>NW_028227284.1:2932177-3339903 GCF_978045245.1 Mus caroli | reverse complement strand
TTAGTGAGTTGCACTGAAAAAATTAGAATTTATTGAAAAACCCGGATTAAACGAAACGCATAGTGTAGAACATAGTATATGAGTGAGTTGCACTGAAAAACTTAGAATTTACTGAAAAACCCGCTATACACGAAACGCACAGTGTAGTACATAGTATATGAGCGAGTTGCACTGAAAAACTTAGAATATAAGAAACACACAGTGTAGTACATAGTATATAATTGATTTGCACTGAAAAACTTAGAATATAAGAAACGCACAGTGTAGTACATAGTATATGAGTGAGTTGCATTGAAAAACTTAGTATATAAGAAACGCACCATGTAGTACATAGTATATGAGTGAGTTGCTTTTAAAAACTTAGAATATAAGAATCGCACAGTGTAGAACATAGTATATGAGTGACTTGCACTGTAAAACCATGATTACAAGAAACGCACAGTGCAGTATATAGTATATGATTGAGTTGCACTGAAAAAATTAGAATATAAGAAACGCACAGTGTAGTATATAGTATATGAGTGAGTTGCACTTTAAAACTTAGAATATGAGAAACGCATCGTGTAGTACATAGTATACAAGTGAATTGCACTTAAAAACTTAGAATATAAGAAACGCACAGTGTAGTACATAGTATTGAGTGAGTTGCACTGAAAAACTTAGAATATAAGAAACGCACAGTGTAGTACATAGTATATGAGTGGGTTGCATTGAAAAACTTAGAATATAAGAAACGCACAGTGTAGTACATAGTATATGAGTGAATTGCACTTACAAACTTACAATATATGAAACGCACAATAGTATATAGTATAAGAGTGAGTTACACAGAAACCCTGATTGCAAGAAATGCACAGTGTAGTTTATAGGATATGAGTGAGTTTCAATGAAAAACTTAGAATATAAGAAACGCACAGTGTAGTACATAGTATATGAGTGAGTTGCACTGAAAAACTTAGAATGTAAAAAACGCACAGTGTAATACATAGTATATGAGTGAGTGGCACTGAAAAAACCTGATTACACGAAACACACAGTGGTGTTCATAATATATGAGTGAGTTGCACTTAAAAACCCTGATTACACGAAACGCACCGTGTAATACATAGTATATGAGTGATTGGCACTGAAAAACCATGACTACAGGAAACACACAGTGTTGTTCATAATATATGAGTGAGTTGCACTGAAAAACCGTGATTACTCGAAACGCACAGTGTAGTATGAGTGAGTTGCACTAAAAACCTTAGAATATAGGAAAAGCACAGTGTAATACATAGTAATTGAGTGAGTTTCACTGAAAAACTTAGAATGTAAGAACCGCACAGTGTAGTACATAGTATATGAGTGAGTTGCACTGAAAAACCCTGATTACACGAAACGCACAGTGTACTAAATAGTATATGAGTGAGTTTCACTGAAAAACCCTGATCACAAGAAATGCACACTGTAGTACATACTATATTAGTGAGTTGCACTGAAAAAATTAGAATTTATTGAAAAACCCAGGTTAAAGGAAACGCATAGTGCAGTACATAGTATATGAGTGAGTTGCACCGAAAAACTTAGACTTTACTGAAAAACCCGCATTACACGAAATGCACAGTGTAGTACATAGTATATGAGTGAGTTGCACTGAAAAACTTAGAAAATAAGAAACGCACAGTGTAGTACATAATATATGACTGAGTTTTACTGAAAAACCCGGATTACAGGAAATGCACAGTGTAGTACATACTATATGAATGAGTTGCACTGAGAAACTTAGAACATAAGAAACGCACATTGTAGTACATAGTATATGAGTGAGTTTTACTGAAAAACCCGGATTACACCAAATGCACAGTGTAGTATATGGTATATGAGTGAGTTGCACTAAAAAAATTAGAATTTACATAAAAAACCGCATTACAGGAAATGCACAGTGTAGTACATAGTATATGAGTGAGTTGCATTAAAAAATTTAGAATATAAGAAACGCACAGTGTAGTACATAGTATATGAGTGAGTTGCACTGAAAAACTTAGAATTTACTGAAAAACCGGCATTACACGAAATGCACAGTGTAGTACATAGTATATGCGTGAGTTGCACTGAAAAACTTAGATTATAAGAAACGCACAGTGTAGTACATAGTATATGAGTGAGTTGCCTTGAAAAACTTAGAATTTACTGAAAAACCCGGATTACACGAAATGCACAGTGTAGTACATAGTATATGAGTGAGTTGCACTGAAAAACTTAGAAAATAAGAAACGCACAGTGTAGTAAATAGTATATGAGTGAGTTTTACTGAAAAACCCGGAGTACACGAAATGCACAGTGTAGTACATAGTATATGAGTTAGTTGCACTGAAAAACTTAGATTATAAGAAACGCACATTGTAGTACATAGTATATGAGTGAGTTTTACTGAAAAACCCAGATTACACGAAATGCACAGTGTAGTATAGAGTATATGAGTGAGTTGCACTGAAAAATTTAGAATATAAGAAACGCACAGTGTATTACATATTATATGAGTGAGTTGCCTTGAAAAACGTAGAATTTACTGAAAAACCCGGATTACACGAAATGCACAGTGTAGTACATAGTATATGAGTGAAGCACTGAAAAACCCGGATTACACGAAATGCACAGTGTAGTACATTGTATATGAGTGAGTAGCACTGAAAAACTTAGAATATAAGAAAAGCACTTTGTAGTATATAGTATATGAGTGAGTTGCCTTGAAAAAATTACAATTTACTGAAAAACCCGGATTACACGAAATGCACAGTTTAGTACATAGTATATGAGTGAGTTGCAGTGAAAAACTTAGAATTTACTGAAAAACCCGCTTTACACGAAATGCACAGTTTAGTACAGAGTACATGAGTGAGTTTCACTGAAAAACTTAGAATATAAGAATCGCACAGTGTAGTACATTGTATATGAGTGAGTTTTACTGAAAAACCCGCATTACACGAAATGCACAGTGTAGTACATAGTATATGAGTGAGTTGCACTGAAAAACTTAGAATATAAGACATGCACAGTGTAGTACATAGTATATGAATGAGTTGCACTGAAAAACTTAGAATTTACTGAAAAACCCGCATTACACGAAATGCACAGTGTAGTACATAGTATATGAGTGAGTTGCACTGAAAAACTTAGAATATAAGAAACGCACAGTGTAGTACATAGTATATGAGTGAGTTGCACTGAAAAACTTAGAATATAAGAAACGCACAGTGTAGTACATAGTATATGAGTGAGTTGCACTGAAAAACTTAGAATATAAGAAACGCACAGTGTAGTACATAGTATATGAGTGAGTTGCACTGAAAAACTTAGAATATAAGAAACGCACAGTGTAGTACATAGTATATGAGTGAGTTGCACTGAAAAACTTAGAATATAAGAAACGCACAGTGTAGTATATAGTATATGAGTGAGTTGCACTGCAAAACTTAGAATATAAGAAACGCACAGTGTAGTACATAGTATATGAGTGAGTTGCAATGAAAAACTTAGAATATAAGAAACGCACAGTGTAGTACATAGTATATGAGTGAGTTGCACTGAAAAACTTAGAATATAAGAAACGCACAGTGTAGTACATAGTATATGAGTGAGTTGCACTGAAAAACTTAGAATATAAGAAACGCACAGTGTAGTACATAGTATATGAGTGAGTTGCACTGAAAAACTTAGAATATAAGAAACGCACAGTGTAGTACATAGTATATGAGTGAGTTGCACTGAAAAACTTAGAATATAAGAAACGCACAGTGTAGTACATAGTATATGAGTGAGTTGCACTGAAAAACTTAGAATATAAGAAACGCACAGTGTAGTACATAGTATATGAGTGAGTTGCACTGAAAAACTTAGAATATAAGAAACGCACAGTGTAGTACATAGTATAAGAGTGAGTTGCACTGAAAAACATAGAATATAAGAAACGCACAGTGTAGTACATAGTATATGAGTGAGTTGCACTGAAAAACTTAGAATTTACTGAAAAACCCGCATTACACGAAATGCACAGTGTAGTACATAGTATATGAGTGAGTTGCACTGAAAAACTTAGAATATAAGAAACGCACAGTGTAGTACATAGTATATGAGTGAGTTGCACTGAAAAACTTAGAATATAAGAAACGCACAGTGTAGTACATAGTATATGAGTGAGTTGCACTGAAAAACATAGAATATAAGAAACGCACAGTGTAGTACATAGTATATGAGTGAGTTGCACTGAAAAACTTAGAATATAAGAAACGCACAGTGTAGTACATAGTATATGAGTGAGTTGCACTGAAAAACTTAGAATATAAGAAACGCACAGTGTAGTACATAGTATATGAGTGAGTTGCACTGCAAAACTTAGAATATAAGAAACGCACAGTGTAGTACATAGTATAAGAGTGAGTTGCACTGAAAAACTTAGAATATAAGAAACGCACAGTGTAGTACATAGTATATGAGTGAGTTGCACTGAAAAACTTAGAATATAAGAAACGCACAGTGTAGTACATAGTATATGAGTGAGTTGCACTGAAAAACTTAGAATATAAGAAACGCACAGTGTAGTACATAGTATATGAGTGAGTTGCACTGAAAAACTTAGAATATAAGAAACGCACAGTGTAGTACATAGTATATGAGTGAGTTGCAGTGAAAAACTTAGAATTTACTGAAAAACCCGCTTTACACGAAATGCACAGTTTAGTACAGAGTACATGAGTGAGTTTCACTGAAAAACTTAGAATATAAGAATCGCACAGTGTAGTACATTGTATATGAGTGAGTTTTACTGAAAAACCCGCATTACACGAAATGCACAGTGTAGTACATAGTATATGAGTGAGTTGCACTGAAAAACTTAGAATATAAGACATGCACAGTGTAGTACATAGTATATGAATGAGTTGCACTGAAAAACTTAGAATTTACTGAAAAACCCGCATTACACGAAATGCACAGTGTAGTACATAGTATATGAGTGAGTTGCACTGAAAAACTTAGAATATAAGAAACGCACAGTGTAGTACATAGTATATGAGTGAGTTGCACTGAAAAACTTAGAATATAAGAAACGCACAGTGTAGTACATAGTATATGAGTGAGTTGCACTGAAAAACTTAGAATATAAGAAACGCACAGTGTAGTACATAGTATATGAGTGAGTTGCACTGAAAAACTTAGAATATAAGAAACGCACAGTGTAGTACATAGTATATGAGTGAGTTGCACTGAAAAACTTAGAATATAAGAAACGCACAGTGTAGTATATAGTATATGAGTGAGTTGCACTGCAAAACTTAGAATATAAGAAACGCACAGTGTAGTACATAGTATATGAGTGAGTTGCAATGAAAAACTTAGAATATAAGAAACGCACAGTGTAGTACATAGTATATGAGTGAGTTGCACTGAAAAACTTAGAATATAAGAAACGCACAGTGTAGTACATAGTATATGAGTGAGTTGCACTGAAAAACTTAGAATATAAGAAACGCACAGTGTAGTACATAGTATATGAGTGAGTTGCACTGAAAAACTTAGAATATAAGAAACGCACAGTGTAGTACATAGTATATGATTGAGTTGCACTGAAAAACTTAGAATATAAGAAACGCACAGTGTAGTACATAGTATATGAGTGAGTTGCACTGAAAAACTTAGAATATAAGAAACGCACAGTGTAGTACATAGTATAAGAGTGAGTTGCACTGAAAAACATAGAATATAAGAAACGCACAGTGTAGTACATAGTATATGAGTGAGTTGCACTGAAAAACTTAGAATTTACTGAAAAACCCGCATTACACGAAATGCACAGTGTAGTACATAGTATATGAGTGAGTTGCACTGAAAAACTTAGAATATAAGAAACGCACAGTGTAGTACATAGTATATGAGTGAGTTGCACTGAAAAACTTAGAATATAAGAAACGCACAGTGTAGTACATAGTATATGAGTGAGTTGCACTGAAAAACATAGAATATAAGAAACGCACAGTGTAGTACATAGTATATGAGTGAGTTGCACTGAAAAACTTAGAATATAAGAAACGCACAGTGTAGTACATAGTATATGAGTGAGTTGCACTGAAAAACTTAGAATATAAGAAACGCACAGTGTAGTACATAGTATATGAGTGAGTTGCACTGCAAAACTTAGAATATAAGAAACGCACAGTGTAGTACATAGTATAAGAGTGAGTTGCACTGAAAAACTTAGAATATAAGAAACGCACAGTGTAGTACATAGTATATGAGTGAGTTGCACTGAAAAACTTAGAATATAAGAAACGCACAGTGTAGTACATAGTATATGAGTGAGTTGCACTGAAAAACTTAGAATATAAGAAACGCACAGTGTAGTACATAGTATATGAGTGAGTTGCACTGAAAAACTTAGAATATAAGAAACGCACAGTGTAGTACATAGTATATGAGTGAGTTGCACTGAAAAACTTAGAATATAAGAAACGCACAGTGTAGTACATAGTATATGAGTGAGTTGCACTGAAAAACATAGAATATAAGAAACGCACAGTGTAGTACATAGTATATGAGTGAGTTGCACTGAAAAACTTAGGATATAAGAAACGCACAGTGTAGTACATAGTATATGAGTGAGTTGCACTGAAAAACTTAGAATATAAGAAACGCACAGTGTAGTACATAGTATATGAGTGAGTTGCATTGAAAAACTTAGAATTTACTGAAAAACCCGCATTACACGAAATGCACAGTGTAGTACATAGTATATGAGTGAGTTGCACTGAAAAACTTAGAAAATAAGAAACGCACAGTGTAGTACATAGTATATGAGTGAGTTGCACTGAAAAACTTAGAATATAAGAAACGCACAGTGTAGTACATAGTATATGAGTGAGTTGCACTGAAAAACTTAGAATATAAGAAACGCACAGTGTAGTACATAGTATATGAGTGAGTTGCACTGAAAAACTTAGAATATAAGAAACGCACAGTGTAGTACATAGTATATGAGTGAGTTGCACTGAAAAACTTAGAATATAAGAAACGCACAGTGTAGTACATAGTATATGAGTGAGTTGCACTGAAAAACTTAGAATATAAGAAACGCACAGTGTAGTACATAGTATATGAGTGAGTTGCACTGAAAAACTTAGAATATAAGAAACGCACAGTGTAGTACATAGTATATGAGTGAGTTGCACTGAAAAACTTAGAATATAAGAAACGCACAGTGTAGTACATAGTATATGAGTGAGTTGCACTGAAAAACTTAGAATATAAGAAACGCACAGTGTAGTACATAGTATATGAGTGAGTTGCACTGAAAAACTTAGAATATAAGAAACGCACAGTGTAGTACATAGTATATGAGTGAGTTGCACTGAAAAACTTAGAATATAAGAAACGCACAGTGTAGTACATAGTATATGAGTGAGTTGCACTGAAAAACTTAGAATATAAGAAACGCACAGTGTAGTACATAGTATATGAGTGAGTTGCACTGAAAAACTTAGAATATAAGAAACGCACAGTGTAGTACATAGTATATGAGTGAGTTGCACTGAAAAACTTAGAATATAAGAAACGCACAGTGTAGTACATAGTATATGAGTGAGTTGCACTGAAAAACTTAGAATATAAGAAACGCACAGTGTAGTACATAGTATATGAGTGAGTTGCACTGAAAAACTTAGAATATAAGAAACGCACAGTGTAGTACATAGTATATGAGTGAGTTGCACTGAAAAACTTAGAATATAAGAAACGCACAGTGTAGTACATAGTATATGAGTGAGTTGCACTGAAAAACTTAGAATAAAAGAAACGCACAGTGTAGTACATAGTATATGAGTGAGTTGCACTGAAAAACTTAGAATATAAGAAACGCACAGTGTAGTACATAGTATATGAGTGAGTTGCACTGAAAAACATAGAATATAAGAAACGCACAGTGTAGTACATAGTATATGAGTGAGTTGCACTGAAAAACTTAGAATATAAGAAACGCACAGTGTAGTACATAGTATATGAGTGAGTTGCACTGAAAAACTTAGAATATAAGAAACGCACAGTGTAGTACATAGTATATGAGTGAGTTGCACTGAAAAACTTAGAATTTACTGAAAAACCCGCATTACACGAAATGCACAGTGTAGTACATAGTATATGAGTGAGTTGCACTGAAAAACTTAGAATATAAGAAACGCACAGTGTAGTACATAGTATATGAGTGAGTTGCACTGAAAAACTTAGAATATAAGAAACGCACAGTGTAGTACATAGTATATGAGTGAGTTGCACTGAAAAACTTAGAATATAAGAAACGCACAGTGTAGTACATAGTATATGAGTGAGTTGCACTGAAAAACTTAGAATATAAGAAACGCACAGTGTAGTACATAGTATATGAGTGAGTTGCACTGAAAAACTTAGAATTTACTGAAAAACCCGCATTACACGAAATGCACAGTGTAGTACATAGTATATGAGTGAGTTGCACTGAAAAACTTAGAATATAAGAAACGCACAGTGTTGTACATAGTATATGAGTGAGTTGCACTGAAAAACTTAGAATATAAGAAACGCACAGTGTAGTACATAGTATATGAGTGAGTTGCACTGAAAAACTTAGAATATAAGAAACGCACAGTGTAGTACATAGTATATGAGTGAGTTGCACTGAAAAACTTAGAATATAAGAAACGCACAGTGTAGTACATAGTATATGAGTGAGTTGCACTGAAAAACTTAGAATATAAGAAACGCACAGTGTAGTACATAGTATATGAGTGAGTTGCACTGAAAAACATAGAATATAAGAAACGCACAGTGTAGTACATAGTATATGAGTGAGTTGCACTGAAAAACTTAGAATATAAGAAACGCACAGTGTAGTACATAGTATATGAGTGAGTTGCACTGCAAAACTTAGAATATAAGAAACGCACAGTGTAGTACATAGTATATGAGTGAGTTGCACTGAAAAACTTAGAATATAAGAAACGCACAGTGTAGTACATAGTATATGAGTGAGTTGCACTGCAAAACTTAGAATATAAGAAACGCACAGTGTAGTACATAGTATATGAGTGAGTTGCACTGCAAAACTTAGAATATAAGAAACGCACAGTGTAGTACATAGTATATGAGTGAGTTGCACTGCAAAACTTAGAATATAAGAAACGCACAGTGTAGTACATAGTATATGAGTGAGTTGCACTGAAAAACTTAGAATATAAGAAACGCACAGTGTAGTACATAGTATATGAGTGAGTTGCACTGAAAAACATAGAATATAAGAAACGCACAGTGTAGTACATAGTATATGAGTGAGTTGCACTGAAAAACTTAGAATATAAGAAACGCACAGTGTAGTACATAGTATATGAGTGAGTTGCACTGAAAAACTTAGAATATAAGAAACGCACAGTGTAGTACATAGTATATGAGTGAGTTGCACTGCAAAACTTAGAATATAAGAAACGCACAGTGTAGTACATAGTATAAGAGTGAGTTGCACTGAAAAACTTAGAATATAAGAAACGCACAGTGTAGTACATAGTATATGAGTGAGTTGCACTGAAAAACTTAGAATATAAGAAACGCACAGTGTAGTACATAGTATATGAGTGAGTTGCACTGAAAAACTTAGAATATAAGAAACGCACAGTGTAGTACATAGTATATGAGTGAGTTGCACTGAAAAACTTAGAATATAAGAAACGCACAGTGTAGTACATAGTATATGAGTGAGTTGCACTGAAAAACTTAGAATATAAGAAACGCACAGTGTAGTACATAGTATATGAGTGAGTTGCACTGAAAAACATAGAATATAAGAAACGCACAGTGTAGTACATAGTATATGAGTGAGTTGCACTGAAAAACTTAGGATATAAGAAACGCACAGTGTAGTACATAGTATATGAGTGAGTTGCACTGAAAAACTTAGAATATAAGAAACGCACAGTGTAGTACATAGTATATAAGTGAGTTGCATTGAAAAACTTAGAATTTACTGAAAAACCCGCATTACACGAAATGCACAGTGTAGTACATAGTATATGAGTGAGTTGCACTGAAAAACTTAGAAAATAAGAAACGCACAGTGTAGTACATAGTATATGAGTGAGTTGCACTGAAAAACTTAGAATATAAGAAACGCACAGTGTAGTACATAGTATATGAGTGAGTTGCACTGAAAAACTTAGAATATAAGAAACGCACAGTGTAGTACATAGTATATGAGTGAGTTGCACTGAAAAACTTAGAATATAAGAAACGCACAGTGTAGTACATAGTATATGAGTGAGTTGCACTGAAAAACTTAGAATATAAGAAACGCACAGTGTAGTACATAGTATATGAGTGAGTTGCACTGAAAAACTTAGAATATAAGAAACGCACAGTGTAGTACATAGTATATGAGTGAGTTGCACTGAAAAACTTAGAATATAAGAAACGCACAGTGTAGTACATAGTATATGAGTGAGTTGCACTGAAAAACTTAGAATATAAGAAACGCACAGTGTAGTACATAGTATATGAGTGAGTTGCACTGAAAAACTTAGAATATAAGAAACGCACAGTGTAGTACATAGTATATGAGTGAGTTGCACTGAAAAACTTAGAATATAAGAAACGCACAGTGTAGTACATAGTATATGAGTGAGTTGCACTGAAAAACTTAGAATATAAGAAACGCACAGTGTAGTACATAGTATATGAGTGAGTTGCACTGAAAAACTTAGAATATAAGAAACGCACAGTGTAGTACATAGTATATGAGTGAGTTGCACTGAAAAACTTAGAATATAAGAAACGCACAGTGTAGTACATAGTATATGAGTGAGTTGCACTGAAAAACTTAGAATATAAGAAACGCACAGTGTAGTACATAGTATATGAGTGAGTTGCACTGAAAAACTTAGAATATAAGAAACGCACAGTGTAGTACATAGTATATGAGTGAGTTGCACTGAAAAACTTAGAATATAAGAAACGCACAGTGTAGTACATAGTATATGAGTGAGTTGCACTGAAAAACTTAGAATATAAGAAACGCACAGTGTAGTACATAGTATATGAGTGAGTTGCACTGAAAAACATAGAATATAAGAAACGCACAGTGTAGTACATAGTATATGAGTGAGTTGCACTGAAAAACTTAGAATATAAGAAACGCACAGTGTAGTACATAGTATATGAGTGAGTTGCACTGAAAAACTTAGAATATAAGAAACGCACAGTGTAGTACATAGTATATGAGTGAGTTGCACTGAAAAACTTAGAATTTACTGAAAAACCCGCATTACACGAAATGCACAGTGTAGTACATAGTATATGAGTGAGTTGCACTGAAAAACTTAGAATATAAGAAACGCACAGTGTAGTACATAGTATATGAGTGAGTTGCACTGAAAAACTTAGAATATAAGAAACGCACAGTGTAGTACATAGTATATGAGTGAGTTGCACTGAAAAACTTAGAATATAAGAAACGCACAGTGTAGTACATAGTATATGAGTGAGTTGCACTGAAAAACTTAGAATATAAGAAACGCACAGTGTAGTACATAGTATATGAGTGAGTTGCACTGAAAAACTTAGAATATAAGAAACGCACAGTGTAGTACATAGTATATGAGTGAGTTGCACTGAAAAACATAGAATATAAGAAACGCACAGTGTAGTACATAGTATATGAGTGAGTTGCTCTGAAAAACTTAGGATATAAGAAACGCACAGTGTAGTACATAGTATATGAGTGAGTTGCACTGAAAAACTTAGAATATAAGAAACGCACAGTGTAGTACATAGTATATGAGTGAGTTGCATTGAAAAACTTAGAATTTAATGAAAAACCCGCATTACACGAAATGCACAGTGTAGTACATAGTATATGAGTGAGTTGCACTGAAAAACTTAGAAAATAAGAAACGCACAGTGTAGTACATAGTATATGAGTGAGTTGCACTGAAAAACTTAGAATATAAGAAACGCACAGTGTAGTACATAGTATATGAGTGAGTTGCACTGAAAAACTTAGAATATAAGAAACGCACAGTGTAGTACATAGTATATGAGTGAGTTGCACTGAAAAACTTAGAATATAAGAAACGCACAGTGTAGTACATAGTATATGAGTGAGTTGCACTGAAAAACTTAGAATATAAGAAACGCACAGTGTAGTACATAGTATATGAGTGAGTTGCACTGAAAAACTTAGAATATAAGAAACGCACAGTGTAGTACATAGTATATGAGTGAGTTGCACTGAAAAACTTAGAATATAAGAAACGCACAGTGTAGTACATAGTATATGAGTGAGTTGCACTGAAAAACTTAGAATATAAGAAACGCACAGTGTAGTACATAGTATATGAGTGAGTTGCACTGAAAAACTTAGAATATAAGAAACGCACAGTGTAGTACATAGTATATGAGTGAGTTGCACTGAAAAACTTAGAATATAAGAAACGCACAGTGTAGTACATAGTATATGAGTGAGTTGCACTGAAAAACTTAGAATATAAGAAACGCACAGTGTAGTACATAGTATATGAGTGAGTTGCACTGAAAAACTTAGAATATAAGAAACGCACAGTGTAGTACATAGTATATGAGTGAGTTGCACTGAAAAACTTAGAATATAAGAAACGCACAGTGTAGTACATAGTATATGAGTGAGTTGCACTGAAAAACTTAGAATATAAGAAACGCACAGTGTAGTACATAGTATATGAGTGAGTTGCACTGAAAAACTTAGAATATAAGAAACGCACAGTGTAGTACATAGTATATGAGTGAGTTGCACTGAAAAACTTAGAATATAAGAAACGCACAGTGTAGTACATAGTATATGAGTGAGTTGCACTGAAAAACTTAGAATATAAGAAACGCACAGTGTAGTACATAGTATATGAGTGAGTTGCACTGAAAAACTTAGAATATAAGAAACGCACAGTGTAGTACATAGTATATGAGTGAGTTGCACTGAAAAACTTAGAATATAAGAAACGCACAGTGTAGTACATAGTATATGAGTGAGTTGCACTGAAAAACATAGAATATAAGAAACGCACAGTGTAGTACATAGTATATGAGTGAGTTGCACTGAAAAACTTAGAATATAAGAAACGCACAGTGTAGTACATAGTATATGAGTGAGTTGCACTGAAAAACTTAGAATATAAGAAACGCACAGTGTAGTACATAGTATATGAGTGAGTTGCACTGAAAAACTTAGAATTTACTGAAAAACCCGCATTACACGAAATGCACAGTGTAGTACATAGTATATGAGTGAGTTGCACTGAAAAACTTAGAATATAAGAAACGCACAGTGTTGTACATAGTATATGAGTGAGTTGCACTGAAAAACTTAGAATATAAGAAACGCACAGTGTAGTACATAGTATATGAGTGAGTTGCACTGAAAAACTTAGAATATAAGAAACGCACAGTGTAGTACATAGTATATGAGTGAGTTGCACTGAAAAACTTAGAATATAAGAAACGCACAGTGTAGTACATAGTATATGAGTGAGTTGCACTGAAAAACTTAGAATATAAGAAACGCACAGTGTAGTACATAGTATATGAGTGAGTTGCACTGAAAAACATAGAATATAAGAAACGCACAGTGTAGTACATAGTATATGAGTGAGTTGCACTGAAAAACTTAGAATATAAGAAACGCACAGTGTAGTACATAGTATATGAGTGAGTTGCACTGCAAAACTTAGAATATAAGAAACGCACAGTGTAGTACATAGTATATGAGTGAGTTGCACTGAAAAACTTAGAATATAAGAAACGCACAGTGTAGTACATAGTATATGAGTGAGTTGCACTGAAAAACTTAGAATAAAAGAAACGCACAGTGTAGTACATAGTATATGAGTGAGTTGCACTGAAAAACTTAGAATATAAGAAACGCACAGTGTAGTACATAGTATATGAGTGAGTTGCACTGAAAAACTTAGAATATAAGAAACGCACAGTGTAGTACATAGTATATGAGTGAGTTGCACTGAAAAACTTAGAATATAAGAAACGCACAGTGTAGTACATAGTATATGAGTGAGTTGCACTGCAAAACTTAGAATATAAGAAACGCACAGTGTAGTACATAGTATATGAGTGAGTTGCACTGCAAAACTTAGAATATAAGAAACGCACAGTGTAGTACATAGTATATGAGTGAGTTGCACTGCAAAACTTAGAATATAAGAAACGCACAGTGTAGTACATAGTATATGAGTGAGTTGCACTGAAAAACTTAGAATATAAGAAACGCACAGTGTAGTACATAGTATATGAGTGAGTTGCACTGAAAAACTTAGAATATAAGAAACGCACAGTGTAGTACATAGTATATGAGTGAGTTGCACTGAAAAACTTAGAATATAAGAAACGCACAGTGTAGTACATAGTATATGAGTGAGTTGCACTGAAAAACTTAGAATATAAGAAACGCACAGTGTAGTATATAGTATATGAGTGAGTTGCACTGAAAAACATAGAATATAAGAAACGCACAGTGTAGTACATAGTATATGAGTGAGTTGCACTGAAAAACTTAGAATTTACTGAAAAACCCGCATTACACGAAATGCACAGTGTAGTACATAGTATATGAGTGAGTTGCACTGAAAAACTTAGAATATAAGAAACGCACAGTGTAGTACATAGTATATGAGTGAGTTGCACTGAAAAACTTAGAATATAAGAAACGCACAGTGTAGTACATAGTATATGAGTGAGTTGCACTGAAAAACATAGAATATAAGAAACGCACAGTGTAGTACATAGTATATGAGTGAGTTGCACTGAAAAACTTAGAATATAAGAAACGCACAGTGTAGTACATAGTATATGAGTGAGTTGCTCTGAAAAACTTAGAATATAAGAAACGCACAGTGTAGTACATAGTATATGAGTGAGTTGCACTGCAAAACTTAGAATATAAGAAACGCACAGTGTAGTACATAGTATAAGAGTGAGTTGCACTGAAAAACTTAGAATATAAGAAACGCACAGTGTAGTACATAGTATATGAGTGAGTTGCACTGAAAAACTTAGAATATAAGAAACGCACAGTGTAGTACATAGTATATGAGTGAGTTGCACTGAAAAACTTAGAATATAAGAAACGCACAGTGTAGTACATAGTATATGAGTGAGTTGCACTGAAAAACTTAGAATATAAGAAACGCACAGTGTAGTACATAGTACATGGGTGAGTTGCACTGAAAAACTTAGAATGTAAGAAACGCACAGTGTAGTACATAGTATATGAGTGAGTTGCACTGAAAAACATAGAATATAAGAAACGCACAGTGTAGTACATAGTATATGAGTGAGTTGCACTGAAAAACTTAGGATATGAAACGCACAGTGTAGTACATAGTATATGAGTGAGTTGCACTGAAAAACTTAGAATATAAGAAACGCACAGTGTAGTACATAGTATATGAGTGAGTTGCACTGAAAAACTTAGAATTTACTGAAAAACCCGCATTACACGAAATGCACAGTGTAGTACATAGTATATGAGTGAGTTGCACTGAAAAACTTAGAAAATAAGAAACGCACAGTGTAGTACATAGTATATGAGTGAGTTGCACTGAAAAACTTAGAATATAAGAAACGCACAGTGTAGTACATAGTATATGAGTGAGTTGCACTGAAAAACTTAGAATATAAGAAACGCACAGTGTAGTACATAGTATATGAGTGAGTTGCACTGAAAAACTTAGAATATAAGAAACGCACAGTGTAGTACATAGTATATGAGTGAGTTGCACTGAAAAACTTAGAATATAAGAAACGCACAGTGTAGTACATAGTATATGAGTGAGTTGCACTGAAAAACTTAGAATATAAGAAACGCACAGTGTAGTACATAGTATATGAGTGAGTTGCACTGAAAAACTTAGAATATAAGAAACGCACAGTGTAGTACATAGTATATGAGTGAGTTGCACTGAAAAACTTAGAATATAAGAAACGCACAGTGTAGTACATAGTATATGAGTGAGTTGCACTGAAAAACTTAGAATATAAGAAACGCACAGTGTAGTACATAGTATATGAGTGAGTTGCACTGAAAAACTTAGAATATAAGAAACGCACAGTGTAGTACATA
Organism: Mus caroli; assembly: GCF_978045245.1. NCBI lineage: Eukaryota > Metazoa > Chordata > Mammalia > Rodentia > Muridae > Mus > Mus caroli. Next base: position 3,323,750 of record NW_028227284.1, on the reverse strand, counting down.
GTATATGAGTGAGTTGCACTGAAAAACTTAGAATATAAGAAACGCACAGTGTAGTACATAGTATATGAGTGAGTTGCACTGAAAAACTTAGAATATAAGAAACGCACAGTGTAGTACATAGTATATGAGTGAGTTGCACTGAAAAACTTAGAATATAAGAAACGCACAGTGTAGTACATAGTATATGAGTGAGTTGCACTGAAAAACTTAGAATATAAGAAACGCACAGTGTAGTACATAGTATATGAGTGAGTTGCACTGAAAAACTTAGAATATAAGAAACGCACAGTGTAGTACATAGTATATGAGTGAGTTGCACTGAAAAACATAGAATATAAGAAACGCACAGTGTAGTACATAGTATATGAGTGAGTTGCACTGAAAAACTTAGAATATAAGAAACGCACAGTGTAGTACATAGTATATGAGTGAGTTGCACTGAAAAACTTAGAATATAAGAAACGCACAGTGTAGTACATTGTATATGAGTGAGTTGCACTGAAAAACTTAGAATTTACTGAAAAACCCGCATTACACGAAATGCACAGTGTAGTACATAGTATATGAGTGAGTTGCACTGAAAAACTTAGAATATAAGAAACGCACAGTGTAGTACATAGTATATGAGTGAGTTGCACTGAAAAACTTAGAATATAAGAAACGCACAGTGTAGTACATAGTATATGAGTGAGTTGCACTGAAAAACTTAGAATATAAGAAACGCACAGTGTAGTACATAGTATATGAGTGAGTTGCACTGCAAAACTTAGAATATAAGAAACGCACAGTGTAGTACATAGTATATGAGTGAGTTGCACTGAAAAACTTAGAATATAAGAAACACACAGTGTAGTACATAGTATATGAGTGAGTTGCACTGAAAAACTTAGAATATAAGAAACGCACAGTGTAGTACATAGTATATGAGTGAGTTGCACTGAAAAACTTAGAATATAAGAAACGCACAGTGTAGTACATAGTATATGAGTGAGTTGCACTGAAAAACTTAAAATATAAGAAACGCACAGTGTAGTACATAGTATATGAGTGAGTTGCACTGAAAAACTTAGAATATAAGAAACGCACAGTGTAGTACATAGTATATGAGTGAGTTGCACTGAAAAACATAGAATATAAGAAACGCACAGTGTAGTACATAGTATATGAGTGAGTTGCACTGAAAAACTTAGAATATAAGAAACGCACAGTGTAGTACATAGTATATGAGTGAGTTGCACTGAAAAACTTAGAATATAAGAAACGCACAGTGTAGTACATAGTATATGAGTGAGTTGCACTGCAAAACTTAGAATATAAGAAACGCACAGTGTAGTACATAGTATAAGAGTGAGTTGCACTGAAAAACTTAGAATATAAGAAACGCACAGTGTAGTACATAGTATATGAGTGAGTTGCACTGAAAAACTTAGAATATAAGAAACGCACAGTGTAGTACATAGTATATGAGTGAGTTGCACTGAAAAACTTAGAATATAAGAAACGCACAGTGTAGTACATAGTATATGAGTGAGTTGCACTGAAAAACTTAGAATATAAGAAACGCACAGTGTAGTACATAGTATATGGGTGAGTTGCACTGAAAAACTTAGAATATAAGAAACGCACAGTGTAGTACATAGTATATGAGTGAGTTGCACTGAAAAACATAGAATATAAGAAACGCACAGTGTAGTACATAGTATATGAGTGAGTTGCACTGAAAAACTTAGGATATAAGAAACGCACAGTGAAGTACATAGTATATGAGTGAGTTGCACTGAAAAACTTAGAATATAAGAAACGCACAGTGTAGTACATAGTATATGAGTGAGTTGCACTGAAAAACTTAGAATTTACTGAAAAACCCGCATTACACGAAATGCACAGTGTAGTACATAGTATATGAGTGAGTTGCACTGAAAAACTTAGAAAATAAGAAACGCACAGTGTAGTACATAGTATATGAGTGAGTTGCACTGAAACTTAGAATATAAGAAACGCACAGTGTAGTACATAGTATATGAGTGAGTTGCACTGAAAAACTTAGAATATAAGAAACGCACAGTGTAGTACATAGTATATGAGTGAGTTGCACTGAAAAACTTAGAATATAAGAAACGCACAGTGTAGTACATAGTATATGAGTGAGTTGCACTGAAAAACGTAGAATATAAGAAACGCACAGTGTAGTACATAGTATATGAGTGAGTTGCACTGAAAAACTTAGAATATAAGAAACGCACAGTGTAGTACATAGTATATGAGTGAGTTGCACTGAAAAACTTAGAATATAAGAAACGCACAGTGTAGTACATAGTATATGAGTGAGTTGCACTGAAAAACTTAGAATATAAGAAACGCACAGTGTAGTACATAGTATATGAGTGAGTTGCACTGAAAAACTTAGAATATAAGAAACGCACAGTGTAGTACATAGTATATGAGTGAGTTGCACTGCAAAACTTAGAATATAAGAAAGGCACAGTGTAGTACATAGTATATGAGTGAGTTGCACTGAAAAACTTAGAATATAAGAAACGCACAGTGTAGTACATAGTATATGAGTGAGTTGCACTGAAAAACTTAGAATATAAGAAACGCACAGTGTAGTACATAGTATATGAGTGAGTTGCACTGAAAAACTTAGAATATAAGAAACGCACAGTGTAGTACATAGTATATGAGTGAGTTGCACTGAAAAACTTAGAATATAAGAAACGCACAGTGTAGTACATAGTATATGAGTGAGTTGCACTGAAAAACATAGAATATAAGAAACGCACAGTGTAGTACATAGTATATGAGTGAGTTGCACTGAAAAACTTAGAATGTAAGAAACGCACAGTGTAGTACATAGTATATGAGTGAGTTGCACTGAAAAACTTAGAATATAAGAAACGCACAGTGTAGTACATAGTATATGAGTGAGTTGCACTGAAAAACTTAGAATTTACTGAAAAACCCGCATTACACGAAATGCACAGTGTAGTACATAGTATATGAGTGAGTTGCACTGAAAAACTTAGAATATAAGAAACGCACAGTGTAGTACATAGTATATGAGTGAGTTGCACTGAAAAACATAGAATATAAGAAACGCACAGTGTAGTACATAGTATATGAGTGAGTTGCACTGAAAAACTTAGAATATAAGAAACGCACAGTGTAGTACATAGTATATGAGTGAGTTGCACTGAAAAACTTAGAATATAAGAAACGCACAGTGTAGTACATAGTATATGAGTGAGTTGCACTGAAAAACTTAGAATATAAGAAACGCACAGTGTAGTACATAGTATATGAGTGAGTTGCACTGAAAAACTTAGAATATAAGAAACGCACAGTGTAGTACATAGTATATGAGTGAGTTGCACTGAAAAACTTAGAATATAAGAAACGCACAGTGTAGTACATAGTATATGAGTGAGTTGCACTGAAAAACTTAGAATATAAGAAACGCACAGTGTAGTACATAGTATATGAGTGAGTTGCACTGAAAAACTTAGAATATAAGAAACGCACAGTGTAGTACATAGTATATGAGTGAGTTGCACTGAAAAACTTAGAATATAAGAAACGCACAGTGTAGTACATAGTATATGAGTGACTTGCACTGAAAAACTTAGAATATAAGAAACGCACAGTGTAGTACATAGTATATGAGTGAGTTGCACTGAAAAACTTAGAATATAAGAAACGCACAGTGTAGTACATAGTATATGAGTGAGTTGCACTGAAAAACTTAGAATATAAGAAACGCACAGTGTAGTACATAGTATATGAGTGAGTTGCACTGCAAAACTTAGAATATAAGAAACGCACAGTGTAGTACATAGTATATGAGTGAGTTGCACTGAAAAACTTAGAATATAAGAAACGCACAGTGTAGTACATAGTATATGAGTGAGTTGCACTGCAAAACTTAGAATATAAGAAACGCACAGTGTAGTACATAGTATATGAGTGAGTTGCACTGAAAAACTTAGAATATAAGAAACGCACAGTGTAGTACATAGTATATGAGTGAGTTGCACTGAAAAACTTAGAATATAAGAAACGCACAGTGTAGTACATAGTATATGAGTGAGTTGCACTGAAAAACTTAGAATATAAGAAACGCACAGTGTAGTATATAGTATATGAGTGAGTTGCACTGAAAAACATAGAATATAAGAAACGCACAGTGTAGTACATAGTATATGAGTGAGTTGCACTGAAAAACTTAGAATTTACTGAAAAACCCGCATTACACGAAATGCACAGTGTAGTACATAGTATATGAGTGAGTTGCACTGAAAAACTTAGAATATAAGAAACGCACAGTGTAGTACATAGTATATGAGTGAGTTGCACTGAAAAACTTAGAATATAAGAAACGCACAGTGTAGTACATAGTATATGAGTGAGTTGCACTGAAAAACATAGAATATAAGAAACGCACAGTGTAGTACATAGTATATGAGTGAGTTGCACTGAAAAACTTAGAATATAAGAAACGCACAGTGTAGTACATAGTATATGAGTGAGTTGCTCTGAAAAACTTAGAATATAAGAAACGCACAGTGTAGTACATAGTATATGAGTGAGTTGCACTGCAAAACTTAGAATATAAGAAACGCACAGTGTAGTACATAGTATAAGAGTGAGTTGCACTGAAAAACTTAGAATATAAGAAACGCACAGTGTAGTACATAGTATATGAGTGAGTTGCACTGAAAAACTTAGAATATAAGAAACGCACAGTGTAGTACATAGTATATGAGTGAGTTGCACTGAAAAACTTAGAATATAAGAAACGCACAGTGTAGTACATAGTATATGAGTGAGTTGCACTGAAAAACTTAGAATATAAGAAACGCACAGTGTAGTACATAGTACATGGGTGAGTTGCACTGAAAAACTTAGAATGTAAGAAACGCACAGTGTAGTACATAGTATATGAGTGAGTTGCACTGAAAAACATAGAATATAAGAAACGCACAGTGTAGTACATAGTATATGAGTGAGTTGCACTGAAAAACTTAGGATATGAAACGCACAGTGTAGTACATAGTATATGAGTGAGTTGCACTGAAAAACTTAGAATATAAGAAACGCACAGTGTAGTACATAGTATATGAGTGAGTTGCACTGAAAAACTTAGAATTTACTGAAAAACCCGCATTACACGAAATGCACAGTGTAGTACATAGTATATGAGTGAGTTGCACTGAAAAACTTAGAAAATAAGAAACGCACAGTGTAGTACATAGTATATGAGTGAGTTGCACTGAAAAACTTAGAATATAAGAAACGCACAGTGTAGTACATAGTATATGAGTGAGTTGCACTGAAAAACTTAGAATATAAGAAACGCACAGTGTAGTACATAGTATATGAGTGAGTTGCACTGAAAAACTTAGAATATAAGAAACGCACAGTGTAGTACATAGTATATGAGTGAGTTGCACTGAAAAACTTAGAATATAAGAAACGCACAGTGTAGTACATAGTATATGAGTGAGTTGCACTGAAAAACTTAGAATATAAGAAACGCACAGTGTAGTACATAGTATATGAGTGAGTTGCACTGAAAAACTTAGAATATAAGAAACGCACAGTGTAGTACATAGTATATGAGTGAGTTGCACTGAAAAACTTAGAATATAAGAAACGCACAGTGTAGTACATAGTATATGAGTGAGTTGCACTGAAAAACTTAGAATATAAGAAACGCACAGTGTAGTACATAGTATATGAGTGAGTTGCACTGAAAAACTTAGAATATAAGAAACGCACAGTGTAGTACATAGTATATGAGTGAGTTGCACTGAAAAACTTAGAATATAAGAAACGCACAGTGTAGTACATAGTATATGAGTGAGTTGCACTGAAAAACTTAGAATATAAGAAACGCACAGTGTAGTACATAGTATATGAGTGAGTTGCACTGAAAAACTTAGAATATAAGAAACGCACAGTGTAGTACATAGTATATGAGTGAGTTGCACTGAAAAACTTAGAATATAAGAAACGCACAGTGTAGTACATAGTATATGAGTGAGTTGCACTGAAAAACTTAGAATATAAGAAACGCACAGTGTAGTACATAGTATATGAGTGAGTTGCACTGAAAAACATAGAATATAAGAAACGCACAGTGTAGTACATAGTATATGAGTGAGTTGCACTGAAAAACTTAGAATATAAGAAACGCACAGTGTAGTACATAGTATATGAGTGAGTTGCACTGAAAAACTTAGAATATAAGAAACGCACAGTGTAGTACATTGTATATGAGTGAGTTGCACTGAAAAACTTAGAATTTACTGAAAAACCCGCATTACACGAAATGCACAGTGTAGTACATAGTATATGAGTGAGTTGCACTGAAAAACTTAGAATATAAGAAACGCACAGTGTAGTACATAGTATATGAGTGAGTTGCACTGAAAAACTTAGAATATAAGAAACGCACAGTGTAGTACATAGTATATGAGTGAGTTGCACTGAAAAACTTAGAATATAAGAAACGCACAGTGTAGTACATAGTATATGAGTGAGTTGCACTGCAAAACTTAGAATATAAGAAACGCACAGTGTAGTACATAGTATATGAGTGAGTTGCACTGAAAAACTTAGAATATAAGAAACGCACAGTGTAGTACATAGTATATGAGTGAGTTGCACTGAAAAACTTAGAATATAAGAAACGCACAGTGTAGTACATAGTATATGAGTGAGTTGCACTGAAAAACTTAGAATATAAGAAACGCACAGTGTAGTACATAGTATATGAGTGAGTTGCACTGAAAAACTTAGAATATAAGAAACGCACAGTGTAGTACATAGTATATGAGTGAGTTGCACTGAAAAACTTAGAATATAAGAAACGCACAGTGTAGTACATAGTATATGAGTGAGTTGCACTGAAAAACTTAGAATATAAGAAACGCACAGTGTAGTACATAGTATATGAGTGAGTTGCACTGAAAAACTTAGAATATAAGAAACGCACAGTGTAGTACATAGTATATGAGTGAGTTGCACTGAAAAACTTAGAATATAAGAAACGCACAGTGTAGTACATAGTATATGAGTGAGTTGCACTGAAAAACTTAGAATATAAGAAACGCACAGTGTAGTACATAGTATATGAGTGAGTTGCACTGAAAAACTTAGAATATAAGAAACGCACAGTGTAGTACATAGTATATGAGTGAGTTGCACTGAAAAACATAGAATATAAGAAACGCACAGTGTAGTACATAGTATATGAGTGAGTTGCACTGAAAAACTTAGAATATAAGAAACGCACAGTGTAGTACATAGTATATGAGTGAGTTGCACTGAAAAACTTAGAATATAAGAAACGCACAGTGTAGTACATTGTATATGAGTGAGTTGCACTGAAAAACTTAGAATTTACTGAAAAACCCGCATTACACGAAATGCACAGTGTAGTACATAGTATATGAGTGAGTTGCACTGAAAAACTTAGAATATAAGAAACGCACAGTGTAGTACATAGTATATGAGTGAGTTGCACTGAAAAACTTAGAATATAAGAAACGCACAGTGTAGTACATAGTATATGAGTGAGTTGCACTGAAAAACTTAGAATATAAGAAACGCACAGTGTAGTACATAGTATATGAGTGAGTTGCACTGCAAAACTTAGAATATAAGAAACGCACAGTGTAGTACATAGTATATGAGTGAGTTGCACTGAAAAACTTAGAATATAAGAAACACACAGTGTAGTACATAGTATATGAGTGAGTTGCACTGAAAAACTTAGAATATAAGAAACGCACAGTGTAGTACATAGTATATGAGTGAGTTGCACTGAAAAACTTAGAATATAAGAAACGCACAGTGTAGTACATAGTATATGAGTGAGTTGCACTGAAAAACTTAAAATATAAGAAACGCACAGTGTAGTACATAGTATATGAGTGAGTTGCACTGAAAAACTTAGAATATAAGAAACGCACAGTGTAGTACATAGTATATGAGTGAGTTGCACTGAAAAACTTAGAATATAAGAAACGCACAGTGTAGTACATAGTATATGAGTGAGTTGCACTGAAAAACTTAGAATATAAGAAACGCACAGTGTAGTATATAGTATATGAGTGAGTTGCACTGAAAAACATAGAATATAAGAAACGCACAGTGTAGTACATAGTATATGAGTGAGTTGCACTGAAAAACTTAGAATTTACTGAAAAACCCGCATTACACGAAATGCACAGTGTAGTACATAGTATATGAGTGAGTTGCACTGAAAAACTTAGAATATAAGAAACGCACAGTGTAGTACATAGTATATGAGTGAGTTGCACTGAAAAACTTAGAATATAAGAAACGCACAGTGTAGTACATAGTATATGAGTGAGTTGCACTGAAAAACATAGAATATAAGAAACGCACAGTGTAGTACATAGTATATGAGTGAGTTGCACTGAAAAACTTAGAATATAAGAAACGCACAGTGTAGTACATAGTATATGAGTGAGTTGCTCTGAAAAACTTAGAATATAAGAAACGCACAGTGTAGTACATAGTATATGAGTGAGTTGCACTGCAAAACTTAGAATATAAGAAACGCACAGTGTAGTACATAGTATAAGAGTGAGTTGCACTGAAAAACTTAGAATATAAGAAACGCACAGTGTAGTACATAGTATATGAGTGAGTTGCACTGAAAAACTTAGAATATAAGAAACGCACAGTGTAGTACATAGTATATGAGTGAGTTGCACTGAAAAACTTAGAATATAAGAAACGCACAGTGTAGTACATAGTATATGAGTGAGTTGCACTGAAAAACTTAGAATATAAGAAACGCACAGTGTAGTACATAGTACATGGGTGAGTTGCACTGAAAAACTTAGAATGTAAGAAACGCACAGTGTAGTACATAGTATATGAGTGAGTTGCACTGAAAAACATAGAATATAAGAAACGCACAGTGTAGTACATAGTATATGAGTGAGTTGCACTGAAAAACTTAGGATATGAAACGCACAGTGTAGTACATAGTATATGAGTGAGTTGCACTGAAAAACTTAGAATATAAGAAACGCACAGTGTAGTACATAGTATATGAGTGAGTTGCACTGAAAAACTTAGAATTTACTGAAAAACCCGCATTACACGAAATGCACAGTGTAGTACATAGTATATGAGTGAGTTGCACTGAAAAACTTAGAAAATAAGAAACGCACAGTGTAGTACATAGTATATGAGTGAGTTGCACTGAAAAACTTAGAATATAAGAAACGCACAGTGTAGTACATAGTATATGAGTGAGTTGCACTGAAAAACTTAGAATATAAGAAACGCACAGTGTAGTACATAGTATATGAGTGAGTTGCACTGAAAAACTTAGAATATAAGAAACGCACAGTGTAGTACATAGTATATGAGTGAGTTGCACTGAAAAACTTAGAATATAAGAAACGCACAGTGTAGTACATAGTATATGAGTGAGTTGCACTGAAAAACTTAGAATATAAGAAACGCACAGTGTAGTACATAGTATATGAGTGAGTTGCACTGAAAAACTTAGAATATAAGAAACGCACAGTGTAGTACATAGTATATGAGTGAGTTGCACTGAAAAACTTAGAATATAAGAAACGCACAGTGTAGTACATAGTATATGAGTGAGTTGCACTGAAAAACTTAGAATATAAGAAACGCACAGTGTAGTACATAGTATATGAGTGAGTTGCACTGAAAAACTTAGAATATAAGAAACGCACAGTGTAGTACATAGTATATGAGTGAGTTGCACTGAAAAACTTAGAATATAAGAAACGCACAGTGTAGTACATAGTATATGAGTGAGTTGCACTGAAAAACTTAGAATATAAGAAACGCACAGTGTAGTACATAGTATATGAGTGAGTTGCACTGAAAAACTTAGAATATAAGAAACGCACAGTGTAGTACATAGTATATGAGTGAGTTGCACTGAAAAACTTAGAATATAAGAAACGCACAGTGTAGTACATAGTATATGAGTGAGTTGCACTGAAAAACTTAGAATATAAGAAACGCACAGTGTAGTACATAGTATATGAGTGAGTTGCACTGAAAAACATAGAATATAAGAAACGCACAGTGTAGTACATAGTATATGAGTGAGTTGCACTGAAAAACTTAGAATATAAGAAACGCACAGTGTAGTACATAGTATATGAGTGAGTTGCACTGAAAAACTTAGAATATAAGAAACGCACAGTGTAGTACATTGTATATGAGTGAGTTGCACTGAAAAACTTAGAATTTACTGAAAAACCCGCATTACACGAAATGCACAGTGTAGTACATAGTATATGAGTGAGTTGCACTGAAAAACTTAGAATATAAGAAACGCACAGTGTAGTACATAGTATATGAGTGAGTTGCACTGAAAAACTTAGAATATAAGAAACGCACAGTGTAGTACATAGTATATGAGTGAGTTGCACTGAAAAACTTAGAATATAAGAAACGCACAGTGTAGTACATAGTATATGAGTGAGTTGCACTGCAAAACTTAGAATATAAGAAACGCACAGTGTAGTACATAGTATATGAGTGAGTTGCACTGAAAAACTTAGAATATAAGAAACACACAGTGTAGTACATAGTATATGAGTGAGTTGCACTGAAAAACTTAGAATATAAGAAACGCACAGTGTAGTACATAGTATATGAGTGAGTTGCACTGAAAAACTTAGAATATAAGAAACGCACAGTGTAGTACATAGTATATGAGTGAGTTGCACTGAAAAACTTAAAATATAAGAAACGCACAGTGTAGTACATAGTATATGAGTGAGTTGCACTGAAAAACTTAGAATATAAGAAACGCACAGTGTAGTACATAGTATATGAGTGAGTTGCACTGAAAAACATAGAATATAAGAAACGCACAGTGTAGTACATAGTATATGAGTGAGTTGCACTGAAAAACTTAGAATATAAGAAACGCACAGTGTAGTACATAGTATATGAGTGAGTTGCACTGAAAAACTTAGAATATAAGAAACGCACAGTGTAGTACATAGTATATGAGTGAGTTGCACTGCAAAACTTAGAATATAAGAAACGCACAGTGTAGTACATAGTATAAGAGTGAGTTGCACTGAAAAACTTAGAATATAAGAAACGCACAGTGTAGTACATAGTATATGAGTGAGTTGCACTGAAAAACTTAGAATATAAGAAACGCACAGTGTAGTACATAGTATATGAGTGAGTTGCACTGAAAAACTTAGAATATAAGAAACGCACAGTGTAGTACATAGTATATGAGTGAGTTGCACTGAAAAACTTAGAATATAAGAAACGCACAGTGTAGTACATAGTATATGGGTGAGTTGCACTGAAAAACTTAGAATATAAGAAACGCACAGTGTAGTACATAGTATATGAGTGAGTTGCACTGAAAAACATAGAATATAAGAAACGCACAGTGTAGTACATAGTATATGAGTGAGTTGCACTGAAAAACTTAGGATATAAGAAACGCACAGTGAAGTACATAGTATATGAGTGAGTTGCACTGAAAAACTTAGAATATAAGAAACGCACAGTGTAGTACATAGTATATGAGTGAGTTGCACTGAAAAACTTAGAATTTACTGAAAAACCCGCATTACACGAAATGCACAGTGTAGTACATAGTATATGAGTGAGTTGCACTGAAAAACTTAGAAAATAAGAAACGCACAGTGTAGTACATAGTATATGAGTGAGTTGCACTGAAAAACTTAGAATATAAGAAACGCACAGTGTAGTACATAGTATATGAGTGAGTTGCACTGAAAAACTTAGAATTTACTGAAAAACCCGCATTACACGAAATGCACAGTGTAGTACATAGTATATGAGTGAGTTGCACTGAAAAACTTAGAATATAAGAAACGCACAGTGTAGTACATAGTATATGAGTGAGTTGCACTGAAAAACATAGAATATAAGAAACGCACAGTGTAGTACATAGTATATGAGTGAGTTGCACTGAAAAACTTAGAATATAAGAAACGCACAGTGTAGTACATAGTATATGAGTGAGTTGCACTGAAAAACTTAGAATATAAGAAACGCACAGTGTAGTACATAGTATATGAGTGAGTTGCACTGAAAAACTTAGAATATAAGAAACGCACAGTGTAGTACATAGTATATGAGTGAGTTGCACTGAAAAACTTAGAATATAAGAAACGCACAGTGTAGTACATAGTATATGAGTGAGTTGCACTGAAAAACTTAGAATATAAGAAACGCACAGTGTAGTACATAGTATATGAGAGAGTTGCACTGAAAAACTTAGAATATAAGAAACGCACAGTGTAGTACATAGTATATGAGTGAGTTGCACTGAAAAACTTAGAATATAAGAAACGCACAGTGTAGTACATAGTATATGAGTGAGTTGCACTGAAAAACTTAGAATATAAGAAACGCACAGTGTAGTACATAGTATATGAGTGACTTGCACTGAAAAACTTAGAATATAAGAAACGCACAGTGTAGTACATAGTATATGAGTGAGTTGCACTGAAAAACTTAGAATATAAGAAACGCACAGTGTAGTACATAGTATATGAGTGAGTTGCACTGAAAAACTTAGAATATAAGAAACGCACAGTGTAGTACATAGTATATGAGTGAGTTGCACTGAAAAACTTAGAATATAAGAAACGCACAGTGTAGTACATAGTATATGAGTGAGTTGCACTGAAAAACTTAGAATATAAGAAACGCACAGTGTAGTACATAGTATATGAGTGAGTTGCACTGCAAAACTTAGAATATAAGAAACGCACAGTGTAGTACATAGTATATGAGTGAGTTGCACTGAAAAACTTAGAATATAAGAAACGCACAGTGTAGTACATAGTATATGAGTGAGTTGCACTGAAAAACTTAGAATATAAGAAACGCACAGTGTAGTACATAGTATATGAGTGAGTTGCACTGAAAAACTTAGAATATAAGAAACGCACAGTGTAGTACATAGTATATGAGTGAGTTGCACTGAAAAACTTAGAATATAAGAAACGCACAGTGTAGTATATAGTATATGAGTGAGTTGCACTGAAAAACATAGAATATAAGAAACGCACAGTGTAGTACATAGTATATGAGTGAGTTGCACTGAAAAACTTAGAATTTACTGAAAAACCCGCATTACACGAAATGCACAGTGTAGTACATAGTATATGAGTGAGTTGCACTGAAAAACTTAGAATATAAGAAACGCACAGTGTAGTACATAGTATATGAGTGAGTTGCACTGAAAAACTTAGAATATAAGAAACGCACAGTGTAGTACATAGTATATGAGTGAGTTGCACTGAAAAACATAGAATATAAGAAACGCACAGTGTAGTACATAGTATATGAGTGAGTTGCACTGAAAAACTTAGAATATAAGAAACGCACAGTGTAGTACATAGTATATGAGTGAGTTGCTCTGAAAAACTTAGAATATAAGAAACGCACAGTGTAGTACATAGTATATGAGTGAGTTGCACTGCAAAACTTAGAATATAAGAAACGCACAGTGTAGTACATAGTATAAGAGTGAGTTGCACTGAAAAACTTAGAATATAAGAAACGCACAGTGTAGTACATAGTATATGAGTGAGTTGCACTGAAAAACTTAGAATATAAGAAACGCACAGTGTAGTACATAGTATATGAGTGAGTTGCACTGAAAAACTTAGAATATAAGAAACGCACAGTGTAGTACATAGTATATGAGTGAGTTGCACTGAAAAACTTAGAATATAAGAAACGCACAGTGTAGTACATAGTACATGGGTGAGTTGCACTGAAAAACTTAGAATGTAAGAAACGCACAGTGTAGTACATAGTATATGAGTGAGTTGCACTGAAAAACATAGAATATAAGAAACGCACAGTGTAGTACATAGTATATGAGTGAGTTGCACTGAAAAACTTAGGATATGAAACGCACAGTGTAGTACATAGTATATGAGTGAGTTGCACTGAAAAACTTAGAATATAAGAAACGCACAGTGTAGTACATAGTATATGAGTGAGTTGCACTGAAAAACTTAGAATTTACTGAAAAACCCGCATTACACGAAATGCACAGTGTAGTACATAGTATATGAGTGAGTTGCACTGAAAAACTTAGAAAATAAGAAACGCACAGTGTAGTACATAGTATATGAGTGAGTTGCACTGAAAAACTTAGAATATAAGAAACGCACAGTGTAGTACATAGTATATGAGTGAGTTGCACTGAAAAACTTAGAATATAAGAAACGCACAGTGTAGTACATAGTATATGAGTGAGTTGCACTGAAAAACTTAGAATATAAGAAACGCACAGTGTAGTACATAGTATATGAGTGAGTTGCACTGAAAAACTTAGAATATAAGAAACGCACAGTGTAGTACATAGTATATGAGTGAGTTGCACTGAAAAACTTAGAATATAAGAAACGCACAGTGTAGTACATAGTATATGAGTGAGTTGCACTGAAAAACTTAGAATATAAGAAACGCACAGTGTAGTACATAGTATATGAGTGAGTTGCACTGAAAAACTTAGAATATAAGAAACGCACAGTGTAGTACATAGTATATGAGTGAGTTGCACTGAAAAACTTAGAATATAAGAAACGCACAGTGTAGTACATAGTATATGAGTGAGTTGCACTGAAAAACTTAGAATATAAGAAACGCACAGTGTAGTACATAGTATATGAGTGAGTTGCACTGAAAAACTTAGAATATAAGAAACGCACAGTGTAGTACATAGTATATGAGTGAGTTGCACTGAAAAACTTAGAATATAAGAAACGCACAGTGTAGTACATAGTATATGAGTGAGTTGCACTGAAAAACTTAGAATATAAGAAACGCACAGTGTAGTACATAGTATATGAGTGAGTTGCACTGAAAAACTTAGAATATAAGAAACGCACAGTGTAGTACATAGTATATGAGTGAGTTGCACTGAAAAACTTAGAATATAAGAAACGCACAGTGTAGTACATAGTATATGAGTGAGTTGCACTGAAAAACATAGAATATAAGAAACGCACAGTGTAGTACATAGTATATGAGTGAGTTGCACTGAAAAACTTAGAATATAAGAAACGCACAGTGTAGTACATAGTATATGAGTGAGTTGCACTGAAAAACTTAGAATATAAGAAACGCACAGTGTAGTACATTGTATATGAGTGAGTTGCACTGAAAAACTTAGAATTTACTGAAAAACCCGCATTACACGAAATGCACAGTGTAGTACATAGTATATGAGTGAGTTGCACTGAAAAACTTAGAATATAAGAAACGCACAGTGTAGTACATAGTATATGAGTGAGTTGCACTGAAAAACTTAGAATATAAGAAACGCACAGTGTAGTACATAGTATATGAGTGAGTTGCACTGAAAAACTTAGAATATAAGAAACGCACAGTGTAGTACATAGTATATGAGTGAGTTGCACTGCAAAACTTAGAATATAAGAAACGCACAGTGTAGTACATAGTATATGAGTGAGTTGCACTGAAAAACTTAGAATATAAGAAACACACAGTGTAGTACATAGTATATGAGTGAGTTGCACTGAAAAACTTAGAATATAAGAAACGCACAGTGTAGTACATAGTATATGAGTGAGTTGCACTGAAAAACTTAGAATATAAGAAACGCACAGTGTAGTACATAGTATATGAGTGAGTTGCACTGAAAAACTTAAAATATAAGAAACGCACAGTGTAGTACATAGTATATGAGTGAGTTGCACTGAAAAACTTAGAATATAAGAAACGCACAGTGTAGTACATAGTATATGAGTGAGTTGCACTGAAAAACATAGAATATAAGAAACGCACAGTGTAGTACATAGTATATGAGTGAGTTGCACTGAAAAACTTAGAATATAAGAAACGCACAGTGTAGTACATAGTATATGAGTGAGTTGCACTGAAAAACTTAGAATATAAGAAACGCACAGTGTAGTACATAGTATATGAGTGAGTTGCACTGCAAAACTTAGAATATAAGAAACGCACAGTGTAGTACATAGTATAAGAGTGAGTTGCACTGAAAAACTTAGAATATAAGAAACGCACAGTGTAGTACATAGTATATGAGTGAGTTGCACTGAAAAACTTAGAATATAAGAAACGCACAGTGTAGTACATAGTATATGAGTGAGTTGCACTGAAAAACTTAGAATATAAGAAACGCACAGTGTAGTACATAGTATATGAGTGAGTTGCACTGAAAAACTTAGAATATAAGAAACGCACAGTGTAGTACATAGTATATGGGTGAGTTGCACTGAAAAACTTAGAATATAAGAAACGCACAGTGTAGTACATAGTATATGAGTGAGTTGCACTGAAAAACATAGAATATAAGAAACGCACAGTGTAGTACATAGTATATGAGTGAGTTGCACTGAAAAACTTAGGATATAAGAAACGCACAGTGAAGTACATAGTATATGAGTGAGTTGCACTGAAAAACTTAGAATATAAGAAACGCACAGTGTAGTACATAGTATATGAGTGAGTTGCACTGAAAAACTTAGAATTTACTGAAAAACCCGCATTACACGAAATGCACAGTGTAGTACATAGTATATGAGTGAGTTGCACTGAAAAACTTAGAAAATAAGAAACGCACAGTGTAGTACATAGTATATGAGTGAGTTGCACTGAAAAACTTAGAATATAAGAAACGCACAGTGTAGTACATAGTATATGAGTGAGTTGCACTGAAAAACTTAGAATATAAGAAACGCACAGTGTAGTACATAGTATATGAGTGAGTTGCACTGAAAAACTTAGAATATAAGAAACGCACAGTGTAGTACATAGTATATGAGTGAGTTGCACTGAAAAACTTAGAATATAAGAAACGCACAGTGTAGTACATAGTATATGAGTGAGTTGCACTGAAAAACGTAGAATATAAGAAACGCACAGTGTAGTACATAGTATATGAGTGAGTTGCACTGAAAAACTTAGAATATAAGAAACGCACAGTGTAGTACATAGTATATGAGTGAGTTGCACTGAAAAACTTAGAATATAAGAAACGCACAGTGTAGTACATAGTATATGAGTGAGTTGCACTGTAAAACTTAGAATATAAGAAACACACAGTGTAGTACATAGTATATGAGTGAGTTGCACTGAAAAACTTAGAATATAAGAAACGCACAGTGTAGTACATAGTATATGAGTGAGTTGCACTGAAAAACTTAGAATATAAGAAACGCACAGTGTAGTACATAGTATATGAGTGAGTTGCACTGCAAAACTTAGAATATAAGAAAGGCACAGTGTAGTACATAGTATATGAGTGAGTTGCACTGAAAAACTTAGAATATAAGAAACGCACAGTGTAGTACATAGTATATGAGTGAGTTGCACTGAAAAACTTAGAATATAAGAAACGCACAGTGTAGTACATAGTATATGAGTGAGTTGCACTGAAAAACTTAGAATATAAGAAACGCACAGTGTAGTACATAGTATATGAGTGAGTTGCACTGAAAAACTTAGAATATAAGAAACGCACAGTGTAGTACATAGTATATGAGTGAGTTGCACTGAAAAACATAGAATATAAGAAACGCACAGTGTAGTACATAGTATATGAGTGAGTTGCACTGAAAAACTTAGAATGTAAGAAACGCACAGTGTAGTACATAGTATATGAGTGAGTTGCACTGAAAAACTTAGAATATAAGAAACGCACAGTGTAGTACATAGTATATGAGTGAGTTGCACTGAAAAACTTAGAATTTACTGAAAAACCCGCATTACACGAAATGCACAGTGTAGTACATAGTATATGAGTGAGTTGCACTGAAAAACTTAGAATATAAGAAACGCACAGTGTAGTACATAGTATATGAGTGAGTTGCACTGAAAAACATAGAATATAAGAAACGCACAGTGTAGTACATAGTATATGAGTGAGTTGCACTGAAAAACTTAGAATATAAGAAACGCACAGTGTAGTACATAGTATATGAGTGAGTTGCACTGAAAAACTTAGAATATAAGAAACGCACAGTGTAGTACATAGTATATGAGTGAGTTGCACTGAAAAACTTAGAATATAAGAAACGCACAGTGTAGTACATAGTATATGAGTGAGTTGCACTGAAAAACTTAGAATATAAGAAACGCACAGTGTAGTACATAGTATATGAGTGAGTTGCACTGAAAAACTTAGAATATAAGAAACGCACAGTGTAGTACATAGTATATGAGTGAGTTGCACTGAAAAACTTAGAATATAAGAAACGCACAGTGTAGTACATAGTATATGAGTGAGTTGCACTGAAAAACTTAGAATATAAGAAACGCACAGTGTAGTACATAGTATATGAGTGAGTTGCACTGAAAAACTTAGAATATAAGAAACGCACAGTGTAGTACATAGTATATGAGTGACTTGCACTGAAAAACTTAGAATATAAGAAACGCACAGTGTAGTACATAGTATATGAGTGAGTTGCACTGAAAAACTTAGAATATAAGAAACGCACAGTGTAGTACATAGTATATGAGTGAGTTGCACTGAAAAACTTAGAATATAAGAAACGCACAGTGTAGTACATAGTATATGAGTGAGTTGCACTGCAAAACTTAGAATATAAGAAACGCACAGTGTAGTACATAGTATATGAGTGAGTTGCACTGAAAAACTTAGAATATAAGAAACGCACAGTGTAGTACATAGTATATGAGTGAGTTGCACTGCAAAACTTAGAATATAAGAAACGCACAGTGTAGTACATAGTATATGAGTGAGTTGCACTGAAAAACTTAGAATATAAGAAACGCACAGTGTAGTACATAGTATATGAGTGAGTTGCACTGAAAAACTTAGAATATAAGAAACGCACAGTGTAGTACATAGTATATGAGTGAGTTGCACTGAAAAACTTAGAATATAAGAAACGCACAGTATAGTACATAGTATATGAGTGAGTTGCACTGAAAATCTTAGAATATAAGAAACGCACAGTGTAGTACATAGTATATGAGTGAGTTGCACTGAAAAACTTAGAATATAAGAAACGCACAGTGTAGTACATAGTATATGAGTGAGTTGCACTGCAAAACTTAGAATATAAGAAACGCACAGTGTAGTACATAGTATAAGAGTGAGTTGCACTGAAAAACTTAGAATATAAGAAACGCACAGTGTAGTACATAGTATATGAGTGAGTTGCACTGAAAAACTTAGAATGTAAGAAACGCACAGTGTAGTACATAGTATATGAGTGAGTTGCACTGAAAAACTTAGAATATAAGAAACGCACAGTGTAGTACATAGTATATGAGTGAGTTGCACTGAAAAACATAGAATATAAGAAACGCACAGTGTAGTACATAGTATATGAGTGAGTTGCACTGAAAAACTTAGAATATAAGAAACGCACAGTGTAGTACATAGTATATGAGTGAGTTGCACTGAAAAACTTAGAATATAAGAAACGCACAGTGTAGTACATAGTATATGAGTGAGTTGCACTGAAAAACTTAGAATTTACTGAAAAACCCGCATTACACGAAATGCACAGTGTAGTACATAGTATATGAGTGAGTTGCACTGAAAAACTTAGAATATAAGAAACGCACAGTGTAGTACATAGTATATGAGTGAGTTGCACTGAAAAACTTAGAATATAAGAAACGCACAGTGTAGTACATAGTATATGAGTGAGTTGCACTGAAAAACATAGAATATAAGAAACGCACAGTGTAGTACATAGTATATGAGTGAGTTGCACTGAAAAACTTAGAATATAAGAAACGCACAGTGTAGTACATAGTATATGAGTGAGTTGCACTGAAAAACTTAGAATATAAGAAACGCACAGTGTAGTACATAGTATATGAGTGAGTTGCACTGAAAAACTTAGAATATAAGAAACGCACAGTGTAGTACATAGTATATGAGTGAGTTGCACTGAAAAACTTAGAATATAAGAAAAGCACAGTGTAGTACATAGTATATGAGTGAGTTGCACTGAAAAACTTAGAATATAAGAAACGCACAGTGTAGTACATAGTATATGAGTGAGTTGCACTGAAAAACTTAGAATATAAGAAACGCACAGTGTAGTACATAGTATATGAGTGAGTTGCACTGAAAAACTTAGAATATAAGAAACGCACAGTGTAGTACATAGTATATGAGTGAGTTGCACTGCAAAACTTAGAATATAAGAAACGCACAGTGTAGTACATAGTATATGAGTGAGTTGCACTGAAAAACTTGGAATATAAGAAACGCACAGTGTAGTACATAGTATATGAGTGAGTTGCACTGCAAAATTTAGAATATAAGAAACGCACAGTGTAGTACATAGTATATGAGTGAGTTGCACTGAAAAACTTAGAATATAAGAAACGCACAGTGTAGTACATAGTATATGAGTGAGTTGCACTGAAAAACTTAGAATATAAGAAACGCACAGTGTAGTACATAGTATATGAGTGAGTTGCACTGAAAAACTTAGAATATAAGAAACGCACAGTGTAGTACATAGTATATGAGTGAGTTGCACTGAAAATCTTAGAATATAAGAAACGCACAGTGTAGTACATAGTATATGAGTGAGTTGCACTGAAAAACTTAGAATATAAGAAACGCACAGTGTAGTACATAGTATAAGAGTGAGTTGCACTGAAAAACTTAGAATATAAGAAACGCACAGTGTAGTACATAGTATATGAGTGAGTTGCACTGAAAAACTTAGAATATAAGAAACGCACAGTGTAGTACATAGTATATGAGTGAGTTGCACTGAAAAACTTAGAATATAAGAAACGCACAGTGTAGTACATAGTATATGAGTGAGTTGCACTGAAAAACTTAGAATATAAGAAACGCACAGTGTAGTACATAGTATATGAGTGAGTTGCACTGAAAAACTTAGAATATAAGAAACGCACAGTGTAGTACATAGTATATGAGTGAGTTGCACTGAAAAACATAGAATATAAGAAACGCACAGTGTAGTACATAGTATATGAGTGAGTTGCACTGAAAAACTTAGAATATAAGAAACGCACAGTGTAGTACATAGTATATGAGTGAGTTGCACTGCAATACTTAGAATATAAGAAACGCACAGTGTAGTACATAGTATAAGAGTGAGTTGCACTGAAAAACTTAGAATATGAGAAACGCACAGTGTAGTACATAGTATATGAGTGAGTTGCACTGAAAAACTTAGAATATAAGAAACGCAGTGTAGTACATAGTATATGAGTGAGTTGCACTGAAAAACTTAGAATATAAGAAACGCACAGTGTAGTACATAGTATATGAGTGAGTTGCACTGAAAAACTTAGAATGTAAGAAACGCACAGTGTAGTACATAGTATATGAGTGAGTTGCACTGAAAAACTTAGAATATAAGAAACGCACAGTGTAGTACATAGTATATGAGTGAGTTGCACTGAAAAACATAGAATATAAGAAACGCACAGTGTAGTACATAGTATATGAGTGAGTTGCACTGAAAAACTTAGAATATAAGAAACGCACAGTGTAGTACATAGTATATGAGTGAGTTGCACTGAAAAACTTAGAATATAAGAAACGCACAGTGTAGTACATAGTATATGAGTGAGTTGCACTGAAAAACTTAGAATTTACTGAAAAACCCGCATTACACGAAATGCACAGTGTAGTACATAGTATATGAGTGAGTTGCACTGAAAAACTTAGAATATAAGAAACGCACAGTGTAGTACATAGTATATGAGTGAGTTGCACTGAAAAACTTAGAATATAAGAAACGCACAGTGTAGTACATAGTATATGAGTGAGTTGCACTGAAAAACTTAGAATATAAGAAACGCACAGTGTAGTACATAGTATATGAGTGAGTTGCACTGAAAAACTTAGAATATAAGAAACGCACAGTGTAGTACATAGTATATGAGTGAGTTGCACTGAAAAACTTAGAATATAAGAAACGCACAGTGTAGTACATAGTATATGAGTGAGTTGCACTGAAAAACTTAGAATATAAGAAACGCACAGTGTAGTACATAGTATATGAGTGAGTTGCACTGAAAAACTTAGAATATAAGAAAAGCACAGTGTAGTACATAGTATATGAGTGAGTTGCACTGAAAAACTTAGAATATAAGAAACGCACAGTGTAGTACATAGTATATGAGTGAGTTGCACTGAAAAACTTAGAATATAAGAAACGCACAGTGTAGTACATAGTATATGAGTGAGTTGCACTGCAAAACTTAGAATATAAGAAACGCACAGTGTAGTACATAGTATATGAGTGAGTTGCACTGCAAAACTTAGAATATAAGAAACGCACAGTGTAGTACATAGTATATGAGTGAGTTGCACTGAAAAACTTAGAATATAAGAAACGCACAGTGTAGTACATAGTATATGAGTGAGTTGCACTGAAAAACTTAGAATATAAGAAACGCACAGTGTAGTACATAGTATATGAGTGAGTTGCACTGAAAAACTTAGAATATAAGAAAAGCACAGTGTAGTACATAGTATATGAGTGAGTTGCACTGAAAAACTTAGAATATAAGAAACGCACAGTGTAGTACATAGTATATGAGTGAGTTGCACTGAAAAACTTAGAATATAAGAAACGCACAGTGTAGTACATAGTATATGAGTGAGTTGCACTGAAAAACTTAGAATATAAGAAACGCACAGTGTAGTACATAGTATATGAGTGAGTTGCACTGCAAAACTTAGAATATAAGAAACGCACAGTGTAGTACATAGTATATGAGTGAGTTGCACTGAAAAACTTAGAATATAAGAAACGCACAGTGTAGTACATAGTATATGAGTGAGTTGCACTGCAAAACTTAGAATATAAGAAACGCACAGTGTAGTACATAGTATATGAGTGAGTAGCACTGAAAAACTTAGAATATAAGAAACGCACAGTGTAGTACATAGTATATGAGTGAGTTGCACTGAAAAACTTAGAATATAAGAAACGCACAGTGTAGTACATAGTATATGAGTGAGTTGCACTGAAAAACTTAGAATATAAGAAACGCACAGTGTAGTACATAGTATAAGAGTGAGTTGCACTGAAAAACTTAGAATATAAGAAACGCACAGTGTAGTACATAGTATATGAGTGAGTTGCACTGAAAAACTTAGAATATAAGAAACGCACAGTGTAGTACATAGTATATGAGTGAGTTGCACTGAAAAACTTAGAATATAAGAAACGCACAGTGTAGTACATAGTATATGAGTGAGTTGCACTGAAAAACTTAGAATATAAGAAACGCACAGTGTAGTACATAGTATATGAGTGAGTTGCACTGAAAAACTTAGAATATAAGAAACGCACAGTGTAGTACATAGTATATGAGTGAGTTGCACTGAAAAACATAGAATATAAGAAACGCACAGTGTAGTACATAGTATATGAGTGAGTTGCAGTGAAAAACTTAGAATTTACTGAAAAACCCGCATTACACGAAATGCACAGTGTAGTACATAGTATATGAGTGAGTTGCACTGAAAAACTTAGAATATAAGAAACGCACAGTGTAGTACATAGTATATGAGTGAGTTGCACTGAAAAACTTAGAATATAAGAAACGCACAGTGTAGTACATAGTATATGAGTGAGTTGCACTGAAAAACTTAGAATATAAGAAACGCAAAGTGTAGTACATAGTATATGAGTGAGTTGCACTGAAAAACTTAGAATATAAGAAACGCACAGTGTAGTACATAGTATATGAGTGAGTTGCACTGAAAAACTTAGAATATAAGAAACGCACAGTGTAGTACATAGTATATGAGTGAGTTGCACTGCAAAACTTAGAATATAAGAAACGCACAGTGTAGTACATAGTATAAGAGTGAGTTGCACTGAAAAACTTAGAATATAAGAAACGCACAGTGTAGTACATAGTATATGAGTGAGTTGCACTGAAAAACTTAGAATGTAAGAAACGCACATTGTAGTACATAGTATATGAGTGAGTTGCACTGAAAAACTTAGAATATAAGAAACGCACAGTGTAGTACATAGTATATGAGTGAGTTGCACTGAAAAACTTAGAATATAAGAAACGCACAGTGTAGTACATATTATATGAGGGAGTTGCACTGAAAAACTTAGAATATAAGAAACGCACAGTGTAGTACATAGTATATGAGTGAGTTGCACTGAAAAACATAGAATATAAGAAACGCACAGTGTGGTACATAGTATATGAGTGAGTTGCACTGAAAAACTTAGAATTTACTGAAAAACCCGCATTACACGAAATGCACAATGTAGTACATAGTAATAGAGTGAGTTGCACTGAAAAACTTAGAATATAAGAAACGCACAGTGTAGTACATAGTATATGAGTGAGTTGCACTGAAAAACTTAGAATATAAGAAACGCACATTGTAGTACATAGTATATGAGTGAGTTGCACTGACAAACTTAGAATATAAGAAACGCACAGTGTAGTACATAGTGTATGAGTGAGTTGCACTGAAAAACTTAGAATATAAGAAACGCACAGTGTAGTACATAGTATATGAGTGAGTTGCACTGAAAAACTTAGAATATAAGAAACGCACAGTGTAGTACATAGTATATGAGTGAGTTGCACTGAAAAACTTAGAATATAAGAAACGCACAGTGTAGTACATAGTATATGAGTGAGTTGCACTGAAAAACTTAGAATATAAGAAACGCACAGTGTAGTACATAGTATATGAGTGAGGTGCACTGAAAAACTTAGAATATAAGAAACGCACATTGTAGTACATAGTATATGAGTGAGTTGCACTGAAAAACTTAGAATATAAGAAACGCACAGTGTAGTACATAGTATATGAGTGAGTTGCACTGAAAAACTTAGAATATAAGAAACGCACAGTGTAGTACATAGTATATGAGTGAGTTGCACTGAAAAACTTAGAATATAAGAAACGCACAGTGTAGTACATAGTATATGAGTGAGTTGCACTGAAAAACATAGAATATAAGAAACGCACAGTGTAGTACATAGTATATGAGTGAGTTGCACTGAAAAACTTAGAATATACTGAAAAACCCGCATTACACGAAATGCACAGTGTAGTACATAGTATATGAGTGAGTTGCACTGAAAAACTTAGAATATAAGAAACGCACATTGTAGTACATAGTATATGAGTGAGTTGCACTGACAAACTTAGAATATAAGAAACGCACAGTGTAGTACATAGTATATGAGTGAGTTGCACTGAAAAACTTAGAATATAAGAAACGCACAGTGTAGTACATAGTATATGAGTGAGTTGCACTGAAAAACTTAGAATATAAGAAACGCACAGTGTTTTACATAGTATATGAGTGAGTTGCACTGAAAAACATAGAATATAAGAAACGCACAGTGTAGTACATAGTATATGAGTGAGTTGCACTGAAAAAATTAGAATTTACTGAAAAACCCGCATTACACGAAATGCACAGTGTAGTACATAGTATATGAGTGAGTTGCACTGAAAAACTTAGAATATAAGAAACGCACAGTGTAGTACATAGTATATGAGTGAGTTGCACTGAAAAACTTAGAATATAAGAAACGCACAGTGTAGTACATAGTATATGAGTGAGTTGCACTGAAAAACTTAGAATATAAGAAACGCACAGTGTAGTACATAGTATATGAGTGAGTTGCACTGCAAAACTTAGAATATAAGAAACGCACAGTGTAGTACATAGTATAAGAGTGAGTTGCACTGAAAAACTTAGAATATAAGAAACGCACAGTGTAGTACATAGTATATGAGTGAGTTGCACTGAAAAACTTAGAATATAAGAAACGCACATTGTAGTACATAGTATATGAGTGAGTTGCACTGAAAAACTTAGAATATAAGAAACGCACAGTGTAGTACATAGTATATGAGTGAGTTGCACTGAAAAACTTAGAATATAAGAAACGCACAGTGTAGTACATATTATATGAGGGAGTTGCACTGAAAAACTTAGAATATAAGAAACGCACAGTGTAGTACATAGTATATGAGTGAGTTGCACTGAAAAACATAGAATATAAGAAACGCACAGTGTGGTACATAGTATATGAGTGAGTTGCACTGAAAAACTTAGAATTTACTGAAAAACCCGCATTACACGAAATGCACAATGTAGTACATAGTAATAGAGTGAGTTGCACTGAAAAACTTAGAATATAAGAAACGCACAGTGTAGTACATAGTATATGAGTGAGTTGCACTGAAAAACTTAGAATATAAGAAACGCACATTGTAGTACATAGTATATGAGTGAGTTGCACTGACAAACTTAGAATATAAGAAACGCACAGTGTAGTACATAGTGTATGAGTGAGTTGCACTGAAAAACTTAGAATATAAGAAACGCACAGTGTAGTACATAGTGTATGAGTGAGTTGCACTGAAAAACTTAGAATATAAGAAACGCACAGTGTAGTACATAGTATATGAGTGAGTTGCACTGAAAAACTTAGAATATAAGAAACGCACAGTGTAGTACATAGTATATGAGTGAGTTGCACTGAAAAACTTAGAATATAAGAAACGCACAGTGTAGTACATAGTATATGAGTGAGGTGCACTGAAAAACTTAGAATATAAGAAACGCACATTGTAGTACATAGTATATGAGTGAGTTGCACTGAAAAACTTAGAATATAAGAAACGCACAGTGTAGTACATAGTATATGAGTGAGTTGCACTGAAAAACTTAGAATATAAGAAACGCACAGTGTAGTACATAGTATATGAGTGAGTTGCACTGAAAAACTTAGAATATAAGAAACGCACAGTGTAGTACATAGTATATGAGTGAGTTGCACTGAAAAACTTAGAATATACTGAAAAACCCGCATTACACAAAATGCACAGTGTAGTACATAGTATATGAGTGAGTTGGACTGAAAAACTTAGAATATAAGAAACGCACATTGTAGTACATAGTATATGAGTGAGTTGCACTGACAAACTTAGAATATAAGAAACGCACAGTGTAGTACATAGTATATGAGTGAGTTGCACTGAAAAACTTAGAATATAAGAAACGCACAGTGTAGTACATAGTATATGAGTGAGTTGCACTGAAAAACTTAGAATATAAGAAACGCACAGTGTAGTACATAGTATATGAGTGAGTTGCACTGAAAAACATAGAATATAAGAAACGCACAGTGTAGTACATAGTATATGAGTGAGTTGCACTGAAAAAATTAGAATTTACTGAAAAACCCGCATTACACGAAATGCACAGTGTAGTACATAGTATATGAGTGAGTTGCACTGAAAAACTTAGAATATAAGAAACGCACAGTGTAGTACATAGTATATGAGTGAGTTGCACTGAAAAACTTAGAATATAAGAAACGCACAGTGTAGTACATAGTATATGAGTGAGTTGCACTGAAAAACTTAGAATATAAGAAACGCACAGTGTAGTACATAGTATATGAGTGAGTTGCACTGAAAAACTTAGAATATAAGAAACGCACAGTGTAGTACATAGTATATGAGTGAGTTGCACTGAAAAACTTAGAATATAAGAAACGCACAGTGTAGTACATAGTATATGAGTGAGTTGCACTGAAAAACTTAGAATATAAGAAACGCACAGTGTAGTACATAGTATATGAGTGAGTTGCACTGAAAAACTTAGAATATAAGAAACGCACAGTGTAGTACATAGTATATGAGTGAGTTGCACTGAAAAACTTAGAATATAAGAAACGCACAGTGTAGTACATAGTATATGAGTGAGTTGCACTGAAAAACTTAGAATATAAGAAACGCAGTGTAGTACATAGTATATGAGTGAGTTGCACTGAAAAACTTAGAATATAAGAAACGCACAGTGTAGTACATAGTATATGAGTGAGTTGCACTGAAAAACTTAGAATGTAAGAAACGCACAGTGTAGTACATAGTATATGAGTGAGTTGCACTGAAAAACTTAGAATATAAGAAACGCACAGTGTAGTACATAGTATATGAGTGAGTTGCACTGAAAAACATAGAATATAAGAAACGCACAGTGTAGTACATAGTATATGAGTGAGTTGCACTGAAAAACTTAGAATATAAGAAACGCACAGTGTAGTACATAGTATATGAGTAAGTTGCACTGAAAAACTTAGAATATAAGAAACGCACAGTGTAGTACATAGTATATGAGTGAGTTGCACTGAAAAACTTAGAATTTACTGAAAAACCCGCATTACACGAAATGCACAGTGTAGTACATAGTATATGAGTGAGTTGCACTGAAAAACTTAGAATATAAGAAACGCACAGTGTAGTACATAGTATATGAGTGAGTTGCACTGAAAAACTTAGAATATAAGAAACGCACAGTGTAGTACATAGTATATGAGTGAGTTGCACTGAAAAACTTAGAATATAAGAAACGCACAGTGTAGTACATAGTATATGAGTGAGTTGCACTGAAAAACTTAGAATATAAGAAACGCACAGTGTAGTACATAGTATATGAGTGAGTTGCACTGAAAAACTTAGAATATAAGAAACGCACAGTGTAGTACATAGTATATGAGTGAGTTGCACTGAAAAACTTAGAATATAAGAAACGCACAGTGTAGTACATAGTATATGAGTGAGTTGCACTGAAAAACTTAGAATATAAGAAAAGCACAGTGTAGTACATAGTATATGAGTGAGTTGCACTGAAAAACTTAGAATATAAGAAACGCACAGTGTAGTACATAGTATATGAGTGAGTTGCACTGAAAAACTTAGAATATAAGAAACGCACAGTGTAGTACATAGTATATGAGTGAGTTGCACTGAAAAACTTAGAATATAAGAAACGCACAGTGTAGTACATAGTATATGAGTGAGTTGCACTGCAAAACTTAGAATATAAGAAACGCACAGTGTAGTACATAGTATATGAGTGAGTTGCACTGAAAAACTTAGAATATAAGAAACGCACAGTGTAGTACATAGTATATGAGTGAGTTGCACTGAAAAACTTAGAATATAAGAAACGCACAGTGTAGTACATAGTATATGAGTGAGTTGCACTGAAAAACTTAGAATATAAGAAACGCACAGTGTAGTACATAGTATATGAGTGAGTTGCACTGAAAATCTTAGAATATAAGAAACGCACAGTGTAGTACATAGTATATGAGTGAGTTGCACTGAAAAACTTAGAATATAAGAAACGCACAGTGTAGTACATAGTATAAGAGTGAGTTGCACTGAAAAACTTAGAATATAAGAAACGCACAGTGTAGTACATAGTATATGAGTGAGTTGCACTGAAAAACTTAGAATATAAGAAACGCACAGTGTAGTACATAGTATATGAGTGAGTTGCACTGAAAAACTTAGAATATAAGAAACGCACAGTGTAGTACATAGTATATGAGTGAGTTGCACTGAAAAACTTAGAATATAAGAAACGCACAGTGTAGTACATAGTATATGAGTGAGTTGCACTGAAAAACTTAGAATATAAGAAACGCACAGTGTAGTACATAGTATATGAGTGAGTTGCACTGAAAAACATAGAATATAAGAAACGCACAGTGTAGTACATAGTATATGAGTGAGTTGCAGTGAAAAACTTAGAATTTACTGAAAAACCCGCATTACACGAAATGCACAGTGTAGTACATAGTATATGAGTGAGTTGCACTGAAAAACTTAGAATATAAGAAACGCACAGTGTAGTACATAGTATATGAGTGAGTTGCACTGAAAAACTTAGAATATAAGAAACGCACAGTGTAGTACATAGTATATGAGTGAGTTGCACTGAAAAACTTAGAATATAAGAAACGCAAAGTGTAGTACATAGTATATGAGTGAGTTGCACTGAAAAACTTAGAATATAAGAAACGCACAGTGTAGTACATAGTATATGAGTGAGTTGCACTGCAAAACTTAGAATATAAGAAACGCACAGTGTAGTACATAGTATATGAGTGAGTTGCACTGCAAAACTTAGAATATAAGAAACGCACAGTGTAGTACATAGTATAAGAGTGAGTTGCACTGAAAAACTTAGAATATAAGAAACGCACAGTGTAGTACATAGTATATGAGTGAGTTGCACTGAAAAACTTAGAATATAAGAAACGCACATTGTAGTACATAGTATATGAGTGAGTTGCACTGAAAAACTTAGAATATAAGAAACGCACAGTGTAGTACATAGTATATGAGTGAGTTGCACTGAAAAACTTAGAATATAAGAAACGCACAGTGTAGTACATATTATATGAGGGAGTTGCACTGAAAAACTTAGAATATAAGAAACGCACAGTGTAGTACATAGTATATGAGTGAGTTGCACTGAAAAACATAGAATATAAGAAACGCACAGTGTGGTACATAGTATATGAGTGAGTTGCACTGAAAAACTTAGAATTTACTGAAAAACCCGCATTACACGAAATGCACAATGTAGTACATAGTAATAGATTGAGTTGCACTGAAAAACTTAGAATATAAGAAACGCACAGTGTAGTACATAGTATATGAGTGAGTTGCACTGAAAAACTTAGAATATAAGAAACGCACAGTGTAGTACATAGTATATGAGTGAGTTGCACTGAAAAACTTAGAATATAAGAAACGCACAGTGTAGTACATAGTATATGAGTGAGTTGCACTGAAAAACATAGAATATAAGAAACGCACAATGTAGTACATAGTATATGAGTGAGTTGCACTGAAAAACTTAGAATATACTGAAAAACCCGCATTACACGAAATGCACAGTGTAGTACATAGTATATGAGTGAGTTGCACTGAAAAACTTAGAATATAAGAAACGCACATTGTAGTACATAGTATATGAGTGAGTTGCACTGACAAACTTAGAATATAAGAAACGCACAGTGTAGTACATAGTATATGAGTGAGTTGCACTGAAAAACTTAGAATATAAGAAACGCACAGTGTAGTACATAGTATATGAGTGAGTTGCACTGAAAAACTTAGAATATAAGAAACGCACAGTGTAGTACATAGTATATGAGTGAGTTGCACTGAAAAACATAGAATATAAGAAACGCACAGTGTAGTACATAGTATATGAGTGAGTTGCACTGAAAAAATTAGAATATAAGAAACGCACAGTGTAGTACATAGTATATGAGTGAGTTGCACTGAAAAACTTAGAATATAAGAAACTCACAGTGTAGTACATAGTATATGAGTGAGTTGCACTGAAAAACTTAGAATTTACTGAAAAACCCGCATTACACGAAATGCACAGTGTAGTACATAGTATATGAGTGAGTTGCACTGAAAAACTTAGAATATAAGGAACGAACAGTGTAGTACATAGTATATGAGTGAGTTGCACTGAAAAACTTAGAATATAAGAAACGCACAGTGTAGTACATAGTATATGAGTGAGTTGCACTGAAAAACTTAGAATATAAGAAACGCACAGTGTAGTACATAGTATATGAGTGAGTTGCACTGAAAAACATAGAATATAAGAAACGCACAGTGTAGTACATAGTATATGAGTGAGTTGCACTGAAAAAATTAGAATTTACTGAAAAACCCGCATTACACGAAATGCACAGTGTAGTACATAGTATATGAGTGAGTTGCACTGAAAAACTTAGAATATAAGAAACGAACAGTGTAGTACATAGTATATGAGTGAGTTGCACTGAAAAACTTAGAATATAAGAAACGCACAGTGTAGTACATAGTATATGAGTGAGTTGCACTGAAAAACTTAGAATATAAGAAACGCACAGTGTAGTACATAGTATATGAGTGAGTTGCACTGAAAAACTTAGAATATAAGAAACGCACAGTGTAGTACATAGTATATGAGTGAGTTGCACTGAAAAACTTAGAATATAAGAAACGCACAGTGTAGTACATAGTATATGAGTGAGTTGCACTGAAAAACTTAGAATATAAGAAACGCACAGTGTAGTACATAGTATATGAGTGAGTTGCACTGAAAAACTTAGAATATAAGAAACGCACAGTGTAGTACATAGTATATGAGTGAGTTGCACTGAAAAACATAGAATATAAGAAACGCACAGTGTAGTACATAGTATATGAGTGAGTTGCACTGAAAAACTTAGAATATAAGAAACGCACAGTGTAGTACATAGTATATGAGTGAGTTGCACTGAAAAACTTAGAATATAAGAAACGCACAGTGTAGTACATAGTATATGAGTGAGTTGCACTGAAAAACTTAGAATATAAGAAACGCACAGTGTAGTACATAGTATATGAGTGAGTTGCACTGAAAAACTTAGAATATAAGAAACGCACAGTGTAGTACATAGTATATGAGTGAGTTGCACTGAAAAACTTAGAATATAAGAAACGCACAGTGTAGTACATAGTATATGAGTGAGTTGCACTGAAAAACTTAGAATATAAGAAACGCACAGTGTAGTACATAGTATATGAGTGAGTTGCACTGAAAAACTTAGAATATAAGAAACGCACAGTGTAGTACATAGTATATGAGTGAGTTGCACTGCAAAACTTAGAATATAAGAAACGCACAGTGTAGTACATAGTATAAGAGTGAGTTGCACTGAAAAACTTAGAATATATGAAACGCACAGTGTAGTACATAGTATATGAGTGAGTTGCACTGAAAAACTTAGAATATAAGAAACGCAGTGTAGTACATAGTATATGAGTGAGTTGCACTGAAAAACTTAGAATATAAGAAACGCACAGTGTAGTACATAGTATATGAGTGAGTTGCACTGAAAAACTTAGAATGTAAGAAACGCACAGTGTAGTACATAGTATATGAGTGAGTTGCACTGAAAAACTTAGAATATAAGAAACGCACAGTGTAGTACATAGTATATGAGTGAGTTGCACTGAAAAACTTAGAATATAAGAAACGCACAGTGTAGTACATAGTATATGAGTGAGTTGCACTGAAAAACTTAGAATTTACTGAAAAACCCGCATTATACGAAATGCACAGTGTAGTACATAGTATATGAGTGAGTTGCACTGAAAAACTTAGAATATAAGAAACGCACAGTGTAGTACATAGTATATGAGTGAGTTGCACTGAAAAACTTAGAATATAAGAAACGCACAGTGTAGTACATAGTATATGAGTGAGTTGCACTGAAAAACTTAGAATATAAGAAACGCACAGTGTAGTACATAGTATATGAGTGAGTTGCACTGAAAAACATAGAATATAAGAAACGCACAGTGTGGTACATAGTATATGAGTGAGTTGCACTGAAAAACTTAGAATTTACTGAAAAACCCGCATTACACGAAATGCACAATGTAGTACATAGTAATAGAGTGAGTTGCACTGAAAAACTTAGAATATAAGAAACGCACAGTGTAGTACATAGTATATGAGTGAGTTGCACTGAAAAACTTAGAATATAAGAAACGCACAGTGTAGTACATAGTATATGAGTGAGTTGCACTGAAAAACTTAGAATATAAGAAACGCACAGTGTAGTACATAGTATATGAGTGAGTTGCACTGAAAAACTTAGAATATAAGAAACGCACAGTGTAGTACATAGTATATGAGTGAGTTGCACTGAAAAACTTAGAATATAAGAAACGCACAGTGTAGTACATAGTATATGAGTGAGTTGCACTGAAAAACTTAGAATATAAGAAACGCACAGTGTAGTACATAGTATATGAGTGAGTTGCACTGAAAAACTTAGAATATAAGAAACGCACAGTGTAGTACATAGTATATGAGTGAGTTGCACTGAAAAACTTAGAATATAAGAAACGCACATTGTAGTACATAGTATATGAGTGAGTTGCACTGAAAAACTTAGAATATAAGAAACGCACAGTGTAGTACATAGTATATGAGTGAGTTGCACTGAAAAACTTAGAATATAAGAAACGCACAGTGTAGTACATAGTATATGAGTGAGTTGCACTGAAAAACTTAGAATATAAGAAACGCACAGTGTAGTACATAGTATATGAGTGAGTTGCACTGAAAAACATAGAATATAAGAAACGCACAGTGTAGTACATAGTATATGAGTGAGTTGCACTGAAAAACTTAGAATATAAGAAACGCACAGTGTAGTACATAGTATATGAGTGAGTTGCACTGAAAAACTTAGAATATAAGAAACGCACAGTGTAGTACATAGTATATGAGTGAGTTGCACTGAAAAACATAGAATATAAGAAACGCACAGTGTAGTACATAGTATATGAGTGAGTTGCACTGAAAAACTTAGAATTTACTGAAAAACCCGCATTACACGAAATGCACAGTGTAGTACATAGTATATGAGTGAGTTGCACTGAAAAACTTAGAATATAAGAAACGCACAGTGTAGTACATAGTATATGAGTGAGTTGCACTGAAAAACTTAGAATATAAGAAACGCACAGTGTAGTATATAGTATATGAGTGAGTTGCACTGAAAAACTTAGAATATAGAAACGCACAGTGTAGTACATAGTATATGAGTGAGTTGCACTGAAAAACTTAGAATATAAGAAACGCACATTGTAGTACATAGTATATGAGTGAGTTGCACTGAAAAACTTAGAATATAAGAAACGCACAGTGTAGTACATAGTATATGAGTGAGTTGCACTGAAAAACATAGAATATAAGAAACGCACAGTGTAGTACATAGTATATGAGTGAGTTGCACTGAAAAACATAGAATATAAGAAACGCACAGTGTAGTACATAGTATATGAGTGAGTTGCACTGAAAAACTTAGAATTTACTGAAAAACCCGCATTACACGAAATGCACAGTGTAGTACATAGTATATGAGTGAGTTGCACTGAAAATCTTAGAATATAAGAAACGCACATTGTAGTACATAGTATATGAGTGAGTTGCACTGAAAAACTTAGAATATAAGAAACGCACAGTGTAGTACATAGTATATGAGTGAGTTGCACTGAAAAACTTAGAATATAAGAAACGCACAGTGTAGTACATAGTATATGAGTGAGTTGCACTGAAAAACTTAGAATATAAGAAACGCACAGTGTAGTACATAGTATATGAGTGAGTTGCACTGAAAAACATAGAATATAAGAAACGCACAGTGTAGTACATAGTATATGAGTGAGTTGCACTGAAAAACTTAGAATTTACTGAAAAACCCGCATTACACGAAATGCACAGTGTAGTACATAGTATATGAGTGAGTTGCACTGAAAAACTTAGAATATAAGAAACGCACAGTGTAGTACATAGTATATGAGTGAGTTGCACTGAAAAACTTAGAATATAAGAAACGCACAGTGTAGTACATAGTATATGAGTGAGTTGCACTGAAAAACTTAGAATATAGAAACGCACAGTGTAGTACATAGTATATGAGTGAGTTGCACTGAAAAACTTAGAATATAAGAAACGCACAGTGTAGTACATAGTATATGAGTGAGTTGCACTGAAAAACTTAGAATATAAGAAACGCACAGTGTAGTACATAGTATATGAGTGAGTTGCACTGAAAAACTTAGAAAATAAGAAACGCACAGTGTAGTACATAGTATATGAGTGAGTTGCACTGAAAAACTTAGAATATAAGAAACGCACAGTGTAGTACATAGTATATGAGTGAGTTGCACTGAAAAACTTAGAATATAAGAAACGCACAGTGTAGTACATAGTATATGAGTGAGTTGCACTGAAAAACTTAGAATATAAGAAACGCACAGTGTAGTACATAGTATATGAGTGAGTTGCACTGAAAAACTTAGAATATAAGAAACGCACAGTGTAGTACATAGTATATGAGTGAGTTGCACTGAAAAACTTAGAATATAAGAAACGCACAGTGTAGTACATAGTATATGAGTGAGTTGCACTGAAAAACTTAGAATATAAGAAACGCACATTGTAGTACATAGTATATGAGTGAGTTGCACTGAAAAACTTAGAATATAAGAAACGCACAGTGTAGTACATAGTATATGAGTGAGTTGCACTGAAAAACTTAGAATATAAGAAACGCACAGTGTAGTACATAGTATATGAGTGAGTTGCACTGAAAAACTTAGAATATAAGAAACGCACAGTGTAGTACATAGTATATGAGTGAGTTGCACTGAAAAACATAGAATATAAGAAACGCACAGTGTAGTACATAGTATATGAGTGAGTTGCACTGAAAAACTTAGAATTTACTGAAAAACCCGCATTACACGAAATGCACAGTGTAGTACATAGTATATGAGTGAGTTGCACTGAAAAACTTAGAATATAAGAAACGCACAGTGTAGTACATAGTATATGAGTGAGTTGCACTGAAAAACTTAGAATATAAGAAACGCACAGTGTAGTATATAGTATATGAGTGAGTTGCACTGAAAAACTTAGAATATAGAAACGCACAGTGTAGTACATAGTATATGAGTGAGTTGCACTGAAAAACTTAGAATATAAGAAACGCACATTGTAGTACATAGTATATGAGTGAGTTGCACTGAAAAACTTAGAATATAAGAAACGCACAGTGTAGTACATAGTATATGAGTGAGTTGCACTGAAAAACATAGAATATAAGAAACGCACAGTGTAGTACATAGTATATGAGTGAGTTGCACTGAAAAACTTAGAATATAAGAAACGCACATTGTAGTACATAGTATATGAGTGAGTTGCACTGAAAAACTTAGAATATAAGAAACGCACAGTGTAGTACATAGTATATGAGTGAGTTGCACTGAAAAACTTAGAATATAAGAAACGCACAGTGTAGTACATAGTATATGAGTGAGTTGCACTGAAAAACTTAGAATATAAGAAACGCAAAGTGTAGTACATAGTATATGAGTGAGTTGCACTGAAAAACTTAGAATATAAGAAACGCACAGTGTAGTACATAGTGTATGAGTGAGTTGCACTGAAAAACTTAGAATATAAGAAACGCACAGTGTAGTACATAGTATATGAGTGAGTTGCACTGCAAAACTTAGAATATAAGAAACGCACAGTGTAGTACATAGTAAATGAGTGAGTTGCACTGAAAAACTTAGAATATAAGAAACGCACAGTGTAGTACATATTATATGAGGGAGTTGCACTGAAAAACTTAGAATATAAGAAACGCACAGTGTAGTACATAGTATATGAGTGAGTTGCACTGAAAAACATAGAATATAAGAAACGCACAGTGTGGTACATAGTATATGAGTGAGTTGCACTGAAAAACTTAGAATTTACTGAAAAACCCGCATTACACGAAATGCACAATGTAGTACATACTAATAGAGTGAGTTGCACTGAAAAACTTAGAATATAAGAAACGCACAGTGTAGTACATAGTATATGAGTGAGTTGCACTGAAAAACTTAGAATATAAGAAACGCACAGTGTAGTACATAGTATATGAGTGAGTTGCACTGAAAAACTTAGAATATAAGAAACGCACAGTGTAGTACATAGTATATGAGTGAGTTGCACTGAAAAACATAGAATATAAGAAACGCACAGTGTAGTACATAGTATATGAGTGAGTTGCACTGAAAAACTTAGAATATACTGAAAAACCCGCATTACACGAAATGCACAGTGTAGTACATAGTATATGAGTGAGTTGCACTGAAAAACTTAGAATATAAGAAACGCACATTGTAGTACATAGTATATGAGTGAGTTGCACTGACAAACTTAGAATATAAGAAACGCACAGTGTAGTACATAGTATATGAGTGAGTTGCACTGAAAAACTTAGAATATAAGAAACGCACAGTGTAGTACATAGTATATGAGTGAGTTGCACTGAAAAACTTAGAATATAAGAAACGCACAGTGTAGTACATAGTATATGAGTGAGTTGCACTGAAAAACATAGAATATAAGAAACGCACAGTGTAGTACATAGTATATGAGTGAGTTGCACTGAAAAAATTAGAATATAAGAAACGCACAGTGTAGTACATAGTATATGAGTGAGTTGCACTGAAAAACTTAGAATATAAGAAACGCACAGTGTAGTACATAGTATATGAGTGAGTTGCACTGAAAAACTTAGAATATAAGAAACGCACAGTGTAGTACATAGTATATGAGTGAGTTGCACTGAAAAACTTAGAATATAAGAAACGAACAGTGTAGTACATAGTATATGAGTGAGTTGCACTGAAAAACTTAGAATATAAGAAACGCACAGTGTAGTACATAGTATATGAGTGAGTTGCACTGAAAAACTTAGAATATAAGAAACGCACAGTGTAGTACATAGTATATGAGTGAGTTGCACTGAAAAACATAGAATATAAGAAACGCACAGTGTAGTACATAGTATATGAGTGAGTTGCACTGAAAAAATTAGAATTTACTGAAAAACCCGCATTACACGAAATGCACAGTGTAGTACATAGTATATGAGTGAGTTGCACTGAAAAACTTAGAATATAAGAAACGAACAGTGTAGTACATAGTATATGAGTGAGTTGCACTGAAAAACTTAGAATATAAGAAACGCACAGTGTAGTACATAGTATATGAGTGAGTTGCACTGAAAAACTTAGAATATAAGAAACGCACAGTGTAGTACATAGTATATGAGTGAGTTGCAATGAAAAACTTAGAATATAAGAAACGCACAGTGTAGTACATAGTATATGAGTGAGTTGCACTGAAAAACTTAGAATATAAGAAACGCACAGTGTAGTACATAGTATATGAGTGAGTTGCACTGAAAAACTTAGAATATAAGAAACGCACAGTGTAGTACATAGTATATGAGTGAGTTGCACTGAAAAACTTAGAATATAAGAAACGCACAGTGTAGTACATAGTATATGAGTGAGTTGCACTGAAAAACTTAGAATATAAGAAACGCACAGTGTAGTACATAGTATATGAGTGAGTTGCACTGAAAAACTTAGAATATAAGAAACGCACAGTGTAGTACATAGTATATGAGTGAGTTGCACTGAAAAACTTAGAATATAAGAAACGCACAGTGTAGTACATAGTATATGAGTGAGTTGCACTGAAAAACTTAGAATATAAGAAACGCACAGTGTAGTACATAGTATATGAGTGAGTTGCACTGAAAAACTTAGAATATAAGAAACGCACAGTGTAGTACATAGTATATGAGTGAGTTGCACTGAAAAACTTAGAATATAAGAAACGCACAGTGTAGTACATAGTATATGAGTGAGTTGCACTGAAAAACATAGAATATAAGAAACGCACAGTGTAGTACATAGTATATGAGTGAGTTGCACTGAAAAACTTAGAATTTACTGAAAAACCCGCATTACACGAAATGCACAGTGTAGTACATAGTATATGAGTGAGTTGCACTGAAAATCTTAGAATATAAGAAACGCACATTGTAGTACATAGTATATGAGTGAGTTGCACTGAAAAACTTAGAATATAAGAAACGCACAGTGTAGTACATAGTATATGAGTGAGTTGCAATGAAAAACTTAGAATATAAGAAACGCACAGTGTAGTACATAGTATATGAGTGAGTTGCACTGAAAAACTTAGAATATAAGAAACGCACAGTGTAGTACATAGTATATGAGTGAGTTGCACTGAAAAACATAGAATATAAGAAACGCACAGTGTAGTACATAGTATATGAGTGAGTTGCACTGAAAAACTTAGAATTTACTGAAAAACCCGCATTACACGAAATGCACAGTGTAGTACATAGTATATGAGTGAGTTGCACTGAAAAACTTAGAATATAAGAAACGCACAGTGTAGTACATAGTATATGAGTGAGTTGCACTGAAAAACTTAGAATATAAGAAACGCACAGTGTAGTACATAGTATATGAGTGAGTTGCACTGAAAAACTTAGAATATAGAAACGCACAGTGTAGTACATAGTATATGAGTGAGTTGCACTGAAAAACTTAGAATATAAGAAACGCACAGTGTAGTACATAGTATATGAGTGAGTTGCACTGAAAAACTTAGAATATAAGAAACGCACAGTGTAGTACATAGTATATGAGTGAGTTGCACTGAAAAACTTAGAAAATAAGAAACGCACAGTGTAGTACATAGTATATGAGTGAGTTGCACTGAAAAACTTAGAATATAAGAAACGCACAGTGTAGTACATAGTATATGAGTGAGTTGCACTGAAAAACTTAGAATATAAGAAACGCACAGTGTAGTACATAGTATATGAGTGAGTTGCACTGAAAAACTTAGAATGTAAGAAACGCACAGTGTAGTACATAGTATATGAGTGAGTTGCACTGAAAAACTTAGAATATAAGAAACGCACAGTGTAGTACATAGTATATGAGTGAGTTGCACTGAAAAACTTAGAATATAAGAAACGCACAGTGTAGTACATAGTATATGAGTGAGTTGCACTGAAAAACTTAGAATTTACTGAAAAACCCGCATTATACGAAATGCACAGTGTAGTACATAGTATATGAGTGAGTTGCACTGAAAAACTTAGAATATAAGAAACGCACAGTGTAGTACATAGTATATGAGTGAGTTGCACTGAAAAACTTAGAATATAAGAAACGCACAGTGTAGTACATAGTATATGAGTGAGTTGCACTGAAAAACTTAGAATATAAGAAACGCACAGTGTAGTACATAGTATATGAGTGAGTTGCACTGAAAAACATAGAATATAAGAAACGCACAGTGTGGTACATAGTATATGAGTGAGTTGCACTGAAAAACTTAGAATTACTGAAAAACCCGCATTACACGAAATGCACAATGTAGTACATAGTAATAGAGTGAGTTGCACTGAAAAACTTAGAATATAAGAAACGCACAGTGTAGTACATAGTATATGAGTGAGTTGCACTGAAAAACTTAGAATATAAGAAACGCACAGTGTAGTACATAGTATATGAGTGAGTTGCACTGAAAAACTTAGAATATAAGAAACACACAGTGTAGTACATAGTATATGAGTGAGTTGCACTGAAAAACTTAGAATATAAGAAACGCACAGTGTAGTACATAGTATATGAGTGAGTTGCACTGCAAAACTTAGAATATAAGAAACGCACAGTGTAGTACATAGTATATGAGTGAGTTGCACTGAAAAACTTAGAATATAAGAAACGCACAGTGTAGTACATAGTATATGAGTGAGTTGCACTGAAAAACTTAGAATATAAGAAACGCACAGTGTAGTACATAGTATATGAGTGAGTTGCACTGAAAAACTTAGAATATAAGAAATGCACAGTGTAGTACATAGTATATGAGTGAGTTACACTGAAAATCTTAGAATATAAGAAACGCACAGTGTAGTACATAGTATATGAGTGAGTTGCACTGAAAAACTTAGAATATAAGAAACGCACAGTGTAGTACATAGTATAAGAGTGAGTTGCACTGAAAAACTTAGAATATAAGAAACGCACAGTGTAGTACATAGTATATGAGTGAGTTGCACTGAAAAACTTAGAATATAAGAAACGCACAGTGTAGTACATAGTATATGAGTGAGTTGCACTGAAAAACTTAGAATATAAGAACCGCACAGTGTAGTACATAGTATATGAGTGAGTTGCACTGAAAAACTTAGAATATAAGAAACGCACAGTGTAGTACATAGTATATGAGTGAGTTGCACTGAAAAACTTAGAATATAAGAAACGCACAGTGTAGTACATAGTATATGAGTGAGTTGCACTGAAAAACATAGAATATAAGAAACGCACAGTGTAGTACATAGTATATGAGTGAGTTGCAGTGAAAAACTTAGAATTTACTGAAAAACCCGCATTACACGAAATGCACAGTGTAGTACATAGTATATGAGTGAGTTGCACTGAAAAACTTAGAATATAAGAAACGCACAGTGTAGTACATAGTATATGAGTGAGTTGCACTGAAAAACTTAGAATATAAGAAACGCACAGTGTAGTACATAGTATATGAGTGAGTTGCACTGAAAAACTTAGAATATAAGAAACGCAAAGTGTAGTACATAGTATATGAGTGAGTTGCACTGAAAAACTTAGAATATAAGAAACGCACAGTGTAGTACATAGTGTATGAGTGAGTTGCACTGAAAAACTTAGAATATAAGAAACGCACAGTGTAGTACATAGTATATGAGTGAGTTGCACTGCAAAACTTAGAATATAAGAAACGCACAGTGTAGTACATAGTATAAGAGTGAGTTGCACTGAAAAACTTAGAATATAAGAAACGCACAGTGTAGTACATAGTATATGAGTGAGTTGCACTGAAAAACTTAGAATATAAGAAACGCACATTGTAGTACATAGTATATGAGTGAGTTGCACTGAAAAACTTAGAATATAAGAAACGCACAGTGTAGTACATAGTAAATGAGTGAGTTGCACTGAAAAACTTAGAATATAAGAAACGCACAGTGTAGTACATATTATATGAGGGAGTTGCACTGAAAAACTTAGAATATAAGAAACGCACAGTGTAGTACATAGTATATGAGTGAGTTGCACTGAAAAACATAGAATATAAGAAACGCACAGTGTGGTACATAGTATATGAGTGAGTTGCACTGAAAAACTTAGAATTTACTGAAAAACCCGCATTACACGAAATGCACAATGTAGTACATAGTAATAGAGTGAGTTGCACTGAAAAACTTAGAATATAAGAAACGCACAGTGTAGTACATAGTATATGAGTGAGTTGCACTGAAAAACTTAGAATATAAGAAACGCACAGTGTAGTACATAGTATATGAGTGAGTTGCACTGAAAAACTTAGAATATAAGAAACGCACAGTGTAGTACATAGTATATGAGTGAGTTGCACTGAAAAACATAGAATATAAGAAACGCACAGTGTAGTACATAGTATATGAGTGAGTTGCACTGAAAAATTTAGAATATACTGAAAAACCCGCATTACACGAAATGCACAGTGTAGTACATAGTATATGAGTGAGTTGCACTGAAAAACTTAGAATATAAGAAACGCACATTGTAGTACATAGTATATGAGTGAGTTGCACTGACAAACTTAGAATATAAGAAACGCACAGTGTAGTACATAGTATATGAGTGAGTTGCACTGAAAAACTTAGAATATAAGAAACGCACAGTGTAGTACATAGTATATGAGTGAGTTGCACTGAAAAACTTAGAATATAAGAAACGCACAGTGTAGTACATAGTATATGAGTGAGTTGCACTGAAAAACATAGAATATAAGAAACGCACAGTGTAGTACATAGTATATGAGTGAGTTGCACTGAAAAAATTAGAATATAAGAAACGCACAGTGTAGTACATAGTATATGAGTGAGTTGCACTGAAAAACTTAGAATATAAGAAACGCACAGTGTAGTACATAGTATATGAGTGAGTTGCACTGAAAAACTTAGAATATAAGAAACGCACAGTGTAGTACATAGTATATGAGTGAGTTGCACTGAAAAACTTAGAATATAAGAAACGCACAGTGTAGTACATAGTAAATGAGTGAGTTGCACTGAAAAACTTAGAATATAAGAAACGCACAGTGTAGTACATATTATATGAGGGAGTTGCACTGAAAAACTTAGAATATAAGAAACGCACAGTGTAGTACATAGTATATGAGTGAGTTGCACTGAAAAACATAGAATATAAGAAACGCACAGTGTGGTACATAGTATATGAGTGAGTTGCACTGAAAAACTTAGAATTTACTGAAAAACCCGCATTACACGAAATGCACAATGTAGTACATAGTAATAGAGTGAGTTGCACTGAAAAACTTAGAATATAAGAAACGCACAGTGTAGTACATAGTATATGAGTGAGTTGCACTGAAAAACTTAGAATATAAGAAACGCACAGTGTAGTACATAGTATATGAGTGAGTTGCACTGAAAAACTTAGAAT
Organism: Mus caroli; assembly: GCF_978045245.1. Lineage (NCBI taxonomy): Eukaryota > Metazoa > Chordata > Mammalia > Rodentia > Muridae > Mus > Mus caroli. The sequence continues at coordinate 3,279,904 of NW_028227284.1, read as the reverse complement.
ATAAGAAACGCACAGTGTAGTACATAGTATATGAGTGAGTTGCACTGAAAAACATAGAATATAAGAAACGCACAGTGTAGTACATAGTATATGAGTGAGTTGCACTGAAAAACTTAGAATATACTGAAAAACCCGCATTACACGAAATGCACAGTGTAGTACATAGTATATGAGTGAGTTGCACTGAAAAACTTAGAATATAAGAAACGCACAGTGTAGTACATAGTATATGAGTGAGTTGCACTGAAAAACTTAGAATATAAGAAACGCACAGTGTAGTACATAGTATATGAGTGAGTTGCACTGAAAAACTTAGAATATAAGAAACACACAGTGTAGTACATAGTATATGAGTGAGTTGCACTGAAAAACTTAGAATATAAGAAACGCACAGTGTAGTACATAGTATATGAGTGAGTTGCACTGCAAAACTTAGAATATAAGAAACGCACAGTGTTGTACATAGTATATGAGTGAGTTGCACTGAAAAACTTAGAATATAAGAAACGCACAGTGTAGTACATAGTATATGAGTGAGTTGCACTGAAAAACTTAGAATATAAGAAACGCACAGTGTAGTACATAGTATATGAGTGAGTTGCACTGAAAAACTTAGAATATAAGAAATGCACAGTGTAGTACATAGTATATGAGTGAGTTACACTGAAAATCTTAGAATATAAGAAACGCACAGTGTAGTACATAGTATATGAGTGAGTTGCACTGAAAAACTTAGAATATAAGAAACGCACAGTGTAGTACATAGTATAAGAGTGAGTTGCACTGAAAAACTTAGAATATAAGAAACGCACAGTGTAGTACATAGTATATGAGTGAGTTGCACTGAAAAACTTAGAATATAAGAAACGCACAGTGTAGTACATAGTATATGAGTGAGTTGCACTGAAAAACTTAGAATATAAGAAACGCACAGTGTAGTACATAGTATATGAGTGAGTTGCACTGAAAAACTTAGAATATAAGAAACGCACAGTGTAGTACATAGTATATGAGTGAGTTGCACTGAAAAACTTAGAATATAAGAAACGCACAGTGTAGTACATAGTATATGAGTGAGTTGCACTGAAAAACATAGAATATAAGAAACGCACAGTGTAGTACATAGTATATGAGTGAGTTGCAGTGAAAAACTTAGAATTTACTGAAAAACCCGCATTACACGAAATGCACAGTGTAGTACATAGTATATGAGTGAGTTGCACTGAAAAACTTAGAATATAAGAAACGCACAGTGTAGTACATAGTATATGAGTGAGTTGCACTGAAAAACTTAGAATATAAGAAACGCACAGTGTAGTACATAGTATATGAGTGAGTTGCACTGAAAAACTTAGAATATAAGAAACGCAAAGTGTAGTACATAGTATATGAGTGAGTTGCACTGAAAAACTTAGAATATAAGAAACGCACAATGTAGTACATAGTGTATGAGTGAGTTGCACTGAAAAACTTAGAATATAAGAAACGCACAGTGTAGTACATAGTATATGAGTGAGTTGCACTGCAAAACTTAGAATATAAGAAACGCACAGTGTAGTACATAGTATATGAGTGAGTTGCACTGAAAAACTTAGAATATAAGAAACGCACAGTGTAGTACATAGTATATGAGTGAGTTGCACTGAAAAACTTAGAATATAAGAAACGCACATTGTAGTACATAGTATATGAGTGAGTTGCACTGAAAAACTTAGAATATAAGAAACGCACAGTGTAGTACATAGTAAATGAGTGAGTTGCACTGAAAAACTTAGAATATAAGAAACGCACAGTGTAGTACATATTATATGAGGGAGTTGCACTGAAAAACTTAGAATATAAGAAACGCACAGTGTAGTACATAGTATATGAGTGAGTTGCACTGAAAAACATAGAATATAAGAAACGCACAGTGTGGTACATAGTATATGAGTGAGTTGCACTGAAAAACTTAGAATTTACTGAAAAACCCGCATTACACGAAATGCACAATGTAGTACATAGTAATAGAGTGAGTTGCACTGAAAAACTTAGAATATAAGAAACGCACAGTGTAGTACATAGTATATGAGTGAGTTGCACTGAAAAACTTAGAATATAAGAAACGCACAGTGTAGTACATAGTATATGAGTGAGTTGCACTGAAAAACTTAGAATATAAGAAACGCACAGTGTAGTACATAGTATATGAGTGAGTTGCACTGAAAAACATAGAATATAAGAAACGCACAGTGTAGTACATAGTATATGAGTGAGTTGCACTGAAAAACTTAGAATATACTGAAAAACCCGCATTACACGAAATGCACAGTGTAGTACATAGTATATGAGTGAGTTGCACTGAAAAACTTAGAATATAAGAAACGCACATTGTAGTACATAGTATATGAGTGAGTTGCACTGACAAACTTAGAATATAAGAAACGCACAGTGTAGTACATAGTATATGAGTGAGTTGCACTGAAAAACTTAGAATATAAGAAACGCACAGTGTAGTACATAGTATATGAGTGAGTTGCACTGAAAAACTTAGAATATAAGAAACGCACAGTGTAGTACATAGTATATGAGTGAGTTGCACTGAAAAACATAGAATATAAGAAACGCACAGTGTAGTACATAGTATATGAGTGAGTTGCACTGAAAAAATTAGAATATAAGAAACGCACAGTGTAGTACATAGTATATGAGTGAGTTGCACTGAAAAACTTAGAATATAAGAAACGCACAGTGTAGTACATAGTATATGAGTGAGTTGCACTGAAAAACTTAGAATATAAGAAACGCACAGTGTAGTACATAGTATATGAGTGAGTTGCACTGAAAAACTTAGAATATAAGAAACGCACAGTGTAGTACATAGTAAATGAGTGAGTTGCACTGAAAAACTTAGAATATAAGAAACGCACAGTGTAGTACATATTATATGAGGGAGTTGCACTGAAAAACTTAGAATATAAGAAACGCACAGTGTAGTACATAGTATATGAGTGAGTTGCACTGAAAAACATAGAATATAAGAAACGCACAGTGTGGTACATAGTATATGAGTGAGTTGCACTGAAAAACTTAGAATTTACTGAAAAACCCGCATTACACGAAATGCACAATGTAGTACATAGTAATAGAGTGAGTTGCACTGAAAAACTTAGAATATAAGAAACGCACAGTGTAGTACATAGTATATGAGTGAGTTGCACTGAAAAACTTAGAATATAAGAAACGCACAGTGTAGTACATAGTATATGAGTGAGTTGCACTGAAAAACTTAGAATATAAGAAACGCACAGGGTAGTACATAGTATATGAGTGAGTTGCACTGAAAAACATAGAATATAAGAAACGCACAGTGTAGTACATAGTATATGAGTGAGTTGCACTGAAAAACTTAGAATATACTGAAAAACCCGCATTACACGAAATGCACAGTGTAGTACATAGTATATGAGTGAGTTGCACTGAAAAACTTAGAATATAAGAAACGCACATTGTAGTACATAGTATATGAGTGAGTTGCACTGACAAACTTAGAATATAAGAAACGCACAGTGTAGTACATAGTATATGAGTGAGTTGCACTGAAAAACTTAGAATATAAGAAACGCACAGTGTAGTACATAGTATATGAGTGAGTTGCACTGAAAAACTTAGAATATAAGAAACGCACAGTGTAGTACATAGTATATGAGTGAGTTGCACTGAAAAACATAGAATATAAGAAACGCACAGTGTAGTACATAGTATATGAGTGAGTTGCACTGAAAAAATTAGAATATAAGAAACGCACAGTGTAGTACATAGTATATGAGTGAGTTGCACTGAAAAACTTAGAATATAAGAAACGCACAGTGTAGTACATAGTATATGAGTGAGTTGCACTGAAAAACTTAGAATATAAGAAACGCACAGTGTAGTACATAGTATATGAGTGAGTTGCACTGAAAAACTTAGAATATAAGAAACGAACAGTGTAGTACATAGTATATGAGTGAGTTGCACTGAAAAACTTAGAATATAAGAAACGCACAGTGTAGTACATAGTATATGAGTGAGTTGCACTGAAAAACTTAGAATATAAGAAACGCACAGTGTAGTACATAGTATATGAGTGAGTTGCACTGAAAAACATAGAATATAAGAAACGCACAGTGTAGTACATAGTATATGAGTGAGTTGCACTGAAAAAATTAGAATTTACTGAAAAACCCGCATTACACGAAATGCACAGTGTAGTACATAGTATATGAGTGAGTTGCACTGAAAAACTTAGAATATAAGAAACGAACAGTGTAGTACATAGTATATGAGTGAGTTGCACTGAAAAACTTAGAATATAAGAAACGCACAGTGTAGTACATAGTATATGAGTGAGTTGCACTGAAAAACTTAGAATATAAGAAACGCACAGTGTAGTACATAGTATATGAGTGAGTTGCACTGAAAAACTTAGAATATAAGAAACGCACAGTGTAGTACATAGTATATGAGTGAGTTGCACTGAAAAACTTAGAATATAAGAAACGCACAGTGTAGTACATAGTATATGAGTGAGTTGCACTGAAAAACTTAGAATATAAGAAACGCACAGTGTAGTACATAGTATATGAGTGAGTTGCACTGAAAAACTTAGAATATAAGAAACGCACAGTGTAGTACATAGTATATGAGTGAGTTGCACTGAAAAACTTAGAATATAAGAAACGCACAGTGTAGTACATAGTATATGAGTGAGTTGCACTGAAAAACTTAGAATATAAGAAACGCACAGTGTAGTACATAGTATATGAGTGAGTTGCACTGAAAAACTTAGAATATAAGAAACGCACAGTGTAGTACATAGTATATGAGTGAGTTGCACTGAAAAACTTAGAATATAAGAAACGCACAGTGTAGTACATAGTATATGAGTGAGTTGCACTGAAAAACTTAGAATATAAGAAACGCACAGTGTAGTACATAGTATATGAGTGAGTTGCACTGAAAAACTTAGAATATAAGAAACGCACAGTGTAGTACATAGTATATGAGTGAGTTGCACTGCAAAACTTAGAATATAAGAAACGCACAGTGTAGTACATAGTATAAGAGTGAGTTGCACTGCAAAACTTAGAATATAAGAAACGCACAGTGTAGTACATAGTATATGAGTGAGTTGCACTGAAAAACTTAGAATATAAGAAACGCAGTGTAGTACATAGTATATGAGTGAGTTGCACTGAAAAACTTAGAATATAAGAAACGCACAGTGTAGTACATAGTATATGAGTGAGTTGCACTGAAAAACTTAGAATGTAAGAAACGCACAGTGTAGTACATAGTATATGAGTGAGTTGCACTGAAAAACTTAGAATATAAGAAACGCACAGTGTAGTACATAGTATATGAGTGAGTTGCACTGAAAAACTTAGAATATAAGAAACGCACAGTGTAGTACATAGTATATGAGTGAGTTGCACTGAAAAACTTAGAATTTACTGAAAAACCCGCATTATACGAAATGCACAGTGTAGTACATAGTATATGAGTGAGTTGCACTGAAAAACTTAGAATATAAGAAACGCACAGTGTAGTACATAGTATATGAGTGAGTTGCACTGAAAAACTTAGAATATAAGAAACGCACAGTGTAGTACATAGTATATGAGTGAGTTGCACTGAAAAACTTAGAATATAAGAAACGCACAGTGTAGTACATAGTATATGAGTGAGTTGCACTGAAAAACATAGAATATAAGAAACGCACAGTGTGGTACATAGTATATGAGTGAGTTGCACTGAAAAACTTAGAATTTACTGAAAAACCCGCATTACACGAAATGCACAATGTAGTACATAGTAATAGAGTGAGTTGCACTGAAAAACTTAGAATATAAGAAACGCACAGTGTAGTACATAGTATATGAGTGAGTTGCACTGAAAAACTTAGAATATAAGAAACGCACAGTGTAGTACATAGTATATGAGTGAGTTGCACTGAAAAACTTAGAATATAAGAAACGCACAGTGTAGTACATAGTATATGAGTGAGTTGCACTGAAAAACTTAGAATATAAGAAACGCACAGTGTAGTACATAGTATATGAGTGAGTTGCACTGAAAAACTTAGAATATAAGAAACGCACAGTGTAGTACATAGTATATGAGTGAGTTGCACTGAAAAACTTAGAATATAAGAAACGCACAGTGTAGTACATAGTATATGAGTGAGTTGCACTGAAAAACTTAGAATATAAGAAACGCACAGTGTAGTACATAGTATATGAGTGAGTTGCACTGAAAAACTTAGAATATAAGAAACGCACATTGTAGTACATAGTATATGAGTGAGTTGCACTGAAAAACTTAGAATATAAGAAACGCACAGTGTAGTACATAGTATATGAGTGAGTTGCACTGAAAAACTTAGAATATAAGAAACGCACAGTGTAGTACATAGTATATGAGTGAGTTGCACTGAAAAACTTAGAATATAAGAAACGCACAGTGTAGTACATAGTATATGAGTGAGTTGCACTGAAAAACATAGAATATAAGAAACGCACAGTGTAGTACATAGTATATGAGTGAGTTGCACTGAAAAACTTAGAATTTACTGAAAAACCCGCATTACACGAAATGCACAGTGTAGTACATAGTATATGAGTGAGTTGCACTGAAAAACTTAGAATATAAGAAACGCACAGTGTAGTACATAGTATATGAGTGAGTTGCACTGAAAAACTTAGAATATAAGAAACGCACAGTGTAGTATATAGTATATGAGTGAGTTGCACTGAAAAACTTAGAATATAGAAACGCACAGTGTAGTACATAGTATATGAGTGAGTTGCACTGAAAAACTTAGAATATAAGAAACGCACATTGTAGTACATAGTATATGAGTGAGTTGCACTGAAAAACTTAGAATATAAGAAACGCACAGTGTAGTACATAGTATATGAGTGAGTTGCACTGAAAAACTTAGAATATAAGAAACGCACAGTGTAGTACATAGTATATGAGTGAGTTGCACTGAAAAACATAGAATATAAGAAACGCACAGTGTAGTACATAGTATATGAGTGAGTTGCACTGAAAAACTTAGAATTTACTGAAAAACCCGCATTACACGAAATGCACAGTGTAGTACATAGTATATGAGTGAGTTGCACTGAAAATCTTAGAATATAAGAAACGCACATTGTAGTACATAGTATATGAGTGAGTTGCACTGAAAAACTTAGAATATAAGAAACGCACAGTGTAGTACATAGTATATGAGTGAGTTGCACTGAAAAACTTAGAATATAAGAAACGCACAGTGTAGTACATAGTATATGAGTGAGTTGCACTGAAAAACTTAGAATATAAGAAACGCACAGTGTAGTACATAGTATATGAGTGAGTTGCACTGAAAAACATAGAATATAAGAAACGCACAGTGTAGTACATAGTATATGAGTGAGTTGCACTGAAAAACTTAGAATTTACTGAAAAACCCGCATTACACGAAATGCACAGTGTAGTACATAGTATATGAGTGAGTTGCACTGAAAAACTTAGAATATAAGAAACGCACAGTGTAGTACATAGTATATGAGTGAGTTGCACTGAAAAACTTAGAATATAAGAAACGCACAGTGTAGTACATAGTATATGAGTGAGTTGCACTGAAAAACTTAGAATATAGAAACGCACAGTGTAGTACATAGTATATGAGTGAGTTGCACTGAAAAACTTAGAATATAAGAAACGCACAGTGTAGTACATAGTATATGAGTGAGTTGCACTAAAAAACTTAGAATATAAGAAACGCACAGTGTAGTACATAGTATATGAGTGAGTTGCACTGAAAAACATAGAATATAAGAAACGCACAGTGTGGTACATAGTATATGAGTGAGTTGCACTGAAAAACTTAGAATTTACTGAAAAACCCGCATTACACGAAATGCACAATGTAGTACATAGTAATAGAGTGAGTTGCACTGAAAAACTTAGAATATAAGAAACGCACAGTGTAGTACATAGTATATGAGTGAGTTGCACTGAAAAACTTAGAATATAAGAAACGCACAGTGTAGTACATAGTATATGAGTGAGTTGCACTGAAAAACTTAGAATATAAGAAACGCACAGTGTAGTACATAGTATATGAGTGAGTTGCACTGAAAAACATAGAATATAAGAAACGCACAGTGTAGTACATAGTATATGAGTGAGTTGCACTGAAAAACTTAGAATATACTGAAAAACCCGCATTACACGAAATGCACAGTGTAGTACATAGTATATGAGTGAGTTGCACTGAAAAACTTAGAATATAAGAAACGCACATTGTAGTACATAGTATATGAGTGAGTTGCACTGACAAACTTAGAATATAAGAAACGCACAGTGTAGTACATAGTATATGAGTGAGTTGCACTGAAAAACTTAGAATATAAGAAACGCACAGTGTAGTACATAGTATATGAGTGAGTTGCACTGAAAAACTTAGAATATAAGAAACGCACAGTGTAGTACATAGTATATGAGTGAGTTGCACTGAAAAACATAGAATATAAGAAACGCACAGTGTAGTACATAGTATATGAGTGAGTTGCACTGAAAAAATTAGAATATAAGAAACGCACAGTGTAGTACATAGTATATGAGTGAGTTGCACTGAAAAACTTAGAATATAAGAAACGCACATTGTAGTACATAGTATATGAGTGAGTTGCACTGAAAAACTTAGAATATAAGAAACGCACAGTGTAGTACATAGTATATGAGTGAGTTGCACTGAAAAACTTAGAATATAAGAAACGCACAGTGTAGTACATAGTATATGAGTGAGTTGCACTGAAAAACATAGAATATAAGAAACGCACAGTGTAGTACATAGTATATGAGTGAGTTGCACTGAAAAACTTAGAATTTACTGAAAAACCCGCATTACACGAAATGCACAGTGTAGTACATAGTATATGAGTGAGTTGCACTGAAAAACTTAGAATATAAGAAACGCACAGTGTAGTACATAGTATATGAGTGAGTTGCACTGAAAAACTTAGAATATAAGAAACGCACAGTGTAGTATATAGTATATGAGTGAGTTGCACTGAAAAACTTAGAATATAGAAACGCACAGTGTAGTACATAGTATATGAGTGAGTTGCACTGAAAAACTTAGAATATAAGAAACGCACATTGTAGTACATAGTATATGAGTGAGTTGCACTGAAAAACTTAGAATATAAGAAACGCACAGTGTAGTACATAGTATATGAGTGAGTTGCACTGAAAAACTTAGAATATAAGAAACGCACAGTGTAGTACATAGTATATGAGTGAGTTGCACTGAAAAACATAGAATATAAGAAACGCACAGTGTAGTACATAGTATATGAGTGAGTTGCACTGAAAAACTTAGAATTTACTGAAAAACCCGCATTACACGAAATGCACAGTGTAGTACATAGTATATGAGTGAGTTGCACTGAAAATCTTAGAATATAAGAAACGCACATTGTAGTACATAGTATATGAGTGAGTTGCACTGAAAAACTTAGAATATAAGAAACGCACAGTGTAGTACATAGTATATGAGTGAGTTGCACTGAAAAACTTAGAATATAAGAAACGCACAGTGTAGTACATAGTATATGAGTGAGTTGCACTGAAAAACTTAGAATATAAGAAACGCACAGTGTAGTACATAGTATATGAGTGAGTTGCACTGAAAAACATAGAATATAAGAAACGCACAGTGTAGTACATAGTATATGAGTGAGTTGCACTGAAAAACTTAGAATTTACTGAAAAACCCGCATTACACGAAATGCACAGTGTAGTACATAGTATATGAGTGAGTTGCACTGAAAAACTTAGAATATAAGAAACGCACAGTGTAGTACATAGTATATGAGTGAGTTGCACTGAAAAACTTAGAATATAAGAAACGCACAGTGTAGTACATAGTATATGACTGAGTTGCACTGAAAAACTTAGAATATAGAAACGCACAGTGTAGTACATAGTATATGAGTGAGTTGCACTGAAAAACTTAGAATATAAGAAACGCACAGTGTAGTACATAGTATATGAGTGAGTTGCACTAAAAAACTTAGAATATAAGAAACGCACAGTGTAGTACATAGTATATGAGTGAGTTGCACTGAAAAACATAGAATATAAGAAACGCACAGTGTGGTACATAGTATATGAGTGAGTTGCACTGAAAAACTTAGAATTTACTGAAAAACCCGCATTACACGAAATGCACAATGTAGTACATAGTAATAGAGTGAGTTGCACTGAAAAACTTAGAATATAAGAAACGCACAGTGTAGTACATAGTATATGAGTGAGTTGCACTGAAAAACTTAGAATATAAGAAACGCACAGTGTAGTACATAGTATATGAGTGAGTTGCACTGAAAAACTTAGAATATAAGAAACGCACAGTGTAGTACATAGTATATGAGTGAGTTGCACTGAAAAACATAGAATATAAGAAACGCACAGTGTAGTACATAGTATATGAGTGAGTTGCACTGAAAAACTTAGAATATACTGAAAAACCCGCATTACACGAAATGCACAGTGTAGTACATAGTATATGAGTGAGTTGCACTGAAAAACTTAGAATATAAGAAACGCACATTGTAGTACATAGTATATGAGTGAGTTGCACTGACAAACTTAGAATATAAGAAACGCACAGTGTAGTACATAGTATATGAGTGAGTTGCACTGAAAAACTTAGAATATAAGAAACGCACAGTGTAGTACATAGTATATGAGTGAGTTGCACTGAAAAACTTAGAATATAAGAAACGCACAGTGTAGTACATAGTATATGAGTGAGTTGCACTGAAAAACATAGAATATAAGAAACGCACAGTGTAGTACATAGTATATGAGTGAGTTGCACTGAAAAAATTAGAATATAAGAAACGCACAGTGTAGTACATAGTATATGAGTGAGTTGCACTGAAAAACTTAGAATATAAGAAACGCACAGTGTAGTACATAGTATATGAGTGAGTTGCACTGAAAAACTTAGAATATAAGAAACGCACAGTGTAGTACATAGTATATGAGTGAGTTGCACTGAAAAACATAGAATATAAGAAACGCACAGTGTGGTACATAGTATATGAGTGAGTTGCACTGAAAAACTTAGAATTTACTGAAAAACCCGCATTACACGAAATGCACAATGTAGTACATAGTAATAGAGTGAGTTGCACTGAAAAACTTAGAATATAAGAAACGCACAGTGTAGTACATAGTATATGAGTGAGTTGCACTGAAAAACTTAGAATATAAGAAACGCACAGTGTAGTACATAGTATATGAGTGAGTTGCACTGAAAAACTTAGAATATAAGAAACGCACAGTGTAGTACATAGTATATGAGTGAGTTGCACTGAAAAACTTAGAATATAAGAAACGCACAGTGTAGTACATAGTATATGAGTGAGTTGCACTAAAAAACTTAGAATATAAGAAACGCACAGTGTAGTACATAGTATATGAGTGAGTTGCACTGAAAAACATAGAATATAAGAAACGCACAGTGTGGTACATAGTATATGAGTGAGTTGCACTGAAAAACTTAGAATTTACTGAAAAACCCGCATTACACGAAATGCACAATGTAGTACATAGTAATAGAGTGAGTTGCACTGAAAAACTTAGAATATAAGAAACGCACAGTGTAGTACATAGTATATGAGTGAGTTGCACTGAAAAACTTAGAATATAAGAAACGCACAGTGTAGTACATAGTATATGAGTGAGTTGCACTGAAAAACTTAGAATATAAGAAACGCACAGTGTAGTACATAGTATATGAGTGAGTTGCACTGAAAAACATAGAATATAAGAAACGCACAGTGTAGTACATAGTATATGAGTGAGTTGCACTGAAAAACTTAGAATATACTGAAAAACCCGCATTACACGAAATGCACAGTGTAGTACATAGTATATGAGTGAGTTGCACTGAAAAACTTAGAATATAAGAAACGCACATTGTAGTACATAGTATATGAGTGAGTTGCACTGACAAACTTAGAATATAAGAAACGCACAGTGTAGTACATAGTATATGAGTGAGTTGCACTGAAAAACTTAGAATATAAGAAACGCACAGTGTAGTACATAGTATATGAGTGAGTTGCACTGAAAAACTTAGAATATAAGAAACGCACAGTGTAGTACATAGTATATGAGTGAGTTGCACTGAAAAACATAGAATATAAGAAACGCACAGTGTAGTACATAGTATATGAGTGAGTTGCACTGAAAAAAATTAGAATATAAGAAACGCACAGTGTAGTACATAGTATATGAGTGAGTTGCACTGAAAAACTTAGAATATAAGAAACGCACAGTGTAGTACATAGTATATGAGTGAGTTGCACTGAAAAACTTAGAATATAAGAAACGCACAGTGTAGTACATAGTATATGAGTGAGTTGCACTGAAAAACATAGAATATAAGAAACGCACAGTGTGGTACATAGTATATGAGTGAGTTGCACTGAAAAACTTAGAATTTACTGAAAAACCCGCATTACACGAAATGCACAATGTAGTACATAGTAATAGAGTGAGTTGCACTGAAAAACTTAGAATATAAGAAACGCACAGTGTAGTACATAGTATATGAGTGAGTTGCACTGAAAAACTTAGAATATAAGAAACGCACAGTGTAGTACATAGTATATGAGTGAGTTGCACTGAAAAACTTAGAATATAAGAAACGCACAGTGTAGTACATAGTATATGAGTGAGTTGCACTGAAAAACTTAGAATATAAGAAACGCACAGTGTAGTACATAGTATATGAGTGAGTTGCACTGAAAAACTTAGAATATAAGAAACGCACAGTGTAGTACATAGTATATGAGTGAGTTGCACTGAAAAACTTAGAATATAAGAAACGCACAGTGTAGTACATAGTATATGAGTGAGTTGCACTGAAAAACTTAGAATATAAGAAACGCACAGTGTAGTACATAGTATATGAGTGAGTTGCACTGAAAAACTTAGAATATAAGAAACGCACATTGTAGTACATAGTATATGAGTGAGTTGCACTGAAAAACTTAGAATATAAGAAACGCACAGTGTAGTACATAGTATATGAGTGAGTTGCACTGAAAAACTTAGAATATAAGAAACGCACAGTGTAGTACATAGTATATGAGTGAGTTGCACTGAAAAACTTAGAATATAAGAAACGCACAGTGTAGTACATAGTATATGAGTGAGTTGCACTGAAAAACATAGAATATAAGAAACGCACAGTGTAGTACATAGTATATGAGTGAGTTGCACTGAAAAACTTAGAATTTACTGAAAAACCCGCATTACACGAAATGCACAGTGTAGTACATAGTATATGAGTGAGTTGCACTGAAAAACTTAGAATATAAGAAACGCACAGTGTAGTACATAGTATATGAGTGAGTTGCACTGAAAAACTTAGAATATAAGAAACGCACAGTGTAGTATATAGTATATGAGTGAGTTGCACTGAAAAACTTAGAATATAGAAACGCACAGTGTAGTACATAGTATATGAGTGAGTTGCACTGAAAAACTTAGAATATAAGAAACGCACATTGTAGTACATAGTATATGAGTGAGTTGCACTGAAAAACTTAGAATATAAGAAACGCACAGTGTAGTACATAGTATATGAGTGAGTTGCACTGAAAAACTTAGAATATAAGAAACGCACAGTGTAGTACATAGTATATGAGTGAGTTGCACTGAAAAACATAGAATATAAGAAACGCACAGTGTAGTACATAGTATATGAGTGAGTTGCACTGAAAAACTTAGAATTTACTGAAAAACCCGCATTACACGAAATGCACAGTGTAGTACATAGTATATGAGTGAGTTGCACTGAAAATCTTAGAATATAAGAAACGCACATTGTAGTACATAGTATATGAGTGAGTTGCACTGAAAAACTTAGAATATAAGAAACGCACAGTGTAGTACATAGTATATGAGTGAGTTGCACTGAAAAACTTAGAATATAAGAAACGCACAGTGTAGTACATAGTATATGAGTGAGTTGCACTGAAAAACTTAGAATATAAGAAACGCACAGTGTAGTATATAGTATATGAGTGAGTTGCACTGAAAAACATAGAATATAAGAAACGCACAGTGTAGTACATAGTATATGAGTGAGTTGCACTGAAAAACTTAGAATTTACTGAAAAACCCGCATTACACGAAATGCACAGTGTAGTACATAGTATATGAGTGAGTTGCACTGAAAAACTTAGAATATAAGAAACGAACAGTGTAGTACATAGTATATGAGTGAGTTGCACTGAAAAACTTAGAATATAAGAAACGCACAGTGTAGTACATAGTATATGAGTGAGTTGCACTGAAAAACTTAGAATATAAGAAACGCACAGTGTAGTACATAGTATATGAGTGAGTTGCACTGAAAAACATAGAATATAAGAAACGCACAGTGTAGTACATAGTATATGAGTGAGTTGCACTGAAAAAATTAGAATTTACTGAAAAACCCGCATTACACGAAATGCACAGTGTAGTACATAGTATATGAGTGAGTTGCACTGAAAAACTTAGAATATAAGAAACGAACAGTGTAGTACATAGTATATGAGTGAGTTGCACTGAAAAACTTAGAATATAAGAAACGCACAGTGTAGTACATAGTATATGAGTGAGTTGCACTGAAAAACTTAGAATATAAGAAACGCACAGTGTAGTACATAGTATATGAGTGAGTTGCACTGAAAAACTTAGAATATAAGAAACGCACAGTGTAGTACATAGTATATGAGTGAGTTGCACTGAAAAACTTAGAATATAAGAAACGCACAGTGTAGTACATAGTATATGAGTGAGTTGCACTGAAAAACTTAGAATATAAGAAACGCACAGTGTAGTACATAGTATATGAGTGAGTTGCACTGAAAAACTTAGAATATAAGAAACGCACAGTGTAGTACATAGTATATGAGTGAGTTGCACTGAAAAACTTAGAATATAAGAAACGCACAGTGTAGTACATAGTATATGAGTGAGTTGCACTGAAAAACTTAGAATATAAGAAACGCACAGTGTAGTACATAGTATATGAGTGAGTTGCACTGAAAAACTTAGAATATAAGAAACGCACAGTGTAGTACATAGTATATGAGTGAGTTGCACTGAAAAACTTAGAATATAAGAAACGCACAGTGTAGTACATAGTATATGAGTGAGTTGCACTGAAAAACTTAGAATATAAGAAACGCACAGTGTAGTACATAGTATATGAGTGAGTTGCACTGAAAAACTTAGAATATAGAAACGCACAGTGTAGTACATAGTATATGAGTGAGTTGCACTGAAAAACTTAGAATATAAGAAACGCACAGTGTAGTACATAGTATATGAGTGAGTTGCACTAAAAAACTTAGAATATAAGAAACGCACAGTGTAGTACATAGTATATGAGTGAGTTGCACTGAAAAACTTAGAAAATAAGAAACGCACAGTGTAGTACATAGTATATGAGTGAGTTGCACTGAAAAACTTAGAATATAAGAAACGCACAGTGTAGTACATAGTATATGAGTGAGTTGCACTGAAAAACTTAGAATATAAGAAACGCACAGTGCAGTACATAGTATATGAGTGAGTTGCACTGAAAAACTTAGAATATAAGAAACGCACAGTGTAGTACATAGTATATGAGTGAGTTGCACTGAAAAACTTAGAATATAAGAAACGCACATTGTAGTACATAGTATATGAGTGAGTTGCACTGAAAAACTTAGAATATAAGAAACGCACAGTGTAGTACATAGTATATGAGTGAGTTGCACTGAAAAACTTAGAATATAAGAAACGCACAGTGTAGTACATAGTATATGAGTGAGTTGCACTGAAAAACTTAGAATATAAGAAACGCACAGTGTAGTACATAGTATATGAGTGAGTTGCACTGAAAAACATAGAATATAAGAAACGCACAGTGTAGTACATAGTATATGAGTGAGTTGCACTGAAAAACTTAGAATTTACTGAAAAACCCGCATTACACGAAATGCACAGTGTAGTACATAGTATATGAGTGAGTTGCACTGAAAAACTTAGAATATAAGAAACGCACAGTGTAGTACATAGTATATGAGTGAGTTGCACTGAAAAACTTAGAATATAAGAAACGCACAGTGTAGTACATAGTATATGAGTGAGTTGCACTGAAAATCTTAGAATATAGAAACGCACAGTGTAGTACATAGTATATGAGTGAGTTGCACTGAAAAACTTAGAATATAAGAAACGCACAGTGTAGTACATAGTATATGAGTGAGTTGCACTGAAAAACTTAGAATATAAGAAACGCACAGTGTAGTACATAGTATATGAGTGAGTTGCACTGAAAAACTTAGAATATAAGAAACGCACAGTGTAGTACATAGTATATGAGTGAGTTGCACTGAAAAACTTAGAATATAAGAAACGCACAGTGTAGTACATAGTATATGAGTGAGTTGCACTGAAAAACTTAGAATATAAGAAACGCACATTGTAGTACATAGTATATGAGTGAGTTGCACTGAAAAACTTAGAATATAAGAAACGCACAGTGTAGTACATAGTATATGAGTGAGTTGCACTGAAAAACTTAGAATATAAGAAACGCACAGTGTAGTACATAGTATATGAGTGAGTTGCACTGAAAAACTTAGAATATAAGAAACGCACAGTGTAGTACATAGTATATGAGTGAGTTGCACTGAGAAACATAGAATATAAGAAACGCACAGTGTAGTACATAGTATATGAGTGAGTTGCACTGAAAAACTTAGAATTTACTGAAAAACCCGCATTACACGAAATGCACAGTGTAGTACATAGTATATGAGTGAGTTGCACTGAAAATCTTAGAATATAAGAAACGCACATTGTAGTACATAGTATATGAGTGAGTTGCACTGAAAAACTTAGAATATAAGAAACGCACAGTGTAGTACATAGTATATGAGTGAGTTGCACTGAAAAACTTAGAATATAAGAAACGCACAGTGTAGTACATAGTATATGAGTGAGTTGCACTGAAAAACTTAGAATATAAGAAACGCACAGTGTAGTACATAGTATATGAGTGAGTTGCACTGAAAAACTTAGAATATAAGAAACGCACAGTGTAGTACATAGTATATGAGTGAGTTGCACTGAAAAACTTAGAATATAAGAAACGCAAAGTGTAGTACATAGTATATGAGTGAGTTGCACTGAAAAACTTAGAATATAAGAAACGCACAGTGTAGTAAATAGTATATGAGTGAGTTGCACTGAAAAACTTAGAATATAAGAAACGCACAGTGTAGTACATAGTATATGAGTGAGTTGCACTGCAAAACTTAGAATATAAGAAACGCACAGTGTAGTACATAGTATAAGAGTGAGTTGCACTGAAAAACTTAGAATATAAGAAACGCACAGTGTAGTACATAGTATATGAGTGAGTTGCACTGAAAAACTTAGAATATAAGAAACGCACATTGTAGTACATAGTATATGAGTGAGTTGCACTGAAAAACTTAGAATATAAGAAACGCACAGTGTAGTACATAGTATATGAGTGAGTTGCACTGAAAAACTTAGAATATAAGAAACGCACAGTGTAGTACATATTATATGAGGGAGTTGCACTGAAAAACTTATAATATAAGAAACGCACAGTGTAGTACATAGTATATGAGTGAGTTGCACTGAAAAACATAGAATATAAGAAACGCACAGTGTGGTACATAGTATATGAGTGAGTTGCACTGAAAAACTTAGAATTTACTGAAAAACCCGCATTACACGAAATGCACAATGTAGTACATAGTAATAGAGTGAGTTGCACTGAAAAACTTAGAATATAAGAAACGCACAGTGTAGTACATAGTATATGAGTGAGTTGCACTGAAAAACTTAGAATATAAGAAACGCACAGTGTAGTACATAGTATATGAGTGAGTTGCACTGAAAAACTTAGAATATAAGAAACGCACAGTGTAGTACATAGTATATGAGTGAGTTGCACTGAAAAACATAGAATATAAGAAACGCACAGTGTAGTACATAGTATATGAGTGAGTTGCACTGAAAAACTTAGAATATACTGAAAAACCCGCATTACACGAAATGCACAGTGTAGTACATAGTATATGAGTGAGTTGCACTGAAAAACTTAGAATATAAGAAACGCACATTGTAGTACATAGTATATGAGTGAGTTGCACTGACAAACTTAGAATATAAGAAACGCACAGTGTAGTACATAGTATATGAGTGAGTTGCACTGAAAAACTTAGAATATAAGAAACGCACAGTGTAGTACATAGTATATGAGTGAGTTGCACTGAAAAACTTAGAATATAAGAAACGCACAGTGTAGTACATAGTATATGAGTGAGTTGCACTGAAAAACATAGAATATAAGAAACGCACAGTGTAGTACATAGTATATGAGTGAGTTGCACTGAAAAAATTAGAATATAAGAAACGCACAGTGTAGTACATAGTATATGAGTGAGTTGCACTGAAAAACTTAGAATATAAGAAACGCACAGTGTAGTACATAGTATATGAGTGAGTTGCACTGAAAAACTTAGAATTTACTGAAAAACCCGCATTACACGAAATGCACAGTGTAGTACATAGTATATGAGTGAGTTGCACTGAAAAACTTAGAATATAAGAAACGAACAGTGTAGTACATAGTATATGAGTGAGTTGCACTGAAAAACTTAGAATATAAGAAACGCACAGTGTAGTACATAGTATATGAGTGAGTTGCACTGAAAAACTTAGAATATAAGAAACGCACAGTGTAGTACATAGTATATGAGTGAGTTGCACTGAAAAACATAGAATATAAGAAACGCACAGTGTAGTACATAGTATATGAGTGAGTTGCACTGAAAAAATTAGAATTTACTGAAAAACCCGCATTACACGAAATGCACAGTGTAGTACATAGTATATGAGTGAGTTGCACTGAAAAACTTAGAATATAAGAAACGAACAGTGTAGTACATAGTATATGAGTGAGTTGCACTGAAAAACTTAGAATATAAGAAACGCACAGTGTAGTACATAGTATATGAGTGAGTTGCACTGAAAAACTTAGAATATAAGAAACGCACAGTGTAGTACATAGTATATGAGTGAGTTGCACTGAAAAACTTAGAATATAAGAAACGCACAGTGTAGTACATAGTATATGAGTGAGTTGCACTGAAAAACTTAGAATATAAGAAACGCACAGTGTAGTACATAGTATATGAGTGAGTTGCACTGAAAAACTTAGAATATAAGAAACGCACAGTGTAGTACATAGTATATGAGTGAGTTGCACTGAAAAACTTAGAATATAAGAAACGCACAGTGTAGTACATAGTATATGAGTGAGTTGCACTGAAAAACTTAGAATATAAGAAACGCACAGTGTAGTACATAGTATATGAGTGAGTTGCACTGAAAAACTTAGAATATAAGAAACGCACAGTGTAGTACATAGTATATGAGTGAGTTGCACTGAAAAACTTAGAATATAAGAAACGCACAGTGTAGTACATAGTATATGAGTGAGTTGCACTGAAAAACTTAGAATATAAGAAACGCACAGTGTAGTACATAGTATATGAGTGAGTTGCACTGAAAAGCTTAGAATATAAGAAACGCACAGTGTAGTACATAGTATATGAGTGAGTTGCACTGAAAAACTTAGAATATAAGAAACGCACAGTGTAGTACATAGTATATGAGTGAGTTGCACTGAAAAACTTAGAATATAAGAAACGCACAGTGTAGTACATAGTATATGAGTGAGTTGCACTGAAAAACTTAGAATATAAGAAACGCACAGTGTAGTACATAGTATATGAGTGAGTTGCACTGCAAAACTTAGAATATAAGAAACGCACAGTGTAGTACATAGTATATGAGTGAGTTGCACTGAAAAACTTAGAATATAAGAAACGCACAGTGTAGTACATAGTATATGAGTAAGTTGCACTGAAAAACATAGAATATAAGAAACGCACAGTGTGGTACATAGTATATGAGTGAGTTGCACTGAAAAACTTAGAATTTACTGAAAAACCCGCATTACACGAAATGCACAATGTAGTACATAGTAATAGAGTGAGTTGCACTGAAAAACTTAGAATATAAGAAACGCACAGTGTAGTACATAGTATATGAGTGAGTTGCACTGAAAAACTTAGAATATAAGAAACGCACAGTGTAGTACATAGTATATGAGTGAGTTGCACTGAAAAACTTAGAATATAAGAAACGCACAGTGTAGTACATAGTATATGAGTGAGTTGCACTGAAAAACTTAGAATATAAGAAACGCACAGTGTAGTACATAGTATATGAGTGAGTTGCACTGAAAAACTTAGAATATAAGAAACGCACAGTGTAGTACATAGTATATGAGTGAGTTGCACTGAAAAACTTAGAATATAAGAAACGCACAGTGTAGTACATAGTATATGAGTGAGTTGCACTGAAAAACTTAGAATATAAGAAACGCACAGTGTAGTACATAGTATATGAGTGAGTTGCACTGAAAATCTTAGAATATAAGAAACGCACATTGTAGTACATAGTATATGAGTGAGTTGCACTGAAAAACTTAGAATATGAGAAACGCACAGTGTAGTACATAGTATATGAGTGAGTTGCACTGAAAAACTTAGAATATAAGAAACGCACAGTGTAGTACATAGTATATGAGTGAGTTGCACTGAAAAACTTAGAATATAAGAAACGCACAGTGTAGTACATAGTATATGAGTGAGTTGCACTGAAAAACATAGAATATAAGAAACGCACAGTGTAGTACATAGTATATGAGTGAGTTGCACTGAAAAACTTAGAATTTACTGAAAAACCCGCATTACACGAAATGCACAGTGTAGTACATAGTATATGAGTGAGTTGCACTGAAAAACTTAGAATATAAGAAACGCACAGTGTAGTACATAGTATATGAGTGAGTTGCACTGAAAAACTTAGAATATAAGAAACGCACAGTGTAGTATATAGTATATGAGTGAGTTGCACTGAAAAACTTAGAATATAGAAACGCACAGTGTAGTACATAGTATATGAGTGAGTTGCACTGAAAAACTTAGAATATAAGAAACGCACATTGTAGTACATAGTATATGAGTGAGTTGCACTGAAAAACTTAGAATATAAGAAACGCACAGTGTAGTACATAGTATATGAGTGAGTTGCACTGAAAAACTTAGAATATAAGAAACGCACAGTGTAGTACATAGTATATGAGTGAGTTGCACTGAAAAACATAGAATATAAGAAACGCACAGTGTAGTACATAGTATATGAGTGAGTTGCACTGAAAAACTTAGAATTTACTGAAAAACCCGCATTACACGAAATGCACAGTGTAGTACATAGTATATGAGTGAGTTGCACTGAAAATCTTAGAATATAAGAAACGCACATTGTAGTACATAGTATATGAGTGAGTTGCACTGAAAAACTTAGAATATAAGAAACGCACAGTGTAGTACATAGTATATGAGTGAGTTGCACTGAAAAACTTAGAATATAAGAAACGCACAGTGTAGTACATAGTATATGAGTGAGTTGCACTGAAAAACTTAGAATATAAGAAACGCACAGTGTAGTACATAGTATATGAGTGAGTTGCACTGAAAAACATAGAATATAAGAAACGCACAGTGTAGTACATAGTATATGAGTGAGTTGCACTGAAAAACTTAGAATTTACTGAAAAACCCGCATTACACGAAATGCACAGTGTAGTACATAGTATATGAGTGAGTTGCACTGAAAAACTTAGAATATAAGAAACGCACAGTGTAGTACATAGTATATGAGTGAGTTGCACTGAAAAACTTAGAATATAAGAAACGCACAGTGTAGTACATAGTATATGAGTGAGTTGCACTGAAAAACTTAGAATATAGAAACGCACAGTGTAGTACATAGTATATGAGTGAGTTGCACTGAAAAACTTAGAATATAAGAAACGCACAGTGTAGTACATAGTATATGAGTGAGTTGCACTAAAAAACTTAGAATATAAGAAACGCACAGTGTAGTACATAGTATATGAGTGAGTTGCACTGAAAAACTTAGAAAATAAGAAACGCACAGTGTAGTACATAGTATATGAGTGAGTTGCACTGAAAAACTTAGAATATAAGAAACGCACAGTGTAGTACATAGTATATGAGTGAGTTGCACTGAAAAACTTAGAATATAAGAAACGCACAGTGTAGTACATAGTATATGAGTGAGTTGCACTGAAAAACTTAGAATATAAGAAACGCACAGTGTAGTACATAGTATATGAGTGAGTTGCACTGAAAAACTTAGAATATAAGAAACGCACATTGTAGTACATAGTATATGAGTGAGTTGCACTGAAAAACTTAGAATATAAGAAACGCACAGTGTAGTACATAGTATATGAGTGAGTTGCACTGAAAAACTTAGAATATAAGAAACGCACAGTGTAGTATATTGTATATGAGTGAGTTGCACTGAAAAACTTAGAATATAAGAAACGCACAGTGTAGTACATAGTATATGAGTGAGTTGCACTGAAAAACATAGAATATAAGAAACGCACAGTGTAGTACATAGTATATGAGTGAGTTGCACTGAAAAACTTAGAATTTACTGAAAAACCCGCATTACACGAAATGCACAGTGTAGTACATAGTATATGAGTGAGTTGCACTGAAAAACTTAGAATATAAGAAACGCACAGTGTAGTACATAGTATATGAGTGAGTTGCACTGAAAAACTTAGAATATAAGAAACGCACAGTGTAGTACATAGTATATGAGTGAGTTGCACTGAAAAACTTAGAATATAAGAAACGCACAGTGTAGTACATAGTATATGAGTGAGTTGCACTGAAAAACTTAGAATATAAGAAACGCACAGTGTAGTACATAGTATATGAGTGAGTTGCACTGAAAAACATAGAATATAAGAAACGCACAGTGTAGTACATAGTATATGAGTGAGTTGCACTGAAAAACTTAGAATATACTGAAAAACCCGCATTACACGAAATGCACAGTGTAGTACATAGTATATGAGTGAGTTGCACTGAAAAACTTAGAATATAAGAAACGCACATTGTAGTACATAGTATATGAGTGAGTTGCACTGACAAACTTAGAATATAAGAAACGCACAGTGTAGTACATAGTATATGAGTGAGTTGCACTGAAAAACTTAGAATATAAGAAACGCACAGTGTAGTACATAGTATATGAGTGAGTTGCACTGAAAAACTTAGAATATAAGAAACGCACAGTGTAGTACATAGTATATGAGTGAGTTGCACTGAAAAACATAGAATATAAGAAACGCACAGTGTAGTACATAGTATATGAGTGAGTTGCACTGAAAAAATTAGAATATAAGAAACGCACAGTGTAGTACATAGTATATGAGTGAGTTGCACTGAAAAACTTAGAATATAAGAAACGCACAGTGTAGTACATAGTATATGAGTGAGTTGCACTGAAAAACTTAGAATTTACTGAAAAACCCGCATTACACGAAATGCACAGTGTAGTACATAGTATATGAGTGAGTTGCACTGAAAAACTTAGAATATAAGAAACGAACAGTGTAGTACATAGTATATGAGTGAGTTGCACTGAAAAACTTAGAATATAAGAAACGCACAGTGTAGTACATAGTATATGAGTGAGTTGCACTGAAAAACTTAGAATATAAGAAACGCACAGTGTAGTACATAGTATATGAGTGAGTTGCACTGAAAAACATAGAATATAAGAAACGCACAGTGTAGTACATAGTATATGAGTGAGTTGCACTGAAAAAATTAGAATTTACTGAAAAACCCGCATTACACGAAATGCACAGTGTAGTACATAGTATATGAGTGAGTTGCACTGAAAAACTTAGAATATAAGAAACGAACAGTGTAGTACATAGTATATGAGTGAGTTGCACTGAAAAACTTAGAATATAAGAAACGCACAGTGTAGTACATAGTATATGAGTGAGTTGCACTGAAAAACTTAGAATATAAGAAACGCACAGTGTAGTACATAGTATATGAGTGAGTTGCACTGAAAAACTTAGAATATAAGAAACGCACAGTGTAGTACATAGTATATGAGTGAGTTGCACTGAAAAACTTAGAATATAAGAAACGCACAGTGTAGTACATAGTATATGAGTGAGTTGCACTGAAAAACTTAGAATATAAGAAACGCACAGTGTAGTACATAGTATATGAGTGAGTTGCACTGAAAAACTTAGAATATAAGAAACGCACAGTGTAGTACATAGTATATGAGTGAGTTGCACTGAAAAACTTAGAATATAAGAAACGCACAGTGTAGTACATAGTATATGAGTGAGTTGCACTGAAAAACTTAGAATATAAGAAACGCACAGTGTAGTACATAGTATATGAGTGAGTTGCACTGAAAAACTTAGAATATAAGAAACGCACAGTGTAGTACATAGTATATGAGTGAGTTGCACTGAAAAACTTAGAATATAAGAAACGCACAGTGTAGTACATAGTATATGAGTGAGTTGCACTGAAAAGCTTAGAATATAAGAAACGCACAGTGTAGTACATAGTATATGAGTGAGTTGCACTGAAAAACTTAGAATATAAGAAACGCACAGTGTAGTACATAGTATATGAGTGAGTTGCACTGAAAAACTTAGAATATAAGAAACGCACAGTGTAGTACATAGTATATGAGTGAGTTGCACTGAAAAACTTAGAATATAAGAAACGCACAGTGTAGTACATAGTATATGAGTGAGTTGCACTGCAAAACTTAGAATATAAGAAACGCACAGTGTAGTACATAGTATAAGAGTGAGTTGCACTGCAAAACTTAGAATATAAGAAATGCACAGTGTAGTACATAGTATATGAGTGAGTTGCACTGAAAAACTTAGAATATAAGAAACGCAGTGTAGTACATAGTATATGAGTGAGTTGCACTGAAAAACTTAGAATATAAGAAACGCACAGTGTAGTACATAGTATATGAGTGAGTTGCACTGAAAAACTTAGAATGTAAGAAACGCACAGTGTAGTACATAGTATATGAGTGAGTTGCACTGAAAAACTTAGAATATAAGAAACGCACAGTGTAGTACATAGTATATGAGTGAGTTGCACTGAAAAACTTAGAATATAAGAAACGCACAGTGTAGTACATAGTATATGAGTGAGTTGCACTGAAAAACTTAGAATTTACTGAAAAACCCGCATTATACGAAATGCACAGTGTAGTACATAGTATATGAGTGAGTTGCACTGAAAAACTTAGAATATAAGAAACGCACAGTGTAGTACATAGTATATGAGTGAGTTGCACTGAAAAACTTAGAATATAAGAAACGCACAGTGTAGTACATAGTATATGAGTGAGTTGCACTGAAAAACTTAGAATATAAGAAACGCACAGTGTAGTACATAGTATATGAGTAAGTTGCACTGAAAAACATAGAATATAAGAAACGCACAGTGTGGTACATAGTATATGAGTGAGTTGCACTGAAAAACTTAGAATTTACTGAAAAACCCGCATTACACGAAATGCACAATGTAGTACATAGTAATAGAGTGAGTTGCACTGAAAAACTTAGAATATAAGAAACGCACAGTGTAGTACATAGTATATGAGTGAGTTGCACTGAAAAACTTAGAATATAAGAAACGCACAGTGTAGTACATAGTATATGAGTGAGTTGCACTGAAAAACTTAGAATATAAGAAACGCACAGTGTAGTACATAGTATATGAGTGAGTTGCACTGAAAAACTTAGAATATAAGAAACGCACAGTGTAGTACATAGTATATGAGTGAGTTGCACTGAAAAACTTAGAATATAAGAAACGCACAGTGTAGTACATAGTATATGAGTGAGTTGCACTGAAAAACTTAGAATATAAGAAACGCACAGTGTAGTACATAGTATATGAGTGAGTTGCACTGAAAAACTTAGAATATAAGAAACGCACAGTGTAGTACATAGTATATGAGTGAGTTGCACTGAAAATCTTAGAATATAAGAAACGCACATTGTAGTACATAGTATATGAGTGAGTTGCACTGAAAAACTTAGAATATAAGAAACGCACAGTGTAGTACATAGTATATGAGTGAGTTGCACTGAAAAACTTAGAATATAAGAAACGCACAGTGTAGTACATAGTATATGAGTGAGTTGCACTGAAAAACTTAGAATATAAGAAACGCACAGTGTAGTACATAGTATATGAGTGAGTTGCACTGAAAAACATAGAATATAAGAAACGCACAGTGTAGTACATAGTATATGAGTGAGTTGCACTGAAAAACTTAGAATTTACTGAAAAACCCGCATTACACGAAATGCACAGTGTAGTACATAGTATATGAGTGAGTTGCACTGAAAAACTTAGAATATAAGAAACGCACAGTGTAGTACATAGTATATGAGTGAGTTGCACTGAAAAACTTAGAATATAAGAAACGCACAGTGTAGTATATAGTATATGAGTGAGTTGCACTGAAAAACTTAGAATATAGAAACGCACAGTGTAGTACATAGTATATGAGTGAGTTGCACTGAAAAACTTAGAATATAAGAAACGCACATTGTAGTACATAGTATATGAGTGAGTTGCACTGAAAAACTTAGAATATAAGAAACGCACAGTGTAGTACATAGTATATGAGTGAGTTGCACTGAAAAACTTAGAATATAAGAAACGCACAGTGTAGTACATAGTATATGAGTGAGTTGCACTGAAAAACATAGAATATAAGAAACGCACAGTGTAGTACATAGTATATGAGTGAGTTGCACTGAAAAACTTAGAATTTACTGAAAAACCCGCATTACACGAAATGCACAGTGTAGTACATAGTATATGAGTGAGTTGCACTGAAAATCTTAGAATATAAGAAACGCACATTGTAGTACATAGTATATGAGTGAGTTGCACTGAAAAACTTAGAATATAAGAAACGCACAGTGTAGTACATAGTATATGAGTGAGTTGCACTGAAAAACTTAGAATATAAGAAACGCACAGTGTAGTACATAGTATATGAGTGAGTTGCACTGAAAAACTTAGAATATAAGAAACGCACAGTGTAGTACATAGTATATGAGTGAGTTGCACTGAAAAACATAGAATATAAGAAACGCACAGTGTAGTACATAGTATATGAGTGAGTTGCACTGAAAAACTTAGAATTTACTGAAAAACCCGCATTACACGAAATGCACAGTGTAGTACATAGTATATGAGTGAGTTGCACTGAAAAACTTAGAATATAAGAAACGCACAGTGTAGTACATAGTATATGAGTGAGTTGCACTGAAAAACTTAGAATATAAGAAACGCATAGTGTAGTACATAGTATATGAGTGAGTTGCACTGAAAAACTTAGAATATAGAAACGCACAGTGTAGTACATAGTATATGAGTGAGTTGCACTGAAAAACTTAGAATATAAGAAACGCACAGTGTAGTACATAGTATATGAGTGAGTTGCACTAAAAAACTTAGAATATAAGAAACGCACAGTGTAGTACATAGTATATGAGTGAGTTGCACTGAAAAACTTAGAAAATAAGAAACGCACAGTGTAGTACATAGTATATGAGTGAGTTGCACTGAAAAACTTAGAATATAAGAAACGCACAGTGTAGTACATAGTATATGAGTGAGTTGCACTGAAAAACTTAGAATATAAGAAACGCACAGTGTAGTACATAGTATATGAGTGAGTTGCACTGAAAAACTTAGAATATAAGAAACGCACAGTGTAGTACATAGTATATGAGTGAGTTGCACTGAAAAACTTAGAATATAAGAAACGCACATTGTAGTACATAGTATATGAGTGAGTTGCACTGAAAAACTTAGAATATAAGAAACGCACAGTGTAGTACATAGTATATGAGTGAGTTGCACTGAAAAACTTAGAATATAAGAAACGCACAGTGTAGTACATAGTATATGAGTGAGTTGCACTGAAAAACTTAGAATATAAGAAACGCACAGTGTAGTACATAGTATATGAGTGAGTTGCACTGAAAAACATAGAATATAAGAAACGCACAGTGTAGTACATAGTATATGAGTGAGTTGCACTGAAAAACTTAGAATTTACTGAAAAACCCGCATTACACGAAATGCACAGTGTAGTACATAGTATATGAGTGAGTTGCACTGAAAAACTTAGAATATAAGAAACGCACAGTGTAGTACATAGTATATGAGTGAGTTGCACTGAAAAACTTAGAATATAAGAAACGCACAGTGTAGTACATAGTATATGAGTGAGTTGCACTGAAAATCTTAGAATATAGAAACGCACAGTGTAGTACATAGTATATGAGTGAGTTGCACTGAAAAACTTAGAATATAAGAAACGCACAGTGTAGTACATAGTATATGAGTGAGTTGCACTGAAAAACTTAGAATATAAGAAACGCACAGTGTAGTACATAGTATATGAGTGAGTTGCACTGAAAAACTTAGAATATAAGAAACGCACAGTGTAGTACATAGTATATGAGTGAGTTGCACTGAAAAACTTAGAATATAAGAAACGCACAGTGTAGTACATAGTATATGAGTGAGTTGCACTGAAAAACTTAGAATATAAGAAACGCACATTGTAGTACATAGTATATGAGTGAGTTGCACTGAAAAACTTAGAATATAAGAAACGCACAGTGTAGTACATAGTATATGAGTGAGTTGCACTGAAAAACTTAGAATATAAGAAACGCACAGTGTAGTACATAGTATATGAGTGAGTTGCACTGAAAAACTTAGAATATAAGAAACGCACAGTGTAGTACATAGTATATGAGTAAGTTGCACTGAAAAACATAGAATATAAGAAACGCACAGTGTGGTACATAGTATATGAGTGAGTTGCACTGAAAAACTTAGAATTTACTGAAAAACCCGCATTACACGAAATGCACAATGTAGTACATAGTAATAGAGTGAGTTGCACTGAAAAACTTAGAATATAAGAAACGCACATTGTAGTACATAGTATATGAGTGAGTTGCACTGAAAAACTTAGAATATAAGAAACGCACAGTGTAGTACATAGTATATGAGTGAGTTGCACTGAAAAACTTAGAATATAAGAAACGCACAGTGTAGTACATAGTATATGAGTGAGTTGCACTGAAAAACTTAGAATATAAGAAACGCACAGTGTAGTACATAGTATATGAGTGAGTTGCACTGAAAAACATAGAATATAAGAAACGCACAGTGTAGTACATAGTATATGAGTGAGTTGCACTGAAAAACTTAGAATTTACTGAAAAACCCGCATTACACGAAATGCACAGTGTAGTACATAGTATATGAGTGAGTTGCACTGAAAAACTTAGAATATAAGAAACGCACAGTGTAGTACATAGTATATGAGTGAGTTGCACTGAAAAACTTAGAATATAAGAAACGCACAGTGTAGTATATAGTATATGAGTGAGTTGCACTGAAAAACTTAGAATATAGAAACGCACAGTGTAGTACATAGTATATGAGTGAGTTGCACTGAAAAACTTAGAATATAAAAAACGCACATTGTAGTACATAGTATATGAGTGAGTTGCACTGAAAAACTTAGAATATAAGAAACG
This sequence comes from Mus caroli, assembly GCF_978045245.1. NCBI lineage: Eukaryota > Metazoa > Chordata > Mammalia > Rodentia > Muridae > Mus > Mus caroli. Next base: position 3,250,179 of record NW_028227284.1, on the reverse strand, counting down.
CACAGTGTAGTACATAGTATATGAGTGAGTTGCACTGAAAAACTTAGAATATAAGAAACGCACAGTGTAGTACATAGTATATGAGTGAGTTGCACTGAAAAACATAGAATATAAGAAACGCACAGTGTAGTACATAGTATATGAGTGAGTTGCACTGAAAAACTTAGAATTTACTGAAAAACCCGCATTACACGAAATGCACAGTGTAGTACATAGTATATGAGTGAGTTGCACTGAAAATCTTAGAATATAAGAAACGCACATTGTAGTACATAGTATATGAGTGAGTTGCACTGAAAAACTTAGAATATAAGAAACGCACAGTGTAGTACATAGTATATGAGTGAGTTGCACTGAAAAACTTAGAATATAAGAAACGCACAGTGTAGTACATAGTATATGAGTGAGTTGCACTGAAAAACTTAGAATATAAGAAACGCACAGTGTAGTACATAGTATATGAGTGAGTTGCACTGAAAAACATAGAATATAAGAAACGCACAGTGTAGTACATAGTATATGAGTGAGTTGCACTGAAAAACTTAGAATTTACTGAAAAACCCGCATTACACGAAATGCACAGTGTAGTACATAGTATATGAGTGAGTTGCACTGAAAAACTTAGAATATAAGAAACGCACAGTGTAGTACATAGTATATGAGTGAGTTGCACTGAAAAACTTAGAATATAAGAAACGCACAGTGTAGTACATAGTATATGAGTGAGTTGCACTGAAAAACTTAGAATATAGAAACGCACAGTGTAGTACATAGTATATGAGTGAGTTGCACTGAAAAACTTAGAATATAAGAAACGCACAGTGTAGTACATAGTATATGAGTGAGTTGCACTAAAAAACTTAGAATATAAGAAACGCACAGTGTAGTACATAGTATATGAGTGAGTTGCACTGAAAAACTTAGAAAATAAGAAACGCACAGTGTAGTACATAGTATATGAGTGAGTTGCACTGAAAAACTTAGAATATAAGAAACGCACAGTGTAGTACATAGTATATGAGTGAGTTGCACTGAAAAACTTAGAATATAAGAAACGCACAGTGTAGTACATAGTATATGAGTGAGTTGCACTGAAAAACTTAGAATATAAGAAACGCACAGTGTAGTACATAGTATATGAGTGAGTTGCACTGAAAAACTTAGAATATAAGAAACGCACATTGTAGTACATAGTATATGAGTGAGTTGCACTGAAAAACTTAGAATATAAGAAACGCACAGTGTAGTACATAGTATATGAGTGAGTTGCACTGAAAAACTTAGAATATAAGAAACGCACAGTGTAGTACATAGTATATGAGTGAGTTGCACTGAAAAACTTAGAATATAAGAAACGCACAGTGTAGTACATAGTATATGAGTGAGTTGCACTGAAAAACATAGAATATAAGAAACGCACAGTGTAGTACATAGTATATGAGTGAGTTGCACTGAAAAACTTAGAATTTACTGAAAAACCCGCATTACACGAAATGCACAGTGTAGTACATAGTATATGAGTGAGTTGCACTGAAAAACTTAGAATATAAGAAACGCACAGTGTAGTACATAGTATATGAGTGAGTTGCACTGAAAAACTTAGAATATAAGAAACGCACAGTGTAGTACATAGTATATGAGTGAGTTGCACTGAAAATCTTAGAATATAGAAACGCACAGTGTAGTACATAGTATATGAGTGAGTTGCACTGAAAAACTTAGAATATAAGAAACGCACAGTGTAGTACATAGTATATGAGTGAGTTGCACTGAAAAACTTAGAATATAAGAAACGCACAGTGTAGTACATAGTATATGAGTGAGTTGCACTGAAAACCTTAGAATATAAGAAACGCACAGTGTAGTACATAGTATATGAGTGAGTTGCACTGAAAAACTTAGAATATAAGAAACGCACAGTGTAGTACATAGTATATGAGTGAGTTGCACTGAAAAACTTAGAATATAAGAAACGCACATTGTAGTACATAGTATATGAGTGAGTTGCACTGAAAAACTTAGAATATAAGAAACGCACAGTGTAGTACATAGTATATGAGTGAGTTGCACTGAAAAACTTAGAATATAAGAAACGCACAGTGTAGTACATAGTATATGAGTGAGTTGCACTGAAAAACTTAGAATATAAGAAACGCACAGTGTAGTACATAGTATATGAGTGAGTTGCACTGAGAAACATAGAATATAAGAAACGCACAGTGTAGTACATAGTATATGAGTGAGTTGCACTGAAAAACTTAGAATTTACTGAAAAACCCGCATTACACGAAATGCACAGTGTAGTACATAGTATATGAGTGAGTTGCACTGAAAATCTTAGAATATAAGAAACGCACATTGTAGTACATAGTATATGAGTGAGTTGCACTGAAAAACTTAGAATATAAGAAACGCACAGTGTAGTACATAGTATATGAGTGAGTTGCACTGAAAAACTTAGAATATAAGAAACGCACAGTGTAGTACATAGTATATGAGTGAGTTGCACTGAAAAACTTAGAATATAAGAAACGCACAGTGTAGTACATAGTATATGAGTGAGTTGCACTGAAAAACATAGAATATAAGAAACGCACAGTGTAGTACATAGTATATGAGTGAGTTGCACTGAAAAACTTAGAATTTACTGAAAAACCCGCATTACACGAAATGCACAGTGTAGTACATAGTATATGAGTGAGTTGCACTGAAAAACTTAGAATATAAGAAACGCACAGTGTAGTACATAGTATATGAGTGAGTTGCACTGAAAAACTTAGAATATAAGAAACGCACAGTGTAGTACATAGTATATGAGTGAGTTGCACTGAAAAACTTAGAATATAGAAACGCACAGTGTAGTACATAGTATATGAGTGAGTTTCACTGAAATACTTAGAATATAAGAAACGCACAGTGTAGTACATAGTATATGAGTGAGTTGCACTGAAAAACTTAGAATTTAAGAAACGCACAGTGTAGTACATAGTATATGAGTGAGTTGCACTGAAAAACTTAGAATATAAGCAACGCACAGTGTAGTACATAGTATATGAGTGAGTTGCACTGAAAAACTTAGAATATAAGAAACGCACAGTGTAGTACATAGTATATGAGTGAGTTGCACTGAAAAACATAGAATATAAGAAACGCACAGTGTAGTACATAGTATATGAGTGAGTTGCACTGAAAAACTTAGAATTTACTGAAAAACCCGCATTACACGAAATGCACAGTGTAGTACATAGTATATGAGTGAGTTGCACTGAAAAACTTAGAATATAAGAAACGCACAGTGTAGTACATAGTATATGAGTGAGTTGCACTGAAAAACTTAGAATATAAGAAACGCACAGTGTAGTACATAGTATATGAGTGAGTTGCACTGAAAAACTTAGAATATAGAAACGCACAGTGTAGTACATAGTATATGAGTGAGTTGCACTGAAAAACTTAGAATATAAGAAACGCACAGTGTAGTACATAGTATATGAGTGAGTTGCACTGAAAAACTTAGAATATAAGAAACGCACAGTGTAGTACATAGTATATGAGTGAGTTGCACTGAAAAACTTAGAAAATAAGAAACGCACAGTGTAGTACATAGTATATGAGTGAGTTGCACTGAAAAACTTAGAATATAAGAAACGCACAGTGTAGTACATAGTATATGAGTGAGTTGCACTGAAAAACTTAGAATTTAAGAAACGCACAGTGTAGTACATAGTATATGAGTGAGTTGCACTGAAAAACTTAGAATATAAGCAACGCACAGTGTAGTACATAGTATATGAGTGAGTTGCACTGAAAAACTTAGAATATAAGAAACGCACAGTGTAGTACATAGTATATGAGTGAGTTGCACTGAAAAACTTAGAATATAAGAAACGCACAGTGTAGTACATAGTATATGAGTGAGTTGCACTGGAAAACTTAGAATTTAAGAAACGCACAGTGTAGTACATAGTATATGAGTGAGTTGCACTGAAAAACTTAGAATATAAGAAACGCACAGTGTAGTACATAGTATATGAGTGAGTTGCACTGAAAAACTTAGAATATAAGAAACGCACAGTGTAGTACATAGTATATGAGTGAGTTGCACTGAAAAACATAGAATTTACTGAAAAACCCGCATTACACGAAAATACAGTGTAGTACATAGTATATGAGTGAGTTGCACTGATAAACTTAGAACATAAGAACGCACAGTGTAGTACATAGTATATGAGTGAGTTGCACTGAAAAACTTAGAATATAAGAAACGCACAGTGTAGTACATAGTATATGAGTGAGTTGCACTGAAAAACTTAGAATATAAGAAACGCACAGTGTAGTACATAGTATATGAGTGAGTTGCACTGAAAAACTTAGAATTTACTGAAAAACCCGCATTACACGAAATGCACAGTGTAATACATAGTATATGAGTGAGTTGCACTGAAAATATTAGAATATAAGAAACGCATAGTGTAGTACATAGTATATGAGTGAGTTGCACTGAAAAACTTAGAATATAAGAAACGCACAGTGTAGTACATAGTATATGAGTGAGTTGCACTGAAAAACTTAGAATATAAGAAACGCACAGTGTAGTACATAGTATATGAGTGAGTTGCACTGAAAAACTTAGAATATAAGAAACGCACAGTGTAGTACATAGTATATGAGTGAGTTGCACTGAAAAACTTAGAATATAAGAAACGCACAGTGTAGTACATAGTATATGAGTGAGTTGCACTGAAAAACTTAGAATTTACTGAAAAACCCGCATTACACGAAATGCACAGTGTAGTACATAGTATATGAGTGAGTTGCACTGAAAAACTTAGAATATAAGAAACGCACAGTGTAGTACATAGTATATGAGTGAGTTGCACTGGAAAACTTAGAATTTAAGAAACGCACAGTGTAGTACATAGTATATGAGTGAGTTGCACTGAAAAACTTAGAATATAAGAAACGCACAGTGTAGTACAAAGTATATGAGTGAGTTGCACTGAAAAACTTAGAATATAAGAAACGCACAGTGTAGTACATAGTATATGAGTGAGTTGCACTGAAAAACATAGAATTTACTGAAAAACCCGCATTACACGAAAATACAGTGTAGTACATAGTATATGAGTGAGTTGCACTGAAAAACTTAGAACATAAGAACGCACAGTGTAGTACATAGTATATGAGTGAGTTGCACTGAAAAACTTAGAATATAAGAAACGCACAGTGTAGTACATAGTATATGAGTGAGTTGCACTGAAAAACTTAGAATATAAGAAACGCACAGTGTAGTACATAGTATATGAGTGAGTTGCACTGAAAAACTTAGAATTTACTGAAAAACCCGCATTACACGAAATGCACAGTGTAATACATAGTATATGAGTGAGTTGCACTGAAAATATTAGAATATAAGAAACGCATAGTGTAGTACATAGTATATGATTGAGTTGCACTGAAAAACTTAGAATATAAGAAACGCACAGTGTAGTACATAGTATATGAGTGAGTTGCACTGAAAAACTTAGAATATAAGAAACGCACAGTGTAGTACATAGTATATGAGTGAGTTGCACTGAAAAACTTAGAATATAAGAAACGCACAGTGTAGTACATAGTATATGAGTGAGTTGCACTGAAAAACTTAGAATATAAGAAACGCACAGTGTAGTACATAGTATATGAGTGAGTTGCACTGAAAAACTTAGAATTTACTGAAAAACCCGCATTACACGAAATGCACAGTGTAGTACATAGTATATGAGTGAGTTGCACTGAAAAACTTAGAATATAAGAAACGCACAGTGTAGTACATAGTATATGAGTGAGTTGCACTGAAAAACTTAGAATATAAGAAACGCACAGTGTAGTACATGGTATATGAGTGAGTTGCACTGAAAAACTTAGAATATAAGAAACGTACAGTGTAGTACATAGTATATGAGTGAGTTGCACTGAAAAACTTAGAATTTACTGAAATACCCGCATTACACGAAATGCACAGTGTAGTACATAGTATATGAGTGAGTTGCACTGAAAAACTTAGAATATAAGAAACGCACAGTGTAGTACATAGTATATGAGTGAGTTGCACTGAAAAACTTAGAATATAAGAAACGCACAGTGTAGTACATAGTATATGAGTGAGTTGCACTGAAAAACTTAGAATATAAGAAAAGCACAGTGTAGTACATAGTATATGAGTGAGTTGCACTGAAAAACTTAGAATATAAGAAACACACAGTGTAGTACATAGTATATGAGTGAGTTGCACTGAAAAACTTAGAATATAAGAAACGCACAGTGTAGTACATAGTATATGAGTGAGTTGCACTGAAAACCTTAGAATATAAGAAACGCAAAGTGTAGTACATAGTATGAGTGAGTTGCACTGAAAAACTTAGAATATAAGAAACGCACAGTGTAGTACATAGTATATGAGTGAGTTGCACTGAAAAACTTAGAATTTACTGAAAAACCCGCATTACACGAAATGCACAGTGTAGTACATTGTATATGAGTGAGTTGCACTGAAAAACTTAGAATTTACTGAAAAACCCGCATTAGACGAAATGCACAGTGTAGTACATTGTATATGAGTGAGTTGCACTGAAAAACTTAGAATATAAGAAACGCACATTGTAGTACATAGTATATGAGTGAGTTGCACTGAAAAACTTAGAATATAAGAAACGCACAGTGTAGTACATAGTATATGAGTGAGTTGCACTGAAAAACTTAGAATATAAGAAACGCACATTGTAGTACATAGTATATGAGTGAGTTGCACTGAAAAACTTAGAATATAAGAAACGCACAGTGTAGTACATAGTATATGAGTGAGTTGCACTGAAAAACATAGAATATAAGAAACGCACAGTGTAGTACATAGTATATGAGTGAGTTGCACCGAAAAACTTAGAATTTACTGAAAAACCCGCATTACACGAAATGCACAGTGTAGTACATAGTATATGAGTGAGTTGCACTGAAAATCTTAGAATATAAGAAACGCACATTGTAGTACATAGTATATGAGTGAGTTGCACTGAAAAACTTAGAATATAAGAAACGCACAGTGTAGTACATAGTATATGAGTGAGTTGCACTGAAAAACTTAGAATATAAGAAACGCACAGTGTAGTACATAGTATATGAGTGAGTTGCACTGAAAAACTTAGAATATAAGAAACGCACAGTGTAGTACATAGTATATGAGTGAGTTGCACTGAAAAACATAGAATATAAGAAACGCACAGTGTAGTACATAGTATATGAGTGAGTTGCACTGAAAAACTTAGAATTTACTGAAAAACCCTCATTACACGAAATGCACAGTGTAGTACATAGTATATGAGTGAGTTGCACTGAAAAACTTAGAATATAAGAAACGCACAGTGTAGTACATAGTATATGAGTGAGTTGCACTGAAAAACATAGAATATAAGAAACGCACAGTGTAGTACATAGTATATGAGTGAGTTGCACTGAAAAACTTAGAATTTACTGAAAAACCCGCATTACACGAAATGCACAGTGTAGTACATAGTATATGAGTGAGTTGCACTGAAAATCTTAGAATATAAGAAACGCACATTGTAGTACATAGTATATGAGTGAGTTGCACTGAAAAACTTAGAATATAAGAAACGCACAGTGTAGTACATAGTATATGAGTGAGTTGCACTGAAAAACTTAGAATATAAGAAACGCACAGTGTAGTACATAGTATATGAGTGAGTTGCACTGAAAAACTTAGAATATAAGAAACGCACAGTGTAGTACATAGTATATGAGTGAGTTGCACTGAAAAACTTAGAATATAGAAACGCACAGTGTAGTACATAGTATATGAGTGAGTTGCACTGAAAAACTTAGAATATAAGAAACGCACAGTGTAGTACATAGTATATGAGTGAGTTGCACTGAAAAACTTAGAATATAAGAAACGCACAGTGTAGTACATAGTATATGAGTGAGTTGCACTGAAAAACTTAGAATATAAGAAACGCACAGTGTAGTACATAGTATATGAGTGAGTTGCACTGAAAAACTTAGAATATAAGAAACGCACAGTGTAGTACATAGTATTTGAGTGAGTTGCACTGAAAAACTTAGAATATAAGAAACGCACATTGTAGTACATAGTATATGAGTGAGTTGCACTGAAAAACTTAGAATATAAGAAACGCACAGTGTAGTACATAGTATATGAGTGAGTTACACTGAAAAACTTAGAATATAAGAAACGCACAGTGTAGTACATAGTATATGAGTGAGTTGCACTGAAAAACTTAGAATATAAGAAACGCACAGTGTAGTACATAGTATATGAGTGAGTTGCACTGAGAAACATAGAATATAAGAAACGCACAGTGTAGTACATAGTATATGAGTGAGTTGCACTGAAAAACTTAGAATTTACTGAAAAACCCGCATTACACGAAATGCACAGTGTAGTACATAGTATATGAGTGAGTTGCACTGAAAATCTTAGAATATAAGAAACGCACATTGTAGTACATAGTATATGAGTGAGTTGCACTGAAAAATTTAGAATATAAGAAACGCACAGTGTAGTACATAGTATATGAGTGAGTTTCACTGAAAAACTTAGAATATAAGAAACGCACAGTGTAGTACATAGTATATGAGTGAGTTGCACTGAAAAACTTAGAATATAAGAAACGCACAGTGTAGTACATAGTATATGAGTGAGTTGCACTGAAAAACATAGAATATAAGAAACGCACAGTGTAGTACATAGTATATGAGTGAGTTGCACTGAAAAACTTAGAATTTACTGAAAAACCCGCATTACACGAAATGCACAGTGTAGTACATAGTATATGAGTGAGTTGCACTGAAAAACTTAGAATATAAGAAACGCACAGTGTAGTACATAGTATATGAGTGAGTTGCACTGAAAAACTTAGAATATAAGAAACGCACAGTGTAGTACATAGTATATGAGTGAGTTGCACTGAAAAACTTAGAATATAGAAACGCACAGTGTAGTACATAGTATATGAGTGAGTTGCACTGAAAAACTTAGAATATAAGAAACGCACATTGTAGTACATAGTATATGAGTGAGTTGCACTGAAAAACTTAGAATATAAGAAACGCACAGTGTAGTACATAGTATATGAGTGAGTTGCACTGAAAAACTTAGAATATAAGTTACGCACAGTGTAGTACATAGTATATGAGTGAGTTGCACTGAAAAACTTAGAATATAAGAAACGCACAGTGTAGTACATAGTATATGAGTGAGTTGCACTGAAAAACTTAGAATATAGAAACGCACAGTGTAGTACATAGTATATGAGTGAGTTGCACTTAAAAACTTAGAATATAAGAAACGCACAGTGTAGTACATAGTATATGAGTGAGTTGCACTGAAAAACTTAGAATATAAGAAACGCACAGTGTAGTACATAGTATATGAGTGAGTTGCACTGAAAAACTTAGAATATAAGAAACGCACAGTGTAGTACATAGTATATGAGTGAGTTGCACTGAAAAACTTAGAATTTAAGAAACGCACAGTGTAGTACATAGTATATGAGTGAGTTGCACTGAAAAACTTAGAATATAAGCAACGCACAGTGTAGTACATAGTATATGAGTGAGTTGCACTGAAAAACTTAGAATATAAGAAACGCACAGTGTAGTACATAGTATATGAGTGAGTTGCACTGAAAAACTTAGAATATAAGAAACGCACAGTGTAGTACATAGTATATGAGTGAGTTGCACTGGAAAACTTAGAATTTAAGAAACGCACAGTGTAGTACATAGTATATGAGTGAGTTGCACTGAAAAACTTAGAATATAAGAAACGCACAGTGTAGTACATAGTATATGAGTGAGTTGCACTGAAAAACTTAGAATATAAGAAACGCACAGTGTAGTACATAGTATATGAGTGAGTTGCACTGAAAAACATAGAATTTACTGAAAAACCCGCATTACACGAAACGCACAGTGTAGTACATAGTATATGAGTGAGTTGCACTGAAAAACTTAGAACATAAGAAACGCACAGTGTAGTACATAGTATATGAGTGAGTTGCACTGAAAAACTTAGAATATAAGAAACGCACAGTGTAGTACATAGTATATGAGTGAGTTGCACTGAAAAACTTAGAATATAAGAAACGCACAGTGTAGTACATAGTATATGAGTGAGTTGCACTGAAAAACTTAGAATTTACTGAAAAACCCGCATTACACGAAATGCACAGTGTAATACATAGTATATGAGTGAGTTGCACTGAAAATATTAGAATATAAGAAACGCATAGTGTAGTACATAGTATATGAGTGAGTTGCACTGAAAAACTTAGAATATAAGAAACGCACAGTGTAGTACATAGTATATGAATGAGTTGCACTGAAAAACTTAGAATATAAGAAACGCACAGTGTAGTACATAGTATATGAGTGACTTGCACTGAAAAACTTAGAATATAAGAAACGCACAGTGTAGTACATAGTATATGAGTGAGTTGCACTGAAAAACTTAGAATATAAGAAACGCACAGTGTAGTACATAGTATATGAGTGAGTTGCACTGAAAAACTTAGAATTTACTGAAAAACCCGCATTACACGAAATGCACAGTGTAGTACATAGTATATGAGTGAGTTGCACTGAAAAAATTAGAATATAAGAAACGCACAGTGTAGTACATACTATATGAGTGAGTTGCACTGAAAAACTTAGAATGTAAGAAACGCACAGTGTAGTACATGGTATATGAGTGAGTTGCACTGAAAAACTTAGAATATAAGAAACGCACAGTGTAGTACATAGTATATGAGTGAGTTGCACTGAAAAACTTAGAATTTACTGAAATACCCGCATTACACGAAATGCACAGTGTAGTACATAGTATATGAGTGAGTTGCACTGAAAAACTTAGAATATAAGAAACGCACAGTGTAGTACATAGTATATGAGTGAGTTGCACTGAAAAACTTAGAATTTACTGAAAAACCCGCATTACACGAAATGCACAGTGTAGTACATTGTATATGAGTGAGTTGCACTGAAAAACTTAGAATATAAGAAACGCACAGTGTAGTACATAGTATATGAGTGAGTTGCACTGAAAAACTTAGAATATAAGAAACGCACAGTGTAGTACATAGTATATGAGTGAGTTGCACTGAAAAACTTAGAATATAAGAAAAGCACAGTGTAGTACATAGTATATGAGTGAGTTGCACTGAAAAACTTAGAATATAAGAAACACACAGTGTAGTACATAGTATATGAGTGAGTTGCACTGAAAAACTTAGAATATAAGAAACGCACAGTGTAGTACATAGTATATGAGTGAGTTGCACTGAAAACCTTAGAATATAAGAAACGCAAAGTGTAGTACATAGTATGAGTGAGTTGCACTGAAAAACTTAGAATATAAGAAACGCACAGTGTAGTACATAGTATATGAGTGAGTTGCACTGAAAAACTTAGAATTTACTGAAAAACCCGCATTACACGAAATGCACAGTGTAGTACATTGTATATGAGTGAGTTGCACTGAAAAACTTAGAATTTACTGAAAAACCCGCATTAGACGAAATGCACAGTGTAGTACATTGTATATGAGTGAGTTGCACTGAAAAACTTAGAATATAAGAAACGCACATTGTAGTACATAGTATATGAGTGAGTTGCACTGAAAAACTTAGAATATAAGAAACGCACAGTGTAGTACATAGTATATGAGTGAGTTGCACTGAAAAACTTAGAATATAAGAAACGCACAGTGTAGTACATAGTATATGAGTGAGTTGCACTGAAAAACTTAGAATATAAGAAACGCACAGTGTAGTACATAGTATATGAGTGAGTTGCACTGAAAAACATAGAATATAAGAAACGCACAGTGTAGTACATAGTATATGAGTGAGTTGCACTGAAAAACTTAGAATTTACTGAAAAACCCGCATTACACGAAATGCACAGTGTAGTACATAGTATATGAGTGAGTTGCACTGAAAATCTTAGAATATAAGAAACGCACATTGTAGTACATAGTATATGAGTGAGTTGCACTGAAAAACTTAGAATATAAGAAACGCACAGTGTAGTACATAGTATATGAGTGAGTTGCACTGAAAAACTTAGAATATAAGAAACGCACAGTGTAGTACATAGTATATGAGTGAGTTGCACTGAAAAACTTAGAATATAAGAAACGCACAGTGTAGTACATAGTATATGAGTGAGTTGCACTGAAAAACATAGAATATAAGAAACGCACAGTGTAGTACATAGTATATGAGTGAGTTGCACTGAAAAACTTAGAATTTACTGAAAAACCCTCATTACACGAGATGCACAGTGTAGTACATAGTATATGAGTGAGTTGCACTGAAAAACTTAGAATATAAGAAACGCACAGTGTAGTACATAGTATATGAGTGAGTTGCACTGAAAAACATAGAATATAAGAAACGCACAGTGTAGTACATAGTATATGAGTGAGTTGCACTGAAAAACTTAGAATTTACTGAAAAACCCGCATTACACGAAATGCACAGTGTAGTACATAGTATATGAGTGAGTTGCACTGAAAATCTTAGAATATAAGAAACGCACATTGTAGTACATAGTATATGAGTGAGTTGCACTGAAAAACTTAGAATATAAGAAACGCACAGTGTAGTACATAGTATATGAGTGAGTTGCACTGAAAAACTTAGAATATAAGAAACGCACAGTGTAGTACATAGTATATGAGTGAGTTGCACTGAAAAACTTAGAATATAAGAAACGCACAGTGTAGTACATAGTATATGAGTGAGTTGCACTGAAAAACTTAGAATATAGAAACGCACAGTGTAGTACATAGTATATGAGTGAGTTGCACTGAAAAACTTAGAATATAAGAAACGCACAGTGTAGTACATAGTATATGAGTGAGTTGCACTGAAAAACTTAGAATATAAGAAACGCACAGTGTAGTACATAGTATATGAGTGAGTTGCACTGAAAAACTTAGAATATAAGAAACGCACAGTGTAGTACATAGTATATGAGTGAGTTGCACTGAAAAACTTAGAATATAAGAAACGCACAGTGTAGTACATAGTATTTGAGTGAGTTGCACTGAAAAACTTAGAATATAAGAAACGCACATTGTAGTACATAGTATATGAGTGAGTTGCACTGAAAAACTTAGAATATAAGAAACGCACAGTGTAGTACATAGTATATGAGTGAGTTACACTGAAAAACTTAGAATATAAGAAACGCACAGTGTAGTACATAGTATATGAGTGAGTTGCACTGAAAAACTTAGAATATAAGAAACGCACAGTGTAGTACATAGTATATGAGTGAGTTGCACTGAGAAACATAGAATATAAGAAACGCACAGTGTAGTACATAGTATATGAGTGAGTTGCACTGAAAAACTTAGAATTTACTGAAAAACCCGCATTACACGAAATGCACAGTGTAGTACATAGTATATGAGTGAGTTGCACTGAAAATCTTAGAATATAAGAAACGCACATTGTAGTACATAGTATATGAGTGAGTTGCACTGAAAAATTTAGAATATAAGAAACGCACAGTGTAGTACATAGTATATGAGTGAGTTGCACTGAAAAACTTAGAATATAAGAAACGCACAGTGTAGTACATAGTATATGAGTGAGTTGCACTGAAAAACTTAGAATATAAGAAACGCACAGTGTAGTACATAGTATATGAGTGAGTTGCACTGAAAAACATAGAATATAAGAAACGCACAGTGTAGTACATAGTATATGAGTGAGTTGCACTGAAAAACTTAGAATTTACTGAAAAACCCGCATTACACGAAATGCACAGTGTAGTACATAGTATATGAGTGAGTTGCACTGAAAAACTTAGAATATAAGAAACGCACAGTGTAGTACATAGTATATGAGTGAGTTGCACTGAAAAACTTAGAATATAAGAAACGCACAGTGTAGTACATAGTATATGAGTGAGTTGCACTGAAAAACTTAGAATATAGAAACGCACAGTGTAGTACATAGTATATGAGTGAGTTGCACTGAAAAACTTAGAATATAAGAAACGCACATTGTAGTACATAGTATATGAGTGAGTTGCACTGAAAAACTTAGAATATAAGAAACGCACAGTGTAGTACATAGTATATGAGTGAGTTGCACTGAAAAACTTAGAATATAAGAAACGCACAGTGTAGTACATAGTATATGAGTGAGTTGCACTGAAAAACTTAGAATATAAGAAACGCACAGTGTAGTACATAGTATATGAGTGAGTTGCACTGAAAAACTTAGAATTTACTGAAAAACCCGCATTACACGAAATGCACAGTGTAGTACATAGTATATGAGTGAGTTGCACTGAAAATCTTAGAATATAAGAAACGCACATTGTAGTACATAGTATATGAGTGAGTTGCACTGAAAAACTTAGAATATAAGAAACGCACAGTGTAGTACATAGTATATGAGTGAGTTGCACTGAAAAACTTAGAATATAAGAAACGCACAGTGTAGTACATAGTATATGAGTGAGTTGCACTGAAAAACTTAGAATATAAGAAACGCACAGTGTAGTACATAGTATATGAGTGAGTTGCACTGAAAAACTTAGAATATAGAAACGCACAGTGTAGTACATAGTATATGAGTGAGTTGCACTGAAAAACTTAGAATATAAGTAACGCACAGTGTAGTACATAGTATATGAGTGAGTTGCACTGAAAAACTTAGAATATAAGAAACGCACAGTGTAGTACATAGTATATGAGTGAGTTGCACTGAAAAACTTAGAATATAAGAAACGCACAGTGTAGTACATAGTATATGAGTGAGTTGCACTGAAAAACTTAGAATATAAGAAACGCACAGTGTAGTACATAGTATTTGAGTGAGTTGCACTGAAAAACTTAGAATATAAGAAACGCACAGTGTAGTACATAGTATATGAGTGAGTTGCACTGAAAAACTTAGAATATAAGAAACGCACAGTGTAGTACATAGTATATGAGTGAGTTACACTGAAAAACTTAGAATATAAGAAACGCACAGTGTAGTACATAGTATATGAGTGAGTTGCACTGAAAAACTTAGAATATAAGAAACGCACAGTGTAGTACATAGTATATGAGTGAGTTGCACTGAGAAACATAGAATATAAGAAACGCACAGTGTAGTACATAGTATATGAGTGAGTTGCACTGAAAAACTTAGAATTTACTGAAAAACCCGCATTACACGAAATGCACAGTGTAGTACATAGTATATGAGTGAGTTGCACTGAAAATCTTAGAATATAAGAAACGCACATTGTAGTACATAGTATATGAGTGAGTTGCACTGAAAAACTTAGAATATAAGAAACGCACAGTGTAGTACATAGTATATGAGTGAGTTGCACTGAAAAACTTAGAATATAAGAAACGCACAGTGTAGTACATAGTATATGAGTGAGTTGCACTGAAAAACTTAGAATATAAGAAACGCACAGTGTAGTACATAGTATATGAGTGAGTTGCACTGAAAAACTTAGAATATAGAAACGCACAGTGTAGTACATAGTATATGAGTGAGTTGCACTGAAAAACTTAGAATATAAGAAACGCACAGTGTAGTACATAGTATATGAGTGAGTTGCACTGAAAAACTTAGAATATAAGAAACGCACAGTGTAGTACATAGTATATGAGTGAGTTGCACTGAAAAACTTAGAATATAAGAAACGCACAGTGTAGTACATAGTATATGAGTGAGTTGCACTGAAAAACTTAGAATATAAGAAACGCACAGTGTAGTACATAGTATTTGAGTGAGTTGCACTGAAAAACTTAGAATATAAGAAACGCACATTGTAGTACATAGTATATGAGTGAGTTGCACTGAAAAACTTAGAATATAAGAAACGCACAGTGTAGTACATAGTATATGAGTGAGTTACACTGAAAAACTTAGAATATAAGAAACGCACAGTGTAGTACATAGTATATGAGTGAGTTGCACTGAAAAACTTAGAATATAAGAAACGCACAGTGTAGTACATAGTATATGAGTGAGTTGCACTGAGAAACATAGAATATAAGAAACGCACAGTGTAGTACATAGTATATGAGTGAGTTGCACTGAAAAACTTAGAATTTACTGAAAAACCCGCATTACACGAAATGCACAGTGTAGTACATAGTATATGAGTGAGTTGCACTGAAAATCTTAGAATATAAGAAACGCACATTGTAGTACATAGTATATGAGTGAGTTGCACTGAAAAATTTAGAATATAAGAAACGCACAGTGTAGTACATAGTATATGAGTGAGTTGCACTGAAAAACTTAGAATATAAGAAACGCACAGTGTAGTACATAGTATATGAGTGAGTTGCACTGAAAAACTTAGAATATAAGAAACGCACAGTGTAGTACATAGTATATGAGTGAGTTGCACTGAAAAACATAGAATATAAGAAACGCACAGTGTAGTACATAGTATATGAGTGAGTTGCACTGAAAAACTTAGAATTTACTGAAAAACCCGCATTACACGAAATGCACAGTGTAGTACATAGTATATGAGTGAGTTGCACTGAAAAACTTAGAATATAAGAAACGCACAGTGTAGTACATAGTATATGAGTGAGTTGCACTGAAAAACTTAGAATATAAGAAACGCACAGTGTAGTACATAGTATATGAGTGAGTTGCACTGAAAAACTTAGAATATAGAAACGCACAGTGTAGTACATAGTATATGAGTGAGTTGCACTGAAAAACTTAGAATATAAGAAACGCACATTGTAGTACATAGTATATGAGTGAGTTGCACTGAAAAACTTAGAATATAAGAAACGCACAGTGTAGTACATAGTATATGAGTGAGTTGCACTGAAAAACTTAGAATATAAGAAACGCACAGTGTAGTACATAGTATATGAGTGAGTTGCACTGAAAAACTTAGAATATAAGAAACGCACAGTGTAGTACATAGTATATGAGTGAGTTGCACTGAAAAACTTAGAATTTACTGAAAAACCCGCATTACACGAAATGCACAGTGTAGTACATAGTATATGAGTGAGTTGCACTGAAAATCTTAGAATATAAGAAACGCACATTGTAGTACATAGTATATGAGTGAGTTGCACTGAAAAACTTAGAATATAAGAAACGCACAGTGTAGTACATAGTATATGAGTGAGTTGCACTGAAAAACTTAGAATATAAGAAACGCACAGTGTAGTACATAGTATATGAGTGAGTTGCACTGAAAAACTTAGAATATAAGAAACGCACAGTGTAGTACATAGTATATGAGTGAGTTGCACTGAAAAACTTAGAATATAGAAACGCACAGTGTAGTACATAGTATATGAGTGAGTTGCACTGAAAAACTTAGAATATAAGAAACGCACAGTGTAGTACATAGTATATGAGTGAGTTGCACTGAAAAACTTAGAATATAAGAAACGCACAGTGTAGTACATAGTATATGAGTGAGTTGCACTGAAAAACTTAGAATATAAGAAACGCACAGTGTAGTACATAGTATATGAGTGAGTTGCACTGAAAAACTTAGAATATAAGAAACGCACAGTGTAGTACATAGTATTTGAGTGAGTTGCACTGAAAAACTTAGAATATAAGAAACGCACATTGTAGTACATAGTATATGAGTGAGTTGCACTGAAAAACTTAGAATATAAGAAACGCACAGTGTAGTACATAGTATATGAGTGAGTTACACTGAAAAACTTAGAATATAAGAAACGCACAGTGTAGTACATAGTATATGAGTGAGTTGCACTGAAAAACTTAGAATATAAGAAACGCACAGTGTAGTACATAGTATATGAGTGAGTTGCACTGAGAAACATAGAATATAAGAAACGCACAGTGTAGTACATAGTATATGAGTGAGTTGCACTGAAAAACTTAGAATTTACTGAAAAACCCGCATTACACGAAATGCACAGTGTAGTACATAGTATATGAGTGAGTTGCACTGAAAATCTTAGAATATAAGAAACGCACATTGTAGTACATAGTATATGAGTGAGTTGCACTGAAAAATTTAGAATATAAGAAACGCACAGTGTAGTACATAGTATATGAGTGAGTTGCACTGAAAAACTTAGAATATAAGAAACGCACAGTGTAGTACATAGTATATGAGTGAGTTGCACTGAAAAACTTAGAATATAAGAAACGCACAGTGTAGTACATAGTATATGAGTGAGTTGCACTGAAAAACATAGAATATAAGAAACGCACAGTGTAGTACATAGTATATGAGTGAGTTGCACTGAAAAACTTAGAATTTACTGAAAAACCCGCATTACACGAAATGCACAGTGTAGTACATAGTATATGAGTGAGTTGCACTGAGAAACATAGAATATAAGAAACGCACAGTGTAGTACATAGTATATGAGTGAGTTGCACTGAAAAACTTAGAATATAAGAAACGCACAGTGTAGTACATAGTATATGAGTGAGTTGCACTGAAAAACTTAGAATATAGAAACGCACAGTGTAGTACATAGTATATGAGTGAGTTGCACTGAAAAACTTAGAATATAAGAAACGCACATTGTAGTACATAGTATATGAGTGAGTTGCACTGAAAAACTTAGAATATAAGAAACGCACAGTGTAGTACATAGTATATGAGTGAGTTGCACTGAAAAACTTAGAATATAAGAAACGCACAGTGTAGTACATAGTATATGAGTGAGTTGCACTGAAAAACTTAGAATATAAGAAACGCACAGTGTAGTACATAGTATATGAGTGAGTTGCACTGAAAAACTTAGAATATAGAAACGCACAGTGTAGTACATAGTATATAAGTGAGTTGCACTGAAAAACTTAGAATATAAGAAACGCACAGTGTAGTACATAGTATATGAGTGAGTTGCACTGAAAAACTTAGAATATAAGAAACGCACAGTGTAGTACATAGTATATGAGTGAGTTGCACTGAAAAACTTAGAATATAAGAAACGCACAGTGTAGTACATAGTATATGAGTGAGTTGCACTGAAAAACTTAGAATTTAAGAAACGCACAGTGTAGTACATAGTAAATGATTGAGTTGCACTGAAAAACTTAGAATATAAGCAACGCACAGTGTAGTACATAGTATATGAGTGAGTTGCACTGAAAAACTTAGAATATAAGAAACGCACAGTGTAGTACATAGTATATGAGTGAGTTGCACTGAAAAACTTAGAATTAAAGAAACGCACAGTGTAGTACATAGTATATGAGTGAGTTGCACTGGAAAACTTAGAATTTAAGAAACGCACAGTGTAGTACATAGTATATGAGTGAGTTGCACTGAAAAACTTAGAATATAAGAAACGCACAGTGTAGTACATAGTATATGAGTGAGTTGCACTGAAAAACTTAGAATATAAGAAACGCACAGTGTAGTACATAGTATATGAGTGAGTTGCACTGAAAAACATAGAATTTACTGAAAAACCCGCATTACACGAAACGCACAGTGTAGTACATAGTATATGAGTGAGTTGCACTGAAAAACTTAGAACATAAGAAACGCACAGTGTAGTACATAGTATATGAGTGAGTTGCACTGAAAAACTTAGAATATAAGAAACGCACAGTGTAGTACATAGTATATGAGTGAGTTGCACTGAAAAACTTAGAATATAAGAAACGCACAGTGTAGTACATAGTATATGAGTGAGTTGCACTGAAAAACTTAGAATTCACTGAAAAACCCGCATTACACGAAATGCACAGTGTAATACATAGTATATGAGTGAGTTGCACTGAAAATATTAGAATATAAGAAACGCATAGTGTAGTACATAGTATATGAGTGAGTTGCACTGAAAAACTTAGAATATAAGAAACGCACAGTGTAGTACATAGTATATGAGTGAGTTGCACTGAAAAACTTAGAATATAAGAAACGCACAGTGTAGTACATAGTATATGAGTGACTTGCACTGAAAAACTTAGAATATAAGAAACGCACAGTGTAGTACATAGTATATGAGTGAGTTGCACTGAAAAACTTAGAATATAAGAAACGCACAGTGTAGTACATAGTATATGAGTGAGTTGCACTGAAAAACTTAGAATTTACTGAAAAACCCGCATTACACGAAATGCACAGTGTAGTACATAGTATATGAGTGAGTTGCACTGAAAAAATTAGAATATAAGAAACGCACAGTGTAGTACATACTATATGAGTGAGTTGCACTGAAAAACTTAGAATATAAGAAACGCACATTGTAGTACATAGTATATGAGTGAGTTGCACTGAAAAATTTAGAATATAAGAAACGCACAGTGTAGTACATAGTATATGAGTGAGTTGCACTGAAAAACTTAGAATATAAGAAACGCACAGTGTAGTACATAGTATATGAGTGAGTTGCACTGAAAAACTTAGAATATAAGAAACGCACAGTGTAGTACATAGTATATGAGTGAGTTGCACTGAAAAACATAGAATATAAGAAACGCACAGTGTAGTACATAGTATATGAGTGAGTTGCACTGAAAAACTTAGAATTTACTGAAAAACCCGCATTACACGAAATGCACAGTGTAGTACATAGTATATGAGTGAGTTGCACTGAGAAACATAGAATATAAGAAACGCACAGTGTAGTACATAGTATATGAGTGAGTTGCACTGAAAAACTTAGAATATAAGAAACGCACAGTGTAGTACATAGTATATGAGTGAGTTGCACTGAAAAACTTAGAATATAGAAACGCACAGTGTAGTACATAGTATATGAGTGAGTTGCACTGAAAAACTTAGAATATAAGAAACGCACATTGTAGTACATAGTATATGAGTGAGTTGCACTGAAAAACTTAGAATATAAGAAACGCACAGTGTAGTACATAGTATATGAGTGAGTTGCACTGAAAAACTTAGAATATAAGAAACGCACAGTGTAGTACATAGTATATGAGTGAGTTGCACTGAAAAACTTAGAATATAAGAAACGCACAGTGTAGTACATAGTATATGAGTGAGTTGCACTGAAAAACTTAGAATATAGAAACGCACAGTGTAGTACATAGTATATGAGTGAGTTGCACTGAAAAACTTAGAATATAAGAAACGCACAGTGTAGTACATAGTATATGAGTGAGTTGCACTGAAAAACTTAGAATATAAGAAACGCACAGTGTAGTACATAGTATATGAGTGAGTTGCACTGAAAAACTTAGAATATAAGAAACGCACAGTGTAGTACATAGTATATGAGTGAGTTGCACTGAAAAACTTAGAATTTAAGAAACGCACAGTGTAGTACATAGTAAATGATTGAGTTGCACTGAAAAACTTAGAATATAAGCAACGCACAGTGTAGTACATAGTATATGAGTGAGTTGCACTGAAAAACTTAGAATATAAGAAACGCACAGTGTAGTACATAGTATATGAGTGAGTTGCACTGAAAAACTTAGAATTAAAGAAACGCACAGTGTAGTACATAGTATATGAGTGAGTTGCACTGGAAAACTTAGAATTTAAGAAACGCACAGTGTAGTACATAGTATATGAGTGAGTTGCACTGAAAAACTTAGAATATAAGAAACGCACAGTGTAGTACATAGTATATGAGTGAGTTGCACTGAAAAACTTAGAATATAAGAAACGCACAGTGTAGTACATAGTATATGAGTGAGTTGCACTGAAAAACATAGAATTTACTGAAAAACCCGCATTACACGAAACGCACAGTGTAGTACATAGTATATGAGTGAGTTGCACTGAAAAACTTAGAACATAAGAAACGCACAGTGTAGTACATAGTATATGAGTGAGTTGCACTGAAAAACTTAGAATATAAGAAACGCACAGTGTAGTACATAGTATATGAGTGAGTTGCACTGAAAAACTTAGAATATAAGAAACGCACAGTGTAGTACATAGTATATGAGTGAGTTGCACTGAAAAACTTAGAATTCACTGAAAAACCCGCATTACACGAAATGCACAGTGTAATACATAGTATATGAGTGAGTTGCACTGAAAATATTAGAATATAAGAAACGCATAGTGTAGTACATAGTATATGAGTGAGTTGCACTGAAAAACTTAGAATATAAGAAACGCACAGTGTAGTACATAGTATATGAGTGAGTTGCACTGAAAAACTTAGAATATAAGAAACGCACAGTGTAGTACATAGTATATGAGTGACTTGCACTGAAAAACTTAGAATATAAGAAACGCACAGTGTAGTACATAGTATATGAGTGAGTTGCACTGAAAAACTTAGAATATAAGAAACGCACAGTGTAGTACATAGTATATGAGTGAGTTGCACTGAAAAACTTAGAATTTACTGAAAAACCCGCATTACACGAAATGCACAGTGTAGTACATAGTATATGAGTGAGTTGCACTGAAAAAATTAGAATATAAGAAACGCACAGTGTAGTACATACTATATGAGTGAGTTGCACTGAAAAACTTAGAATATAAGAAACGCACAGTGTAGTACATGGTATATGAGTGAGTTGCACTGAAAAACTTAGAATATAAGAAACGCACAGTGTAGTACATAGTATATGAGTGAGTTGCACTGAAAAACTTAGAATTTACTGAAATACCCGCATTACACGAAATGCACAGTGTAGTACATAGTATATGAGTGAGTTGCACTGAAAAACTTAGAATATAAGAAACGCACAGTGTAGTACATAGTATATGAGTGAGTTGCACTGAAAAACTTAGAATATAAGAAACGCACAGTGTAGTACATAGTATATGAGTGAGTTGCACTGAAAAACTTAGAATATAAGAAATGCACAGTGTAGTACATAGTATATGAGTGAGTTGCACTGAAAAACTTAGAATATAAGAAACACACAGTGTAGTACATAGTATATGAGTGAGTTGCACTGAAAAACTTAGAATATAAGAAACGCACAGTGTAGTACATAGTATATGAGTGAGTTGCACTGAAAACCTTAGAATATAAAAAACGCACAGTGTAGTACATAGTATGAGTGAGTTGCACTGAAAAACTTAGAATATAAGAAACGCACAGTGTAGTACATAGTATATGAGTGAGTTGCACTGAAAAACTTAGAATTTACTGAAAAACCCGCATTACACGAAATGCACAGTGTAGTACATTGTATATGAGTGAGTTGCACTGAAAAACTTAGAATTTACTGAAAAACCCGCATTAGACGAAATGCACAGTGTAGTACATTGTATATGAGTGAGTTGCACTGAAAAACTTAGAATATAAGAAACGCACATTGTAGTACATAGTATATGAGTGAGTTGCACTGAAAAACTTAGAATATAAGAAACGCACAGTGTAGTACATAGTATATGAGTGAGTTGCACTGAAAAACTTAGAATATAAGAAACGCACAGTGTAGTACATAGTATATGAGTGAGTTGCACTGAAAAACTTAGAATATAAGAAACGCACAGTGTAGTACATAGTATATGAGTGAGTTGCACTGAAAAACATAGAATATAAGAAACGCACAGTGTAGTACATAGTATATGAGTGAGTTGCACTGAAAAACTTAGAATTTACTGAAAAACCCGCATTACACGAAATGCACAGTGTAGTACATAGTATATGAGTGAGTTGCACTGAAAAACTTAGAATATAAGAAACGCACAGTGTAGTACATAGTATATGAGTAAGTTGCACTGAAAAACTTAGAATATAAGAAACGCACAGTGTAGTACATAGTATATGAGTGAGTTGCACTGAAAAACTTAGAATATAGAAACGCACAGTGTAGTACATAGTATATGAGTGAGTTGCACTGAAAAACTTAGAATATAAGAAACGCACAGTGTAGTACATAGTATATGAGTGAGTTGCACTGAAAAACTTAGAATATAAGAAACGCACAGTGTAGTACATAGTATATGAGTGAGTTGCACTGAAAAACTTAGAAAATAAGAAACGCACAGTGTAGTACATAGTATATGAGTGAGTTGCACTGAAAAACTTAGAATATAAGAAACGCACAGTGTAGTACATAGTATATGAGTGAGTTGCACTGAAAAACTTAGAATATAAGAAACGCACAGTGTAGTACATAGTATATGAGTGAGTTGCACTGAAAAACTTAGAATATAAGAAACGCACATTGTAGTACATAGTATATGAGTGAGTTGCACTGAAAAACTTAGAATATAAGAAACGCACAGTGTAGTACATAGTATATGAGTGAGTTGCACTGAAAAACTTAGAATATAAGAAACGCACAGTGTAGTACATAGTATATGAGTGAGTTGCACTGAAAAACTTAGAATATAAGAAACGCACAGTGTAGTACATAGTATATGAGTGAGTTGCACTGAAAAACGTAGAATATAAGAAACGCACAGTGTAGTACATAGTATATGAGTGAGTTGCACTGAAAAACTTAGAATTTACTGAAAAACCCGCATTACACGAAATGCACAGTGTAGTACATAGTATATGAGTGAGTTGCACTGAAAAACTTAGAATATAAGAAACGCACAGTGTAGTACATAGTATATGAGTGAGTTGCACTGAAAAACTTAGAATATAAGAAACGCACAGTGTAGTACATAGTATATGAGTGAGTTGCAATGAAAAACTTAGAATATAGAAACGCACAGTGTAGTACATAGTATATGAGTGAGTTGCACTGAAAAACTTAGAATATAAGAAACGCACAGTGTAGTACATAGTATATGAGTGAGTTGCACTGAAAAACTTAGAATATAAGAAACGCACAGTGTAGTACATAGTATATGAGTGAGTTGCACTGAAAAACTTAGAATATAAGAAACGCACATTGTAGTACATAGTATATGAGTGAGTTGCACTGAAAAACTTAGAATATAAGAAACGCACAGTGTAGTACATAGTATATGAGTGAGTTACACTGAAAAACTTAGAATATAAGAAACGCACAGTGTAGTACATAGTATATGAGTGAGTTGCACTGAAAAACTTAGAATATAAGAAACGCACAGTGTAGTACATAGTATATGAGTGAGTTGCACTGAGAAACATAGAATATAAGAAACGCACAGTGTAGTACATAGTATATGAGTGAGTTGCACTGAAAAACTTAGAATTTACTGAAAAACCCGCATTACACGAAATGCACAGTGTAGTACATAGTATATGAGTGAGTTGCACTGAAAATCTTAGAATACAAGAAACGCACATTGTAGTACATAGTATATGAGTGAGTTGCACTGAAAAACTTAGAATATAAGAAACGCACAGTGTAGTACATAGTATATGAGTGAGTTGCACTGAAAAACTTAGAATTTACTGAAATACCCGCATTACACGAAATGCACAGTGTAGTACATAGTATATGAGTGAGTTGCACTGAAAAACTTAGAATATAAGAAACGCACAGTGTAGTACATAGTATATGAGTGAGTTGCACTGAAAAACTTAGAATATAAGAAACGCACAGTGTAGTACATAGTATATGAGTGAGTTGCACTGAAAAACTTAGAATATAAGAAATGCACAGTGTAGTACATAGTATATGAGTGAGTTGCACTGAAAAACTTAGAATATAAGAAACACACAGTGTAGTACATAGTATATGAGTGAGTTGCACTGAAAAACTTAGAATATAAGAAACGCACAGTGTAGTACATAGTATATGAGTGAGTTGCACTGAAAACCTTAGAATATAAGAAACGCACAGTGTAGTACATAGTATGAGTGAGTTGCACTGAAAAACTTAGAATATAAGAAACGCACAGTGTAGTACATAGTATATGAGTGAGTTGCACTGAAAAACTTAGAATTTACTGAAAAACCCGCATTACACGAAATGCACAGTGTAGTACATTGTATATGAGTGAGTTGCACTGAAAAACTTAGAATTTACTGAAAAACCCGCATTAGACGAAATGCACAGTGTAGTACATTGTATATGAGTGAGTTGAACTGAAAAACTTAGAATATAAGAAACGCACATTGTAGTACATAGTATATGAGTGAGTTGCACTGAAAAACTTAGAATATAAGAAACGCACAGTGTAGTACATAGTATATGAGTGAGTTGCACTGAAAAACTTAGAATATAAGAAACGCACAGTGTAGTACATAGTATATGAGTGAGTTGCACTGAAAAACTTAGAATATAAGAAACGCACAGTGTAGTACATAGTATATGAGTGAGTTGCACTGAAAAACATAGAATATAAGAAACGCACAGTGTAGTACATAGTATATGAGTGAGTTGCACTGAAAAACTTAGAATTTACTGAAAAACCCGCATTACACGAAATGCACAGTGTAGTACATAGTATATGAGTGAGTTGCACTGAAAAACTTAGAATATAAGAAACGCACAGTGTAGTACATAGTATATGAGTGAGTTGCACTGAAAAACTTAGAATATAGAAACGCACAGTGTAGTACATAGTATATGAGTGAGTTGCACTGAAAAACTTAGAATATAAGAAACGCACAGTGTAGTACATAGTATATGAGTGAGTTGCACTGAAAAACTTAGAATATAAGAAACGCACAGTGTAGTACATAGTATATGAGTGAGTTGCACTGAAAAACTTAGAAAATAAGAAACGCACAGTGTAGTACATAGTATATGAGTGAGTTGCACTGAAAAACTTAGAATATAAGAAACGCACAGTGTAGTACATAGTATATGAGTGAGTTGCACTGAAAAACTTAGAATATAAGAAACGCACATTGTAGTACATAGTATATGAGTGAGTTGCACTGAAAAACTTAGAATATAAGAAACGCACAGTGTAGTACATAGTATATGAGTGAGTTGCACTGAAAAACTTAGAATATAAGAAACGCACAGTGTAGTACATAGTATATGAGTGAGTTGCACTGAAAAACTTAGAATATAAGAAACGCACAGTGTAGTACATAGTATATGAGTGAGTTGCACTGAAAAACATAGAATATAAGAAACGCACAGTGTAGTACATAGTATATGAGTGAGTTGCACTGAAAAACTTAGAATTTACTGAAAAACCCGCATTACACGAAATGCACAGTGTAGTACATAGTATATGAGTGAGTTGCACTGAAAAACTTAGAATATAAGAAACGCACAGTGTAGTACATAGTATATGAGTGAGTTGCACTGAAAAACTTAGAATATAAGAAACGCACAGTGTAGTACATAGTATATGAGTGAGTTGCACTGAAAAACTTAGAATATAGAAACGCACAGTGTAGTACATAGTATATGAGTGAGTTGCACTGAAAAACTTAGAATATAAGAAACGCACAGTGTAGTACATAGTATATGAGTGAGTTGCACTGAAAAACTTAGAATATAAGAAACGCACAGTGTAGTACATAGTATATGAGTGAGTTGCACTGAAAAACTTAGAATATAAGAAACGCACATTGTAGTACATAGTATATGAGTGAGTTGCACTGAAAAACTTAGAATATAAGAAACGCACAGTGTAGTACATAGTATATGAGTGAGTTACACTGAAAAACTTAGAATATAAGAAACGCACAGTGTAGTACATAGTATATGAGTGAGTTGCACTGAAAAACTTAGAATATAAGAAACGCACAGTGTAGTACATAGTATATGAGTGAGTTGCACTGAGAAACATAGAATATAAGAAACGCACAGTGTAGTACATAGTATATGAGTGAGTTGCACTGAAAAACTTAGAATTTACTGAAAAACCCGCATTACACGAAATGCACAGTGTAGTACATAGTATATGAGTGAGTTGCACTGAAAATCTTAGAATATAAGAAACGCACATTGTAGTACATAGTATATGAGTGAGTTGCACTGAAAAACTTAGAATATAAGAAACGCACAGTGTAGTACATAGTATATGAGTGAGTTGCACTGAAAAACTTAGAATATAAGAAACGCACAGTGTAGTACATAGTATATGAGTGAGTTTCACTGAAAAACTTAGAATATAAGAAACGCACAGTGTAGTACATAGTATATGAGTGAGTTGCACTGAAAAACATAGAATATAAGAAACGCACAGTGTAGTACATAGTATATGAGTGAGTTGCACTGAAAAACTTAGAATTTACTGAAAAACCCGCATTACACGAAATGCACAGTGTAGTACATAGTATATGAGTGAGTTGCACTGAAAAACTTAGAATATAAGAAACGCACAGTGTAGTACATAGTATATGAGTGAGTTGCACTGAAAAACTTAGAATATAAGAAACGCACAGTGAAGTACATAGTATATGAGTGAGTTGCACTGAAAAACTTAGAATATAGAAACGCACAGTGTAGTATATAGTATATGAGTGAGTTGCACTGAAAAACTTAGAATATAAGAAACGCACAGTGTAGTACATAGTATATGAGTGAGTTGCACTGAAAAACTTAGAATATAAGAAACGCACAGTGTAGTACATAGTATATGAGTGAGTTGCACTGAAAAACTTAGAAAATAAGAAACGCACAGTGTAGTACATAGTATATGAGTGAGTTGCACTGAAAAACTTAGAATATAAGAAACGCACAGTGTAGTACATAGTATATGAGTGAGTTGCACTGAAAAACTTAGAATTTAAGAAACGCACAGTGTAGTACATAGTATATGAGTGAGTTGCACTGAAAAACTTAGAATATAAGCAACGCACAGTGTAGTACATAGTATATGAGTGAGTTGCACTGAAAAACTTAGAATATAAGAAACGCACAGTGTAGTACATAGTATATGAGTGAGTTGCACTGAAAAACATAGAATATAAGAAACGCACAGTGTAGTTCATAGTATATGAGTGAGTTGCACTGAAAAACTTAGAATTTACTGAAAAACCCGCATTACACGAAATGCACAGTGTAGTACATAGTATATGAGTGAGTTGAACTGAAAAACTTAGAATATAAGAAACGCACATTGTAGTACATAGTATATGAGTGAGTTGCACTGAAAAACTTAGAATATAAGAAACGCACAGTGTAGTACATAGTATATGAGTGAGTTGCACTGAAAAACTTAGAATATAAGAAACGCACAGTGTAGTACATAGTATATGAGTAAGTTGCACTGAAAAACTTAGAATATAAGAAACGCACAGTGTAGTACATAGTATATGAGTGAGTTGCACTGAAAAACATAGAATATAAGAAACGCACAGTGTAGTACATAGTATATGAGTGAGTTGCACTGAAAAACTTAGAATTTACTGAAAAACCCTCATTACACGAAATGCACAGTGTAGTACATAGTATATGAGTGAGTTGCACTGAAAAACTTAGAATACAAGAAACGCACATTGTAGTACATAGTATATGAGTGAGTTGCACTGAAAAACTTAGAATATAAGAAACGCACAGTGTAGTACATAGTATATGAGTGAGTTGCACTGAAAAACTTAGAATTTACTGAAATACCCGCATTACACGAAATGCACAGTATAGTACATAGTATATGAGTGAGTTGCACTGAAAAACTTAGAATATAAGAAACGCACAGTGTAGTACATAGTATATGAGTGAGTTGCACTGAAAAACTTAGAATATAAGAAACGCACAGTGTAGTACATAGTATATGAGTGAGTTGCACTGAAAAACTTAGAATATAAGAAATGCACAGTGTAGTACATATTATATGAGTGAGTTGCACTGAAAAACTTAGAATATAAGAAACACACAGTGTAGTACATAGTATATGAGTGAGTTGCACTGAAAAACTTAGAATATAAGAAACGCACAGTGTAGTACATAGTATATGAGTGAGTTGCACTGAAAACCTTAGAATATAAGAAACGCACAGTGTAGTACATAGTATGAGTGAGTTGCACTGAAAAACTTAGAATATAAGAAACGCACAGTGTAGTACATAGTATATGAGTGAGTTGCACTGAAAAACTTAGAATTTACTGAAAAACCCGCATTACACGAAATGCACAGTGTAGTACATTGTATATGAGTGAGTTGCACTGAAAAACTTAGAATTTACTGAAAAACCCGCATTAGACGAAATGCACAGTGTAGTACATTGTATATGAGTGAGTTGCACTGAAAAACTTAGAATATAAGAAACGCACATTGTAGTACATAGTATATGAGTGAGTTGCACTGAAAAACTTAGAATATAAGAAACGCACAGTGTAGTACATAGTATATGAGTGAGTTGCACTGAAAAACTTAGAATATAAGAAACGCACAGTGTAGTACATAGTATATGAGTGAGTTGCACTGAAAAACTTAGAATATAAGAAACGCTCAGTGTAGTACATAGTATATGAGTGAGTTGCACTGAAAAACATAGAATATAAGAAACGCACAGTGTAGTACATAGTATATGAGTGAGTTGCACTGAAAAACTTAGAATTTACTGAAAAACCCGCATTACACGAAATGCACAGTGTAGTACATAGTATATGAGTGAGTTGCACTGAAAAACTTAGAATATAAGAAACGCACAGTGTAGTACATAGTATATGAGTGAGTTGCACTGAAAAACTTAGAATATAGAAACGCACAGTGTAGTACATAGTATATGAGTGAGTTGCACTGAAAAACTTAGAATATAAGAAACGCACAGTGTAGTACATAGTATATGAGTGAGTTGCACTGAAAAACTTAGAATATAAGAAACGCACAGTGTAGTACATAGTATATGAGTGAGTTGCACTGAAAAACTTAGAAAATAAGAAACGCACAGTGTAGTACATAGTATATGAGTGAGTTGCACTGAAAAACTTAGAATATAAGAAACGCACAGTGTAGTACATAGTATATGAGTGAGTTGCACTGAAAAACTTAGAATATAAGAAACGCACATTGTAGTACATAGTATATGAGTGAGTTGCACTGAAAAACTTAGAATATAAGAAACGCACAGTGTAGTACATAGTATATGAGTGAGTTGCACTGAAAAACTTAGAATATAAGAAACGCACAGTGTAGTACATAGTATATGAGTGAGTTGCACTGAAAAACTTAGAATATAAGAAACGCACAGTGTAGTACATAGTATATGAGTGAGTTGCACTGAAAAACATAGAATATAAGAAACGCACAGTGTAGTACATAGTATATGAGTGAGTTGCACTGAAAAACTTAGAATTTACTGAAAAACCCGCATTACACGAAATGCACAGTGTAGTACATAGTATATGAGTGAGTTGCACTGAAAAACTTAGAATATAAGAAACGCACAGTGTAGTACATAGTATATGAGTGAGTTGCACTGAAAAACTTAGAATTTACTGAAAAACCCGCATTACACGAAATGCACAGTGTAGTACATAGTATATGAGTGAGTTGCACTGAAAAACTTAGAATATAAGAAACGCACAGTGTAGTACATAGTATATGAGTGAGTTGCACTGAAAAACTTAGAATATAAGAAACGCACAGTGAAGTACATAGTATATGAGTGAGTTGCACTGAAAAACTTAGAATATAGAAACGCACAGTGTAGTATATAGTATATGAGTGAGTTGCACTGAAAAACTTAGAATATAAGAAACGCACAGTGTAGTACATAGTATATGAGTGAGTTGCACTGAAAAACTTAGAATATAAGAAACGCACAGTGTAGTACATAGTATATGAGTGAGTTGCACTGAAAAACTTAGAAAATAAGAAACGCACAGTGTAGTACATAGTATATGAGTGAGTTGCACTGAAAAACTTAGAATATAAGAAACGCACAGTGTAGTACATAGTATATGAGTGAGTTGCACTGAAAAACTTAGAATTTAAGAAACGCACAGTGTAGTACATAGTATATGAGTGAGTTGCACTGAAAAACTTAGAATATAAGCAACGCACAGTGTAGTACATAGTATATGAGTGAGTTGCACTGAAAAACTTAGAATATAAGAAACGCACAGTGTAGTACATAGTATATGAGTGAGTTGCACTGAAAAACATAGAATATAAGAAACGCACAGTGTAGTACATAGTATATGAGTGAGTTGCACTGAAAAACTTAGAATTTACTGAAAAACCCGCATTACACGAAATGCACAGTGTAGTACATAGTATATGAGTGAGTTGAACTGAAAAACTTAGAATATAAGAAACGCACATTGTAGTACATAGTATATGAGTGAGTTGCACTGAAAAACTTAGAATATAAGAAACGCACAGTGTAGTACATAGTATATGAGTGAGTTGCACTGAAAAACTTAGAATATAAGAAACGCACAGTGTAGTACATAGTATATGAGTAAGTTGCACTGAAAAACTTAGAATATAAGAAACGCACAGTGTAGTACATAGTATATGAGTGAGTTGCACTGAAAAACATAGAATATAAGAAACGCACAGTGTAGTACATAGTATATGAGTGAGTTGCACTGAAAAACTTAGAATTTACTGAAAAACCCTCATTACACGAAATGCACAGTGTAGTACATAGTATATGAGTGAGTTGCACTGAAAAACTTAGAATATAAGAAACGCACAGTGTAGTACATAGTATATGAGTGAGTTGCACTGAAAAACATAGAATATAAGAAACGCACAGTGTAGTACATAGTATATGAGTGAGTTGCACTGAAAAACTTAGAATATAAGAAACGCACAGTGTAGTACATAGTATATGAGTGAGTTGCACTGAAAAACTTAGAATATAAGAAACGCACAGTGTAGTACATAGTATATGAGTGAGTTGCACTGAAAAACTTAGAATATAGAAACGCACAGTGTAGTACATAGTATATGAGTGAGTTGCACTGAAAAACTTAGAATATAAGAAACGCACAGTGTAGTACATAGTATATGAGTGAGTTGCACTGAAAAACTTAGAATATAAGAAACGCACAGTGTAGTACATAGTATATGAGTGAGTTGCACTGAAAAACTTAGAATATAAGAAACGCACAGTGTAGTACATAGTATATGAGTGAGTTGCACTGAAAAACTTAGAATATAAGAAACGCACAGTGTAGTACATAGTATTTGAGTGAGTTGCACTGAAAAACTTAGAATATAAGAAACGCACATTGTAGTACATAGTATATGAGTGAGTTGCACTGAAAAACTTAGAATATAAGAAACGCACAGTGTAGTACATAGTATATGAGTGAGTTACACTGAAAAACTTAGAATATAAGAAACGCACAGTGTAGTACATAGTATATGAGTGAGTTGCACTGAAAAACTTAGAATATAAGAAACGCACAGTGTAGTACATAGTATATGAGTGAGTTGCACTGAGAAACATAGAATATAAGAAACGCACAGTGTAGTACATAGTATATGAGTGAGTTGCACTGAAAAACTTAGAATTTACTGAAAAACCCGCATTACACGAAATGCACAGTGTAGTACATAGTATATGAGTGAGTTGCACTGAAAATCTTAGAATATAAGAAACGCACATTGTAGTACATAGTATATGAGTGAGTTGCACTGAAAAATTTAGAATATAAGAAACGCACAGTGTAGTACATAGTATATGAGTGAGTTGCACTGAAAAACTTAGAATATAAGAAACACACAGTGTAGTACATAGTATATGAGTGAGTTGCACTGAAAAACTTAGAATATAAGAAACGCACAGTGTAGTACATAGTATATGAGTGAGTTGCACTGAAAAACATAGAATATAAGAAACGCACAGTGTAGTACATAGTATATGAGTGAGTTGCACTGAAAAACTTAGAATTTACTGAAAAACCCGCATTACACGAAATGCACAGTGTAGTACATAGTATATGAGTGAGTTGCACTGAAAAACTTAGAATATAAGAAACGCACAGTGTAGTACATAGTATATGAGTGAGTTGCACTGAAAAACTTAGAATATAAGAAACGCACAGTGTAGTACATAGTATATGAATGAGTTGCACTGAAAAACTTAGAATATAGAAACGCACAGTGTAGTACATAGTATATGAGTGAGTTGCACTGAAAAACTTAGAATATAAGAAACGCACATTGTAGTACATAGTATATGAGTGAGTTGCACTGAAAAACTTAGAATATAAGAAACGCACAGTGTAGTACATAGTATATGAGTGAGTTGCACTGAAAAACTTAGAATATAAGAAACGCACAGTGTAGTACATAGTATATGAGTGAGTTGCACTGAAAAACTTAGAATATAAGAAACGCACAGTGTAGTACATAGTATATGAGTGAGTTGCACTGAAAAACTTAGAATATAGAAACGCACAGTGTAGTACATAGTATATGAGTGAGTTGCACTGAAAAACTTAGAATATAAGAAACGCACAGTGTAGTACATAGTATATGAGTGAGTTGCACTGAAAAACTTAGAATATAAGAAACGCACAGTGTAGTACATAGTATATGAGTGAGTTGCACTGAAAAACTTAGAATATAAGAAACGCACAGTGTAGTACATAGTATATGAGTGAGTTGCACTGAAAAACTTAGAATTTAAGAAACGCACAGTGTAGTACATAGTATATGAGTGAGTTGCACTGAAAAACTTAGAATATAAGCAACGCACAGTGTAGTACATAGTATATGAGTGAGTTGCACTGAAAAACTTAGAATATAAGAAACGCACAGTGTAGTACATAGTATATGAGTGAGTTGCACTGAAAAACTTAGAATATAAGAAACGCACAGTGTAGTACATAGTATATGAGTGAGTTGCACTGGAAAACTTAGAATTTAAGAAACGCACAGTGTAGTACATAGTATATGAGTGAGTTGCACTGAAAAACTTAGAATATAAGAAACGCACAGTGTAGTACATAGTATATGAGTGAGTTGCACTGAAAAACTTAGAATATAAGAAACGCACAGTGTAGTACATAGTATATGAGTGAGTTGCACTGAAAAACATAGAATTTACTGAAAAACCCGCATTACACGAAACGCACAGTGTAGTACATAGTATATGAGTGAGTTGCACTGAAAAACTTAGAACATAAGAAACGCACAGTGTAGTACATAGTATATGAGTGAGTTGCACTGAAAAACTTAGAATATAAGAAACGCACAGTGTAGTACATAGTATATGAGTGAGTTGCACTGAAAAACTTAGAATATAAGAAACGCACAGTGTAGTACATAGTATATGAGTGAGTTGCACTGAAAAACTTAGAATTTACTGAAAAACCCGCATTACACGAAATGCACAGTGTAATACATAGTATATGAGTGAGTTGCACTGAAAATATTAGAATATAAGAAACGCATAGTGTAGTACATAGTATATGAGTGAGTTGCACTGAAAAACTTAGAATATAAGAAACGCACAGTGTAGTACATAGTATATGAGTGAGTTGCACTGAAAAACTTAGAATATAAGAAACGCACAGTGTAGTACATAGTATATGAGTGACTTGCACTGAAAAACTTAGAATATAAGAAACGCACAGTGTAGTACATAGTATATGAGTGAGTTGCACTGAAAAACTTAGAATTTACTGAAAAACCCGCATTACACGAAATGCACAGTGTAGTACATAGTATATGAGTGAGTTGCACTGAAAAACTTAGAATATAAGAAACGCACAGTGTAGTACATAGTATATGAGTGAGTTGCACTGAAAAACTTAGAATATAAGAAACGCACAGTGAAGTACATAGTATATGAGTGAGTTGCACTGAAAAACTTAGAATATAGAAACGCACAGTGTAGTATATAGTATATGAGTGAGTTGCACTGAAAAACTTAGAATATAAGAAACGCACAGTGTAGTACATAGTATATGAGTGAGTTGCACTGAAAAACTTAGAATATAAGAAACGCACAGTGTAGTACATAGTATATGAGTGAGTTGCACTGAAAAACTTAGAAAATAAGAAACGCACAGTGTAGTACATAGTATATGAGTGAGTTGCACTGAAAAACTTAGAATATAAGAAACGCACAGTGTAGTACATAGTATATGAGTGAGTTGCACTGAAAAACTTAGAATTTAAGAAACGCACAGTGTAGTACATAGTATATGAGTGAGTTGCACTGAAAAACTTAGAATATAAGCAACGCACAGTGTAGTACATAGTATATGAGTGAGTTGCACTGAAAAACTTAGAATATAAGAAACGCACAGTGTAGTACATAGTATATGAGTGAGTTGCACTGAAAAACATAGAATATAAGAAACGCACAGTGTAGTACATAGTATATGAGTGAGTTGCACTGAAAAACTTAGAATTTACTGAAAAACCCGCATTACACGAAATGCACAGTGTAGTACATAGTATATGAGTGAGTTGAACTGAAAAACTTAGAATATAAGAAACGCACATTGTAGTACATAGTATATGAGTGAGTTGCACTGAAAAACTTAGAATATAAGAAACGCACAGTGTAGTACATAGTATATGAGTGAGTTGCACTGAAAAACTTAGAATATAAGAAACGCACAGTGTAGTACATAGTATATGAGTAAGTTGCACTGAAAAACTTAGAATATAAGAAACGCACAGTGTAGTACATAGTATATGAGTGAGTTGCACTGAAAAACATAGAATATAAGAAACGCACAGTGTAGTACATAGTATATGAGTGAGTTGCACTGAAAAACTTAGAATTTACTGAAAAACCCTCATTACACGAAATGCACAGTGTAGTACATAGTATATGAGTGAGTTGCACTGAAAAACTTAGAATATAAGAAACGCACAGTGTAGTACATAGTATATGAGTGAGTTGCACTGAAAAACATAGAATATAAGAAACGCACAGTGTAGTACATAGTATATGAGTGAGTTGCACTGAAAAACTTAGAATATAAGAAACGCACAGTGTAGTACATAGTATATGAGTGAGTTGCACTGAAAAACTTAGAATATAAGAAACGCACAGTGTAGTACATAGTATATGAGTGAGTTGCACTGAAAAACTTAGAATATAGAAACGCACAGTGTAGTACATAGTATATGAGTGAGTTGCACTGAAAAACTTAGAATATAAGAAACGCACAGTGTAGTACATAGTATATGAGTGAGTTGCACTGAAAAACTTAGAATATAAGAAACGCACAGTGTAGTACATAGTATATGAGTGAGTTGCACTGAAAAACTTAGAATATAAGAAACGCACAGTGTAGTACATAGTATATGAGTGAGTTGCACTGAAAAACTTAGAATATAAGAAACGCACAGTGTAGTACATAGTATTTGAGTGAGTTGCACTGAAAAACTTAGAATATAAGAAACGCACATTGTAGTACATAGTATATGAGTGAGTTGCACTGAAAAACTTAGAATATAAGAAACGCACAGTGTAGTACATAGTATATGAGTGAGTTACACTGAAAAACTTAGAATATAAGAAACGCACAGTGTAGTACATAGTATATGAGTGAGTTGCACTGAAAAACTTAGAATATAAGAAACGCACAGTGTAGTACATAGTATATGAGTGAGTTGCACTGAGAAACATAGAATATAAGAAACGCACAGTGTAGTACATAGTATATGAGTGAGTTGCACTGAAAAACTTAGAATTTACTGAAAAACCCGCATTACACGAAATGCACAGTGTAGTACATAGTATATGAGTGAGTTGCACTGAAAATCTTAGAATATAAGAAACGCACATTGTAGTACATAGTATATGAGTGAGTTGCACTGAAAAATTTAGAATATAAGAAACGCACAGTGTAGTACATAGTATATGAGTGAGTTGCACTGAAAAACTTAGAATATAAGAAACACACAGTGTAGTACATAGTATATGAGTGAGTTGCACTGAAAAACTTAGAATATAAGAAACGCACAGTGTAGTACATAGTATATGAGTGAGTTGCACTGAAAAACATAGAATATAAGAAACGCACAGTGTAGTACATAGTATATGAGTGAGTTGCACTGAAAAACTTAGAATTTACTGAAAAACCCGCATTACACGAAATGCACAGTGTAGTACATAGTATATGAGTGAGTTGCACTGAAAAACTTAGAATATAAGAAACGCACAGTGTAGTACATAGTATATGAGTGAGTTGCACTGAAAAACTTAGAATATAAGAAACGCACAGTGTAGTACATAGTATATGAATGAGTTGCACTGAAAAACTTAGAATATAGAAACGCACAGTGTAGTACATAGTATATGAGTGAGTTGCACTGAAAAACTTAGAATATAAGAAACGCACATTGTAGTACATAGTATATGAGTGAGTTGCACTGAAAAACTTAGAATATAAGAAACGCACAGTGTAGTACATAGTATATGAGTGAGTTGCACTGAAAAACTTAGAATATAAGAAACGCACAGTGTAGTACATAGTATATGAGTGAGTTGCACTGAAAAACTTAGAATATAAGAAACGCACAGTGTAGTACATAGTATATGAGTGAGTTGCACTGAAAAACTTAGAATATAGAAACGCACAGTGTAGTACATAGTATATGAGTGAGTTGCACTGAAAAACTTAGAATATAAGAAACGCACAGTGTAGTACATAGTATATGAGTGAGTTGCACTGAAAAACTTAGAATATAAGAAACGCACAGTGTAGTACATAGTATATGAGTGAGTTGCACTGAAAAACTTAGAATATAAGAAACGCACAGTGTAGTACATAGTATATGAGTGAGTTGCACTGAAAAACTTAGAATTTAAGAAACGCACAGTGTAGTACATAGTATATGAGTGAGTTGCACTGAAAAACTTAGAATATAAGCAACGCACAGTGTAGTACATAGTATATGAGTGAGTTGCACTGAAAAACTTAGAATATAAGAAACGCACAGTGTAGTACATAGTATATGAGTGAGTTGCACTGAAAAACTTAGAATATAAGAAACGCACAGTGTAGTACATAGTATATGAGTGAGTTGCACTGGAAAACTTAGAATTTAAGAAACGCACAGTGTAGTACATAGTATATGAGTGAGTTGCACTGAAAAACTTAGAATATAAGAAACGCACAGTGTAGTACATAGTATATGAGTGAGTTGCACTGAAAAACTTAGAATATAAGAAACGCACAGTGTAGTACATAGTATATGAGTGAGTTGCACTGAAAAACATAGAATTTACTGAAAAACCCGCATTACACGAAACGCACAGTGTAGTACATAGTATATGAGTGAGTTGCACTGAAAAACTTAGAACATAAGAAACGCACAGTGTAGTACATAGTATATGAGTGAGTTGCACTGAAAAACTTAGAATATAAGAAACGCACAGTGTAGTACATAGTATATGAGTGAGTTGCACTGAAAAACTTAGAATATAAGAAACGCACAGTGTAGTACATAGTATATGAGTGAGTTGCACTGAAAAACTTAGAATATAAGAAACGCACAGTGTAGTACATAGTATATGAGTGAGTTGCACTGAAAAACTTAGAATTTACTGAAAAACCCGCATTACACGAAATGCACAGTGTAATACATAGTATATGAGTGAGTTGCACTGAAAATATTAGAATATAAGAAACGCATAGTGTAGTACATAGTATATGAGTGAGTTGCACTGAAAAACTTAGAATATAAGAAACGCACAGTGTAGTACATAGTATATGAGTGAGTTGCACTGAAAAACTTAGAATATAAGAAACGCACAGTGTAGTACATAGTATATGAGTGACTTGCACTGAAAAACTTAGAATATAAGAAACGCACAGTGTAGTACATAGTATATGAGTGAGTTGCACTGAAAAACTTAGAATATAAGAAACGCACAGTGTAGTACATAGTATATGAGTGAGTTGCACTGAAAAACTTAGAATTTACTGAAAAACCCGCATTACACGAAATGCACAGTGTAGTACATAGTATATGAGTGAGTTGCACTGAAAAAATTAGAATATAAGAAACGCACAGTGTAGTACATACTATATGAGTGAGTTGCACTGAAAAACTTAGAATATAAGAAACGCACAGTGTAGTACATGGTATATGAGTGAGTTGCACTGAAAAACTTAGAATATAAGAAACGCACAGTGTAGTACATAGTATATGAGTGAGTTGCACTGAAAAACTTAGAATTTACTGAAATACCCGCATTACACGAAATGCACAGTGTAGTACATAGTATATGAGTGAGTTGCACTGAAAAACTTAGAATATAAGAAACGCACAGTGTAGTACATAGTATATGAGTGAGTTGCACTGAAAAACTTAGAATATAAGAAACGCACAGTGTAGTACATAGTATATGAGTGAGTTGCACTGAAAAACTTAGAATATAAGAAATGCACAGTGTAGTACATAGTATATGAGTGAGTTGCACTGAAAAACTTAGAATATAAGAAACACACAGTGTAGTACATAGTATATGAGTGAGTTGCACTGAAAAACTTAGAATATAAGAAACGCACAGTGTAGTACATAGTATATGAGTGAGTTGCACTGAAAACCTTAGAATATAAGAAACGCACAGTGTAGTACATAGTATGAGTGAGTTGCACTGAAAAACTTAGAATATAAGAAACGCACAGTGTAGTACATAGTATATGAGTGAGTTGCACTGAAAAACTTAGAATTTACTGAAAAACCCGCATTACACGAAATGCACAGTGTAGTACATTGTATATGAGTGAGTTGCACTGAAAAACTTAGAATTTACTGAAAAACCCGCATTAGACGAAATGCACAGTGTAGTACATTGTATATGAGTGAGTTGCACTGAAAAACTTAGAATATAAGAAACGCACATTGTAGTACATAGTATATGAGTGAGTTGCACTGAAAAACTTAGAATATAAGAAACGCACAGTGTAGTACATAGTATATGAGTGAGTTGCACTGAAAAACTTAGAATATAAGAAACGCACAGTGTAGTACATAGTATATGAGTGAGTTGCACTGAAAAACTTAGAATATAAGAAACGCACAGTGTAGTACATAGTATATGAGTGAGTTGCACTGAAAAACATAGAATATAAGAAACGCACAGTGTAGTACATAGTATATGAGTGAGTTGCACTGAAAAACTTAGAATTTACTGAAAAACCCGCATTACACGAAATGCACAGTGTAGTACATAGTATATGAGTGAGTTGCACTGAAAAACTTAGAATATAAGAAACGCACAGTGTAGTACATAGTATATGAGTGAGTTGCACTGAAAAACTTAGAATATAAGAAACGCACAGTGTAGTACATAGTATATGAGTGAGTTGCACTGAAAAACTTAGAATATAGAAACGCACAGTGTAGTACATAGTATATGAGTGAGTTGCACTGAAAAACTTAGAATATAAGAAACGCACAGTGTAGTACATAGTATATGAGTGAGTTGCACTGAAAAACTTAGAATATAAGAAAAGCACAGTGTAGTACATAGTATATGAGTGAGTTGCACTGAAAAACTTAGAAAATAAGAAACGCACAGTGTAGTACATAGTATATGAGTGAGTTGCACTGAAAAACTTAGAATATAAGAAACGCACAGTGTAGTACATAGTATATGAGTGAGTTGCACTGAAAAACTTAGAATATAAGAAACGCACAGTGTAGTACATAGTATATGAGTGAGTTGCACTGAAAAACTTAGAATATAAGAAACGCACATTGTAGTACATAGTATATGAGTGAGTTGCACTGAAAAACTTAGAATATAAGAAACGCACAGTGTAGTACATAGTATATGAGTGAGTTGCACTGAAAAACTTAGAATATAAGAAACGCACAGTGTAGTACATAGTATATGAGTGAGTTGCACTGAAAAACTTAGAATATAAGAAACGCACAGTGTAGTACATAGTATATGAGTGAGTTGCACTGAAAAACATAGAATATAAGAAACGCACAGAGTAGTACATAGTATATGAGTGAGTTGCACTGAAAAACTTAGAATTTACTGAAAAACCCGCATTACACGAAATGCACAGTGTAGTACATAGTATATGAGTGAGTTGCACTGAAAAACTTAGAATATAAGAAACGCACAGTGTAGTACATAGTATATGAGTGAGTTGCACTGAAAAACTTAGAATATAAGAAACGCACAGTGTAGTACATAGTATATGAGTGAGTTGCACTGAAAAACTTAGAATATAGAAACGCACAGTGTAGTACATAGTATATGAGTGAGTTGCACTGAAAAACTTAGAATATAAGAAACGCACAGTGTAGTACATAGTATATGAGTGAGTTGCACTGAAAAACTTAGAATATAAGAAACGCACAGTGTAGTACATAGTATATGAGTGAGTTGCACTGAAAAACTTAGAATATAAGAAACGCACAGTGTAGTACATAGTATATGAGTGAGTTGCACTGAAAAACTTAGAATATAAGAAACGCACAGTGTAGTACATAGTATATGAGTGAGTTGCACTGAAAAACTTAGAATATAAGAAACGCACAGTGTAGTACATAGTATATGAGTGAGTTGCACTGAGAAACATAGAATATAAGAAACGCACAGTGTAGTACATAGTATATGAGTGAGTTGCACTGAAAAACTTAGAATTTACTGAAAAACCCGCATTACACGAAATGCACAGTGTAGTACATAGTATATGAGTGAGTTGCACTGAAAATCTTAGAATATAAGAAACGCACATTGTAGTACATAGTATATGAGTGAGTTGCACTGAAAAACTTAGAATATAAGAAACGCACAGTGTAGTACATAGTATATGAGTGAGTTGCACTGAAAAACTTAGAATTTACTGAAATACCCGCATTACACGAAATGCACAGAGTAGTACATAGTATATGAGTGAGTTGCACTGAAAAACTTAGAATATAAGAAACGCACAGTGTAGTACATAGTATATGAGTGAGTTGCACTGAAAAACTTAGAATATAAGAAACGCACAGTGTAGTACATAGTATATGAGTGAGTTGCACTGAAAAACTTAGAATATAAGAAATGCACAGTGTAGTACATATTATATGAGTGAGTTGCACTGAAAAACTTAGAATATAAGAAACACACAGTGTAGAACATAGTATATGAGTGAGTTGCACTGAAAAACTTAGAATATAAGAAACGCACAGTGTAGTACATAGTATATGAGTGAGTTGCACTGAAAAACTTAGAATTTACTGAAAAACCCGCATTACACGAAATGCACAGTGTAGTACATTGTATATGAGTGAGTTGCACTGAAAAACTTAGAATTTACTGAAAAACCCGCATTAGACGAAATGCACAGTGTAGTACATTGTATATGAGTGAGTTGCACTGAAAAACTTAGAATATAAGAAACGCACAGTGTAGTACATAGTATATGAGTGAGTTGCACTGAAAAACTTAGAATATAAGAAACGCACAGTGTAGTACATAGTATATGAGTGAGTTGCACTGAAAAACTTAGAATATAAGAAACGCACAGTGTAGTACATAGTATATGAGTGAGTTGCACTGAAAAACTTAGAATATAAGAAACGCACAGTGTAGTACATAGTATATGAGTGAGTTGCACTGAAAAACATAGAATATAAGAAACGCACAGTGTAGTACATAGTATATGAGTGAGTTGCACTGAAAAACTTAGAATTTACTGAAAAACCCGCATTACACGAAATGCACAGTGTAGTACATAGTATATGAGTGAGTTGCACTGAAAAACTTAGAATATAAGAAACGCACAGTGTAGTACATAGTATATGAGTGAGTTGCACTGAAAAACTTAGAATATAAGAAACGCACAGTGTAGTACATAGTATATGAGTGAGTTGCACTGAAAAACTTAGAATATAGAAACGCACAGTGTAGTACATAGTATATGAGTGAGTTGCACTGAAAAACTTAGAATATAAGAAACGCACAGTGTAGTACATAGTATATGAGTGAGTTGCACTGAAAAACTTAGAATATAAGAAACGCACAGTGTAGTACATAGTATATGAGTGAGTTGCACTGAAAAACTTAGAAAATAAGAAACGCACAGTGTAGTACATAGTATATGAGTGAGTTGCACTGAAAAACTTAGAATATAAGAAACGCACAGTGTAGTACATAGTATATGAGTGAGTTGCACTGAAAAACTTAGAATATAAGAAACGCACAGTGTAGTACATAGTATATGAGTGAGTTGCACTGAAAAACTTAGAATATAA
This sequence comes from Mus caroli, assembly GCF_978045245.1. Lineage (NCBI taxonomy): Eukaryota > Metazoa > Chordata > Mammalia > Rodentia > Muridae > Mus > Mus caroli. Next base: position 3,206,266 of record NW_028227284.1, on the reverse strand, counting down.
GAAACGCACATTGTAGTACATAGTATATGAGTGAGTTGCACTGAAAAACTTAGAATATAAGAAACGCACAGTGTAGTACATAGTATATGAGTGAGTTGCACTGAAAAACTTAGAATATAAGAAACGCACAGTGTAGTACATAGTATATGAGTGAGTTGCACTGAAAAACTTAGAATATAAGAAACGCACAGTGTAGTACATAGTATATGAGTGAGTTGCACTGAAAAACATAGAATATAAGAAACGCACAGTGTAGTACATAGTACATGAGTGAGTTGCACTGAAAAACTTAGAATTTACTGAAAAACCCGCATTACACGAAATGCACAGTGTAGTACATAGTATATGAGTGAGTTGCACTGAAAAACTTAGAATATAAGAAACGCACAGTGTAGTACATAGTATATGAGTGAGTTGCACTGAAAAACTTAGAATATAAGAAACGCACAGTGTAGTACATAGTATATGAGTGAGTTGCACTGAAAAACTTAGAATATAGAAACGCACAGTGTAGTACATAGTATATGAGTGAGTTGCACTGAAAAACTTAGAATATAAGAAACGCACAGTGTAGTACATAGTATATGAGTGAGTTGCACTGAAAAACTTAGAATATAAGAAACGCACAGTGTAGTACATAGTATATGAGTGAGTTGCACTGAAAAACTTAGAATATAAGAAACGCACATTGTAGTACATAGTATATGAGTGAGTTGCACTGAAAAACTTAGAATATAAGAAACGCACAGTGTAGTACATAGTATATGAGTGAGTTACACTGAAAAACTTAGAATATAAGAAACGCACAGTGTAGTACATAGTATATGAGTGAGTTGCACTGAAAAACTTAGAATATAAGAAACGCACAGTGTAGTACATAGTATATGAGTGAGTTGCACTGAGAAACATAGAATATAAGAAACGCACAGTGTAGTACATAGTATATGAGTGAGTTGCACTGAAAAACTTAGAATTTACTGAAAAACCCGCATTACACGAAATGCACAGTGTAGTACATAGTATATGAGTGAGTTGCACTGAAAATCTTAGAATATAAGAAACGCACATTGTAGTACATAGTATATGAGTGAGTTGCACTGAAAAACTTAGAATATAAGAAACGCACAGTGTAGTACATAGTATATGAGTGAGTTGCACTGAAAAACTTAGAATATAAGAAACGCACAGTGTAGTACATAGTATATGAGTGAGTTTCACTGAAAAACTTAGAATATAAGAAACGCACAGTGTAGTACATAGTATATGAGTGAGTTGCACTGAAAAACATAGAATATAAGAAACGCACAGTGTAGTACATAGTATATGAGTGAGTTGCACTGAAAAACTTAGAATTTACTGAAAAACCCGCATTACACGAAATGCACAGTGTAGTACATAGTATATGAGTGAGTTGCACTGAAAAACTTAGAATATAAGAAACGCACAGTGTAGTACATAGTATATGAGTGAGTTGCACTGAAAAACTTAGAATATAAGAATCGCACAGTGTAGTACATAGTATATGAGTGAGTTGCACTGAAAAACTTAGAATATAGAAACGCACAGTGTAGTATATAGTATATGAGTGAGTTGCACTGAAAAACTTAGAATATAAGAAACGCACAGTGTAGTACATAGTATATGAGTGAGTTGCACTGAAAAACTTAGAAAATAAGAAACGCACAGTGTAGTACATAGTATATGAGTGAGTTGCACTGAAAAACATAGAATATAAGAAACGCACAGTGTAGTACATAGTATATGAGTGAGTTGCACTGAAAAACTTAGAATTTACTGAAAAACCCGCATTACACGAAATGCACAGTGTAGTACATAGTATATGAGTGAGTTGCACTGAAAAACTTAGAATATAAGAAACGCACAGTGTAGTACATAGTATATGAGTGAGTTGCACTGAAAAACTTAGAATATAAGAAACGCACAGTGTAGTACATAGTATATGAGTGAGTTGCACTGAAAAACTTAGAAATAGAAACGCACAGTGTAGTACATAGTATATGAGTGAGTTGCACTGAAAAACTTAGAATATAAGAAACGCACAGTGTAGTACATAGTATATGAGTGAGTTGCACTGAAAAACTTAGAATATAAGAAACGCACAGTGTAGTACATAGTATATGAGTGAGTTGCACTGAAAAACTTAGAAAATAAGAAACGCTCAGTGTAGTACATAGTATATGAGTGAGTTGCACTGAAAAACTTAGAATATAAGAAACGCACAGTGTAGTACATAGTATATGAGTGAGTTGCACTGAAAAACTTAGAATATAAGCAACGCACAGTGTAGTACATAGTATATGAGTGAGTTGCACTGAAAAACTTAGAATATAAGAAACGCACAGTGTAGTACATAGTATATGAGTGAGTTGCACTGAAAAACTTAGAATATAAGAAACGCACAGTGTAGTACATAGTATATGAGTGAGTTGCACTGGAAAACTTAGAATTTAAGAAACGCACAGTGTAGTACATAGTATATGAGTGAGTTGCACTGAAAAACTTAGAATATAAGAAACGCACAGTGTAGTACATAGTATATGAGTGAGTTGCACTGAAAAACGTAGAATATAAGAAACGCACAGTGTAGTACATAGTATATGAGTGAGTTGCACTGAAAAACATAGAATTTACTGAAAAACCCGCATTAACGAAACGCACAGTGTAGTACATACTATATGAGTGAGTTGCACTGAAAAACTTAGAACATAAGAAACGCACAGTGTAGTACATAGTATATGAGTGAGTTGCACTGAAAAACTTAGAATATAAGAAACGCACAGTGTAGTACATAGTATATGAGTGAGTTGCACTGAAAAACTTAGAATATAAGAAACGCACAGTGTAGTACATAGTATATGAGTGAGTTGCACTGAAAAACTTAGAATTTACTGAAAAACCCGCATTACACGAAATGCACAGTGTAATACATAGTATATGAGTGAGTTGCACTGAAAATATTAGAATATAAGAAACGCATAGTGTAGTACATAGTATATGAGTGAGTTGCACTGAAAAACTTAGAATATAAGAAACGCACAGTGTAGTACATAGTATATGAGTGAGTTGCACTGAAAAACTTAGAATATAAGAAACGCACAGTGTAGTACATAGTATATGAGTGAGTTGCACTGAAAAACTTAGAATATAAGAAACGCACAGTGTAGTACATAGTATATGAGTGAGTTGCACTGAAAAACTTAGAATATAAGAAACGCACAGTGTAGTACATAGTATATGAGTGAGTTGCACTGAAAAACTTAGAATTTACTGAAAAACCCGCATTACACGAAATGCACAGTGTAGTACATAGTATATGAGTGAGTTGCACTGAAAAACTTAGAATATAAGAAACGCACAGTGTAGTACATAGTATATGAGTGAGTTGCACTGAAAAACTTAGAATATAAGAAACGCACAGTGTAGTACATGGTATATGAGTGAGTTGCACTGAAAAACTTAGAATATAAGAAACGCACAGTGTAGTACATAGTATATGAGTGAGTTGCACTGAAAAACTTAGAATATAAGAAACGCACAGTGTAGTACATAGTATATGAGTGAGTTGCACTGAAAAACTTAGAATATAAGAAATGCACAGTGTAGTACATAGTATATGAGTGAGTTGCACTGAAAAACTTAGAATATAAGAAACACACAGTGTAGTACATCGTATATGAGTGAGTTGCACTGAAAAACTTAGAATATAAGAAACGCACAGTGTAGTACATAGTATATGAGTGAGTTGCACTGAAAACCTTAGAATATAAGAAACGCACAGTGTAGTACATAGTATGAGTGAGTTGCACTGAAAAACTTAGAATATAAGAAACGCACAGTGTAGTACATAGTATATGAGTGAGTTGCACTGAAAAACTTAGAATTTACTGAAAAACCCGCATTACACGAAATGCAGAGTGTAGTACATTGTATATGAGTAAGTTGCACTGAAAAACTTAGAATTTACTGAAAAACCCGCATTAGACGAAATGCACAGTGTAGTACATTGTATATGAGTGAGTTGCACTGAAAAACTTAGAATTTACTGAAAAACCCGCATTAGACGAAATGCACAGTGTAGCACATTGTATATGAGTGAGTTGCACTAAAAACTTAGAATATAAGAAACGCACAGTGTAGTACATAGTATATGAGTGAGTTGCACTGAAAAACTTAGAAAATAAGAAACGCACAGTGTAGTACATAGTATATGAGTGAGTTGCACAGAAAAACATAGAATATAAGAAACGCACAGTGTAGTACATAGTATATGAGTGAGTTGCACTGAAAAACTTAGAATTTACTGAAAAACCCGCATTACACGAAATGCACAGTGTAGTACATAGTATATGAGTGAGTTGCACTGAAAAACTTAGAATATAAGAAACGCACAGTGTAGTACATAGTATATGAGTGAGTTGCACTGAAAAACTTAGAATTTACTGAAAAACCCGCATTACACGAAATGCACAGTGTAGTACATAGTATATGAGTGAGTTGCACTGAAAAACTTAGAATATAAGAAACGCACAGTGTAGTACATAGTATATGAGTGAGTTGCACTGAAAAACTTAGAATATAAGCAACGCACAGTGTAGTACATAGTATATGAGTGAGTTGCACTGAAAAACTTAGAATATAAGAAACGCACAGTGTAGTACATAGTATATGAGTGAGTTGCACTGAAAAACTTAGAATATAAGAAACGCACAGTGTAGTACATAGTATATGAGTGAGTTGCACTGGAAAACTTAGAATTTAAGAAACGCACAGTGTAGTACATAGTATATGAGTGAGTTGCACTGAAAAACTTAGAATATAAGAAACGCACAGTGTAGTACATAGTATATGAGTGAGTTGCACTGAAAAACTTAGAATATAAGAAACGCACAGTGTAGTACATAGTATATGAGTGAGTTGCACTGAAAAACATAGAATTTACTGAAAAACCCGCATTAACGAAACGCACAGTGTAGTACATAGTATATGAGTGAGTTGCACTGAAAAACTTAGAATTTACTGAAAAACCCCCATTACACGAAATGCACAGTGTAGTACATTGTATATGAGTGAGTTGCACTGAAAAACTTAGAATTTACTGAAAAACCCGCATTAGACGAAATGCACAGTGTAGTACATTGTATATGAGTGAGTTGCACTGAAAAACTTAGAATATAAGAAACGCACATTGTAGTACATAGTATATGAGTGAGTTGCACTGAAAAACTTAGAATATAAGAAACGCACAGTGTAGTACATAGTATATGAGTGAGTTGCACTGAAAAACTTAGAATATAAGAAACGCACAGTGTAGTACATAGTATATGAGTGAGTTGCACTGAAAAACTTAGAATATAAGAAACGCACAGTGTAGTACATAGTATATGAGTGAGTTGCACTGAAAAACATAGAATATAAGAAACGCACAGTGTAGTACATAGTATATGAGTGAGTTGCACTGAAAAACTTAGAATTTACTGAAAAACCCGCATTACACGAAATGCACAGTGTAGTACATAGTATATGAGTGAGTTGCACTGAAAATCTTAGAATATAAGAAACGCACATTGTAGTACATAGTATATGAGTGAGTTGCACTGAAAAACTTAGAATATAAGAAACGCACAGTGTAGTACATAGTATATGAGTGAGTTGCACTGAAAAACTTAGAATATAAGAAACGCACAGTGTAGTACATAGTATATGAGTGAGTTGCACTGAAAAACTTAGAATATAAGAAACGCACAGTGTAGTACATAATATATGAGTGAGTTGCACTGAAAAACATAGAATATAAGAAACGCACAGTGTAGTACATAGTATATGAGTGAGTTGCACTGAAAAACTTAGAATTTACTGAAAAACCCGCATTACACGAAATGCACAGTGTAGTACATAGTATATGAGTGAGTTGCACTGAAAAACTTAGAATATAAGAAACGCACAGTGTAGTACATAGTATATGAGTGAGTTGCACTAAAAACTTAGAATATAAGAAACGCACAGTGTAGTACATAGTATATGAGTGAGTTGCACTGAAAAACTTAGAATATAGAAACGCACAGTGTAGTACATAGTATATGAGTGAGTTGCACTGAAAAACTTAGAATATAAGAAATGCACAGTGTAGTACATAGTATATGAGTGAGTTGCACTGAAAAACTTAGAATATAAGAAACGCACAGTGTAGTACATAGTATATGAGTGAGTTGCACTGAAAAACTTAGAAAATAAGAAACGCACAGTGTAGTACATAGTATATGAGTGAGTTGCACTGAAAAACTTAGAATATAAGAAACGCACAGTGTAGTACATAGTATATGAGTGAGTTGCACTGAAAAACTTAGAATATAAGAAACGCACAGTGTAGTACATAGTATATGAGTGAGTTGCACTGAAAAACTTAGAATATAAGAAACGCACATTGTAGTACATAGTATATGAGTGAGTTGCACTGAAAAACTTAGAATATAAGAAACGCACAGTGTAGTACATAGTATATGAGTGAGTTGCACTGAAAAACTTAGAATATAAGAAACGCACAGTGTAGTACATAGTATATGAGTGAGTTGCACTGAAAAACATAGAATATAAGAAACGCACAGTGTAGTACATAGTATATGAGTGAGTTGCACTGAAAAACTTAGAATTTACTGAAAAACCCGCATTACACGAAATGCACAGTGTAGTACATAGTATATGAGTGAGTTGCACTGAAAAACTTAGAATATAAGAAACGCACAGTGTAGTACATAGTATATGAGTGAGTTGCACTGAAAAACTTAGAATATAAGAAACGCACAGTGTAGTACATAGTATATGAGTGAGTTGCACTGAAAAACTTAGAATATAGAAACGCACAGTGTAGTACATAGTATATGAGTGAGTTGCACTGAAAAACTTAGAATATAAGAAACGCACAGTGTAGTACATAGTATATGAGTGAGTTGCACTGAAAAACTTAGAATATAAGAAACGCACAGTGTAGTACATAGTATATGAGTGAGTTGCACTGAAAAACTTAGAATATAAGAAACGCACATTGTAGTACATAGTATATGAGTGAGTTGCACTGAAAAACTTAGAATATAAGAAACGCACAGTGTAGTACATAGTATATGAGTGAGTTACACTGAAAAACTTAGAATATAAGAAACGCACAGTGTAGTACATAGTATATGAGTGAGTTGCACTGAAAAACTTAGAATATAAGAAACGCACAGTGTAGTACATAGTATATGAGTGAGTTGCACTGAGAAACATAGAATATAAGAAACGCACAGTGTAGTACATAGTATATGAGTGAGTTGCACTGAAAAACTTAGAATTTACTGAAAAACCCGCATTACACGAAATGCACAGTGTAGTACATAGTATATGAGTGAGTTGCACTGAAAATCTTAGAATATAAGAAACGCACATTGTAGTACATAGTATATGAGTGAGTTGCACTGAAAAACTTAGAATATAAGAAACGCACAGTGTAGTACATAGTATATGAGTGAGTTTCACTGAAAAACTTAGAATATAAGAAACGCACAGTGTAGTACATAGTATATGAGTGAGTTGCACTGAAAAACATAGAATATAAGAAACGCACAGTGTAGTACATAGTATATGAGTGAGTTGCACTGAAAAACTTAGAATTTACTGAAAAACCCGCATTACACGAAATGCACAGTGTAGTACATAGTATATGAGTGAGTTGCACTGAAAAACTTAGAATATAAGAAACGTACAGTGTAGTACATAGTATATGAGTGAGTTGCACTGAAAAACTTAGAATATAAGAAACGCACAGTGTAGTACATAGTATATGAGTGAGTTGCACTGAAAAACTTAGAATAGAGAAACGCACAGTGTAGTACATAGTATATGAGTGAGTTGCACTGAAAAACTTAGAATATAAGAAACGCACAGTGTAGTACATAGTATATGAGTGAGTTGCACTGAAAAACTTAGAATATAAGAAACGCACAGTGTAGTACATAGTATATGAGTGAGTTGCACTGAAAAACTTAGAAAATAAGAAACGCACAGTGTAGTACATAGTATATGAGTGAGTTGCACTGAAAAACTTAGAATATAAGAAACGCACAGTGTAGTACATAGTATATGAGTGAGTTGCACTGAAAAACTTAGAATTTAAGAAACGCACAGTGTAGTACATAGTATATGAGTGAGTTGCACTGAAAAACTTAGAATATAAGCAACGCACAGTGTAGTACATAGTATATGAGTGAGTTGCACTGAAAAACTTAGAATATAAGAAACGCACAGTGTAGTACATAGTATATGAGTGAGTTGCACTGAAAAACATAGAATATAAGAAACGCACAGTGTAGTACATAGTATATGAGTGAGTTGCACTGAAAAACTTAGAATTTACTGAAAAACCCGCATTACACGAAATGCACAGTGTAGTACATAGTATATGAGTGAGTTGCACTGAAAAACTTAGAATATAAGAAACGCACAGTGTAGTACATAGTATATGAGTGAGTTGCACTGAAAAACTTAGAATATAAGAAACGCACAGTGTAGTACATAGTATATGAGTGAGTTGCACTGAAAAACTTAGAAATAGAAACGCACAGTGTAGTACATAGTATATGAGTGAGTTGCACTGAAAAACTTAGAATATAAGAAACGCACAGTGTAGTACATAGTATATGAGTGAGTTGCACTGAAAAACTTAGAATATAAGAAACGCACAGTGTAGTACATAGTATATGAGTGAGTTGCACTGAAAAACTTAGAAAATAAGAAACGCACAGTGTAGTACATAGTATATGAGTGAGTTGCACTGAAAAACTTAGAATATAAGAAACGCACAGTGTAGTACATAGTATATGAGTGAGTTGCACTGAAAAACTTAGAATATAAGCAACGCACAGTGTAGTACATAGTATATGAGTGAGTTGCACTGAAAAACTTAGAATATAAGAAACGCACAGTGTAGTACATAGTATATGAGTGAGTTGCACTGAAAAACTTAGAATATAAGAAACGCACAGTGAAGTACATAGTATATGAGTGAGTTGCACTGGAAAACTTAGAATTTAAGAAACGCACAGTGTAGTACATAGTATATGAGTGAGTTGCACTGAAAAACTTAGAATATAAGAAACGCACAGTGTAGTACATAGTATATGAGTGAGTTGCACTGAAAAACGTAGAATATAAGAAACGCACAGTGTAGTACATAGTATATGAGTGAGTTGCACTGAAAAACATAGAATTTACTGAAAAACCCGCATTAACGAAACGCACAGTGTAGTACATACTATATGAGTGAGTTGCACTGAAAAACTTAGAACATAAGAAACGCACAGTGTAGTACATAGTATATGAGTGAGTTGCACTGAAAAACTTAGAATATAAGAAACGCACAGTGTAGTACATAGTATATGAGTGAGTTGCACTGAAAAACTTAGAATATAAGAAACGCACAGTGTAGTACATAGTATATGAGTGAGTTGCACTGAAAAACTTAGAATTTACTGAAAAACCCGCATTACACGAAATGCACAGTGTAATACATAGTATATGAGTGAGTTGCACTGAAAATATTAGAATATAAGAAACGCATAGTGTAGTACATAGTATATGAGTGAGTTGCACTGAAAAACTTAGAATATAAGAAACGCACAGTGTAGTACATAGTATATGAGTGAGTTGCACTGAAAAACTTAGAATATAAGAAACGCACAGTGTAGTACATAGTATATGAGTGAGTTGCACTGAAAAACTTAGAATATAAGAAACGCACAGTGTAGTACATAGTATATGAGTGAGTTGCACTGAAAAACTTAGAATATAAGAAACGCACAGTGTAGTACATAGTATATGAGTGAGTTGCACTGAAAAACTTAGAATTTACTGAAAAACCCGCATTACACGAAATGCACAGTGTAGTACATAGTATATGAGTGAGTTGCACTGAAAAACTTAGAATATAAGAAACGCACAGTGTAGTACATAGTATATGAGTGAGTTGCACTGAAAAACTTAGAATATAAGAAACGCACAGTGTAGTACATGGTATATGAGTGAGTTGCACTGAAAAACTTAGAATATAAGAAACGCACAGTGTAGTACATAGTATATGAGTGAGTTGCACTGAAAAACTTAGAATTTACTGAAATACCCGCATTACACGAAATGCACAGTGTAGTACATAGTATATGAGTGAGTTGCACTGAAAAACTTAGAATATAAGAAACGCACAGTGTAGTACATAGTATATGAGTGAGTTGCACTGAAAAACTTAGAATATAAGAAACGCACAGTGTAGTACATAGTATATGAGTGAGTTGCACTGAAAAACTTAGAATATAAGAAATGCACAGTGTAGTACATAGTATATGAGTGAGTTGCACTGAAAAACTTAGAATATAAGAAACACACAGTGTAGTACATAGTATATGAGTGAGTTGCACTGAAAAACTTAGAATATAAGAAACTCACAGTGTAGTTCATAGTATATGAGTGAGTTGCACTGAAAAACTTAGAATTTACTGAAAAACCCGCATTACACGAAATGCACAGTGTAGTACATTGTATATGAGTGAGTTGCACTGAAAAACTTAGAATTTACTGAAAAACCCGCATTAGACGAAATGCATAGTGTAGTACATTGTATATGAGTGAGTTGCACTGAAAAACTTAGAATTTACTGAAAAACCCGCATTAGACGAAATGCACAGTGTAGTACATTGTATATGAGTGAGTTGCACTAAAAACTTAGAATATAAGAAACGCACAGTGTAGTACATAGTATATGAGTGAGTTGCACTGAAAAACTTAGAAAATAAGAAACGCACAGTGTAGTACATAGTATATGAGTGAGTTGCACAGAAAAACATAGAATATAAGAAACGCACAGTGTAGTACATAGTATATGAGTGAGTTGCACTGAAAAACTTAGAATTTACTGAAAAACCCGCATTACACGAAATGCACAGTGTAGTACATAGTATATGAGTGAGTTGCACTGAAAAACATAGAATATAAGAAACGCACAGTGTAGTACATAGTATATGAGTGAGTTGCACTGAAAAACTTAGAATTTACTGAAAAACCCGCATTACACGAAATGCACAGTGTAGTACATAGTATATGAGTGAGTTGCACTGAAAAACTTAGAATATAAGAAACGCACAGTGTAGTACATAGTATATGAGTGAGTTGCACTGAAAAACTTAGAATATAAGAAACGCACAGTGTAGTACATAGTATATGAGTGAGTTGCACTGAAAAACTTAGAATATAGAAACGCACAGTGTAGTACATAGTATATGAGTGAGTTGCACTGAAAAACTTAGAATATAAGAAACGCACAGTGTAGTACATAGTATATGAGTGAGTTGCACTGAAAAACTTAGAATATAAGAAACGCACAGTGTAGTACATAGTATATGAGTGAGTTGCACTGAAAAACTTAGAATATAAGAAACGCACATTGTAGTACATAGTATATGAGTGAGTTGCACTGAAAAACTTAGAATATAAGAAACGCACAGTGTAGTACATAGTATATGAGTGAGTTACACTGAAAAACTTAGAATATAAGAAACGCACAGTGTAGTACATAGTATATGAGTGAGTTGCACTGAAAAACTTAGAATATAAGAAACGCACAGTGTAGTACATAGTATATGAGTGAGTTGCACTGAGAAACATAGAATATAAGAAACGCACAGTGTAGTACATAGTATATGAGTGAGTTGCACTGAAAAACTTAGAATTTACTGAAAAACCCGCATTACACGAAATGCACAGTGTAGTACATAGTATATGAGTGAGTTGCACTGAAAATCTTAGAATATAAGAAACGCACATTGTAGTACATAGTATATGAGTGAGTTGCACTGAAAAACTTAGAATATAAGAAACGCACAGTGTAGTACATAGTATATGAGTGAGTTGCACTGAAAAACTTAGAATATAAGAAACGCACAGTGTAGTACATAGTATATGAGTGAGTTTCACTGAAAAACTTAGAATATAAGAAACGCACAGTGTAGTACATAGTATATGAGTGAGTTGCACTAAAAAACATAGAATATAAGAAACGCACAGTGTAGTACATAGTATATGAGTGAGTTGCACTGAAAAACTTAGAATTTACTGAAAAACCCGCATTACACGAAATGCACAGTGTAGTACATAGTATATGAGTGAGTTGCACTGAAAAACTTAGAATATAAGAAACGCACAGTGTAGTACATAGTATATGAGTGAGTTGCACTGAAAAACTTAGAATATAAGAAACGCACAGTGTAGTACATAGTATATGAGTGAGTTGCACTGAAAAACTTAGAATATAAGCAACGCACAGTGTAGTACATAGTATATGAGTGAGTTGCACTGAAAAACTTAGAATATAAGAAACGCACAGTGTAGTACATAGTATATGAGTGAGTTGCACTGAAAAACTTAGAATATAAGAAACGCACAGTGTAGTACATAGTATATGAGTGAGTTGCACTGGAAAACTTAGAATTTAAGAAACGCACAGTGTAGTACATAGTATATGAGTGAGTTGCACTGAAAAACTTAGAATATAAGAAACGCACAGTGTAGTACATAGTATATGAGTGAGTTGCACTGAAAAACGTAGAATATAAGAAACGCACAGTGTAGTACATAGTATATGAGTGAGTTGCACTGAAAAACATAGAATTTACTGAAAAACCCGCATTAACGAAACGCACAGTGTAGTACATACTATATGAGTGAGTTGCACTGAAAAACTTAGAACATAAGAAACGCACAGTGTAGTACATAGTATATGAGTGAGTTGCACTGAAAAACTTAGAATATAAGAAACGCACAGTGTAGTACATAGTATATGAGTGAGTTGCACTGAAAAACTTAGAATATAAGAAACGCACAGTGTAGTACATAGTATATGAGTGAGTTGCACTGAAAAACTTAGAATTTACTGAAAAACCCGCATTACACGAAATGCACAGTGTAATACATAGTATATGAGTGAGTTGCACTGAAAATATTAGAATATAAGAAACGCATAGTGTAGTACATAGTATATGAGTGAGTTGCACTGAAAAACTTAGAATATAAGAAACGCACAGTGTAGTACATAGTATATGAGTGAGTTGCACTGAAAAACTTAGAATATAAGAAACGCACAGTGTAGTACATAGTATATGAGTGAGTTGCACTGAAAAACTTAGAATATAAGAAACGCACAGTGTAGTACATAGTATATGAGTGAGTTGCACTGAAAAACTTAGAATATAAGAAACGCACAGTGTAGTACATAGTATATGAGTGAGTTGCACTGAAAAACTTAGAATTTACTGAAAAACCCGCATTACACGAAATGCACAGTGTAGTACATAGTATATGAGTGAGTTGCACTGAAAAACTTAGAATATAAGAAACGCACAGTGTAGTACATAGTATATGAGTGAGTTGCACTGAAAAACTTAGAATATAAGAAACGCACAGTGTAGTACATGGTATATGAGTGAGTTGCACTGAAAAACTTAGAATATAAGAAACGCACAGTGTAGTACATAGTATATGAGTGAGTTGCACTGAATAACTTAGAATTTACTGAAATACCCGCATTACACGAAATGCACAGTGTAGTACATAGTATATGAGTGAGTTGCACTGAAAAACTTAGAATATAAGAAACGCACAGTGTAGTACATAGTATATGAGTGAGTTGCACTGAAAAACTTAGAATATAAGAAACGCACAGTGTAGTACATAGTATATGAGTGAGTTGCACTGAAAAACTTAGAATATAAGAAATGCACAGTGTAGTACATAGTATATGAGTGAGTTGCACTGAAAAACTTAGAATATAAGAAACACACAGTGTAGTACATAGTATATGAGTGAGTTGCACTGAAAAACTTAGAATATAAGAAACGCACAGTGTAGTACATAGTATATGAGTGAGTTGCACTGAAAAACTTAGAATTTACTGAAAAACCCGCATTACACGAAATGCACAGTGTAGTACATTGTATATGAGTGAGTTGCACTGAAAAACTTAGAATTTACTGAAAAACCCGCATTAGACGAAATGCACAGTGTAGTACATTGTATATGAGTGAGTTGCACTGAAAAACTTAGAATTTACTGAAAAACCCGCATTAGACGAAATGCACAGTGTAGTACATTGTATATGAGTGAGTTGCACTAAAAACTTAGAATATAAGAAACGCACAGTGTAGTACATAGTATATGAGTGAGTTGCACTGAAAAACTTAGAAAATAAGAAACGCACAGTGTAGTACATAGTATATGAGTGAGTTGCACAGAAAAACATAGAATATAAGAAACGCACAGTGTAGTACATAGTATATGAGTGAGTTGCACTGAAAAACTTAGAATTTACTGAAAAACCCGCATTACACGAAATGCACAGTGTAGTACATAGTATATGAGTGAGTTGCACTGAAAAACATAGAATATAAGAAACGCACAGTGTAGTACATAGTATATGAGTGAGTTGCACTGAAAAACGTAGAATATAAGAAACGCACAGTGTAGTACATAGTATATGAGTGAGTTGCACTGAAAAACATAGAATTTACTGAAAAACCCGCATTAACGAAACGCACAGTGTAGTACATACTATATGAGTGAGTTGCACTGAAAAACTTAGAACATAAGAAACGCACAGTGTAGTACATAGTATATGAGTGAGTTGCACTGAAAAACTTAGAATATAAGAAACGCACAGTGTAGTACATAGTATATGAGTGAGTTGCACTGAAAAACTTAGAATATAAGAAACGCACAGTGTAGTACATAGTATATGAGTGAGTTGCACTGAAAAACTTAGAATTTACTGAAAAACCCGCATTACACGAAATGCACAGTGTAATACATAGTATATGAGTGAGTTGCACTGAAAATATTAGAATATAAGAAACGCATAGTGTAGTACATAGTATATGAGTGAGTTGCACTGAAAAACTTAGAATATAAGAAACGCACAGTGTAGTACATAGTATATGAGTGAGTTGCACTGAAAAACTTAGAATATAAGAAACGCACAGTGTAGTACATAGTATATGAGTGAGTTGCACTGAAAAACTTAGAATATAAGAAACGCACAGTGTAGTACATAGTATATGAGTGAGTTGCACTGAAAAACTTAGAATATAAGAAACGCACAGTGTAGTACATAGTATATGAGTGAGTTGCACTGAAAAACTTAGAATTTACTGAAAAACCCGCATTACACGAAATGCACAGTGTAGTACATAGTATATGAGTGAGTTGCACTGAAAAACTTAGAATATAAGAAACGCACAGTGTAGTACATAGTATATGAGTGAGTTGCACTGAAAAACTTAGAATATAAGAAACGCACAGTGTAGTACATGGTATATGAGTGAGTTGCACTGAAAAACTTAGAATATAAGAAACGCACAGTGTAGTACATAGTATATGAGTGAGTTGCACTGAAAAACTTAGAATTTACTGAAATACCCGCATTACACGAAATGCACAGTGTAGTACATAGTATATGAGTGAGTTGCACTGAAAAACTTAGAATATAAGAAACGCACAGTGTAGTACATAGTATATGAGTGAGTTGCACTGAAAAACTTAGAATATAAGAAACGCACAGTGTAGTACATAGTATATGAGTGAGTTGCACTGAAAAACTTAGAATATAAGAAATGCACAGTGTAGTACATAGTATATGAGTGAGTTGCACTGAAAAACTTAGAATATAAGAAACACACAGTGTAGTACATAGTATATGAGTGAGTTGCACTGAAAAACTTAGAATATAAGAAACGCACAGTGTAGTACATAGTATATGAGTGAGTTGCACTGAAAAACTTAGAATTTACTGAAAAACCCGCATTACACGAAATGCACAGTGTAGTACATTGTATATGAGTGAGTTGCACTGAAAAACTTAGAATTTACTGAAAAACCCGCATTAGACGAAATGCACAGTGTAGTACATTGTATATGAGTGAGTTGCACTGAAAAACTTAGAATTTACTGAAAAACCCGCATTAGACGAAATGCACAGTGTAGTACATTGTATATGAGTGAGTTGCACTAAAAACTTAGAATATAAGAAACGCACAGTGTAGTACATAGTATATGAGTGAGTTGCACTGAAAAACTTAGAAAATAAGAAACGCACAGTGTAGTACATAGTATATGAGTGAGTTGCACAGAAAAACATAGAATATAAGAAACGCACAGTGTAGTACATAGTATATGAGTGAGTTGCACTGAAAAACTTAGAATTTACTGAAAAACCCGCATTACACGAAATGCACAGTGTAGTACATAGTATATGAGTGAGTTGCACTGAAAAACATAGAATATAAGAAACGCACAGTGTAGTACATAGTATATGAGTGAGTTGCACTGAAAAACTTAGAATTTACTGAAAAACCCGCATTACACGAAATGCACAGTGTAGTACATAGTATATGAGTGAGTTGCACTGAGAAACATAGAATATAAGAAACGCACAGTGTAGTACATAGTATATGAGTGAGTTGCACTGAAAAACTTAGAATTTACTGAAAAACCCGCATTACACGAAATGCACAGTGTAGTACATAGTATATGAGTGAGTTGCACTGAAAATCTTAGAATATAAGAAACGCACATTGTAGTACATAGTATATGAGTGAGTTGCACTGAAAAACTTAGAATATAAGAAACGCACAGTGTAGTACATAGTATATGAGTGAGTTGCACTGAAAAACTTAGAATATAAGAAACGCACAGTGTAGTACATAGTATATGAGTGAGTTTCACTGAAAAACTTAGAATATAAGAAACGCACAGTGTAGTACATAGTATATGAGTGAGTTGCACTAAAAAACATAGAATATAAGAAACGCACAGTGTAGTACATAGTATATGAGTGAGTTGCACTGAAAAACTTAGAATTTACTGAAAAACCCGCATTACACGAAATGCACAGTGTAGTACATAGTATATGAGTGAGTTGCACTGAAAAACTTAGAATATAAGAAACGCACAGTGTAGTACATAGTATATGAGTGAGTTGCACTGAAAAACTTAGAATATAAGAAACGCACAGTGTAGTACATAGTATATGAGTGAGTTGCACTGAAAAACTTAGAATATAAGCAACGCACAGTGTAGTACATAGTATATGAGTGAGTTGCACTGAAAAACTTAGAATATAAGAAACGCACAGTGTAGTACATAGTATATGAGTGAGTTGCACTGAAAAACTTAGAATATAAGAAACGCACAGTGTAGTACATAGTATATGAGTGAGTTGCACTGGAAAACTTAGAATTTAAGAAACGCACAGTGTAGTACATAGTATATGAGTGAGTTGCACTGAAAAACTTAGAATATAAGAAACGCACAGTGTAGTACATAGTATATGAGTGAGTTGCACTGAAAAACGTAGAATATAAGAAACGCACAGTGTAGTACATAGTATATGAGTGAGTTGCACTGAAAAACATAGAATTTACTGAAAAACCCGCATTAACGAAACGCACAGTGTAGTACATACTATATGAGTGAGTTGCACTGAAAAACTTAGAACATAAGAAACGCACAGTGTAGTACATAGTATATGAGTGAGTTGCACTGAAAAACTTAGAATATAAGAAACGCACAGTGTAGTACATAGTATATGAGTGAGTTGCACTGAAAAACTTAGAATATAAGAAACGCACAGTGTAGTACATAGTATATGAGTGAGTTGCACTGAAAAACTTAGAATTTACTGAAAAACCCGCATTACACGAAATGCACAGTGTAATACATAGTATATGAGTGAGTTGCACTGAAAATATTAGAATATAAGAAACGCATAGTGTAGTACATAGTATATGAGTGAGTTGCACTGAAAAACTTAGAATATAAGAAACGCACAGTGTAGTACATAGTATATGAGTGAGTTGCACTGAAAAACTTAGAATATAAGAAACGCACAGTGTAGTACATAGTATATGAGTGAGTTGCACTGAAAAACTTAGAATATAAGAAACGCACAGTGTAGTACATAGTATATGAGTGAGTTGCACTGAAAAACTTAGAATATAAGAAACGCACAGTGTAGTACATAGTATATGAGTGAGTTGCACTGAAAAACTTAGAATTTACTGAAAAACCCGCATTACACGAAATGCACAGTGTAGTACATAGTATATGAGTGAGTTGCACTGAAAAACTTAGAATATAAGAAACGCACAGTGTAGTACATAGTATATGAGTGAGTTGCACTGAAAAACTTAGAATATAAGAAACGCACAGTGTAGTACATGGTATATGAGTGAGTTGCACTGAAAAACTTAGAATATAAGAAACGCACAGTGTAGTACATAGTATATGAGTGAGTTGCACTGAAAAACTTAGAATTTACTGAAATACCCGCATTACACGAAATGCACAGTGTAGTACATAGTATATGAGTGAGTTGCACTGAAAAACTTAGAATATAAGAAACGCACAGTGTAGTACATAGTATATGAGTGAGTTGCACTGAAAAACTTAGAATATAAGAAACGCACAGTGTAGTACATAGTATATGAGTGAGTTGCACTGAAAAACTTAGAATATAAGAAATGCACAGTGTAGTACATAGTATATGAGTGAGTTGCACTGAAAAACTTAGAATATAAGAAACACACAGTGTAGTACATAGTATATGAGTGAGTTGCACTGAAAAACTTAGAATATAAGAAACGCACAGTGTAGTACATAGTATATGAGTGAGTTGCACTGAAAAACTTAGAATTTACTGAAAAACCCGCATTACACGAAATGCACAGTGTAGTACATTGTATATGAGTGAGTTGCACTGAAAAACTTAGAATTTACTGAAAAACCCGCATTAGACGAAATGCACAGTGTAGTACATTGTATATGAGTGAGTTGCACTGAAAAACTTAGAATTTACTGAAAAACCCGCATTAGACGAAATGCACAGTGTAGTACATTGTATATGAGTGAGTTGCACTAAAAACTTAGAATATAAGAAACGCACAGTGTAGTACATAGTATATGAGTGAGTTGCACTGAAAAACTTAGAAAATAAGAAACGCACAGTGTAGTACATAGTATATGAGTGAGTTGCACAGAAAAACATAGAATATAAGAAACGCACAGTGTAGTACATAGTATATGAGTGAGTTGCACTGAAAAACTTAGAATTTACTGAAAAACCCGCATTACACGAAATGCACAGTGTAGTACATAGTATATGAGTGAGTTGCACTGAAAAACATAGAATATAAGAAACGCACAGTGTAGTACATAGTATATGAGTGAGTTGCACTGAAAAACGTAGAATATAAGAAACGCACAGTGTAGTACATAGTATATGAGTGAGTTGCACTGAAAAACATAGAATTTACTGAAAAACCCGCATTAACGAAACGCACAGTGTAGTACATACTATATGAGTGAGTTGCACTGAAAAACTTAGAACATAAGAAACGCACAGTGTAGTACATAGTATATGAGTGAGTTGCACTGAAAAACTTAGAATATAAGAAACGCACAGTGTAGTACATAGTATATGAGTGAGTTGCACTGAAAAACTTAGAATATAAGAAACGCACAGTGTAGTACATAGTATATGAGTGAGTTGCACTGAAAAACTTAGAATTTACTGAAAAACCCGCATTACACGAAATGCACAGTGTAATACATAGTATATGAGTGAGTTGCACTGAAAATATTAGAATATAAGAAACGCATAGTGTAGTACATAGTATATGAGTGAGTTGCACTGAAAAACTTAGAATATAAGAAACGCACAGTGTAGTACATAGTATATGAGTGAGTTGCACTGAAAAACTTAGAATATAAGAAACGCACAGTGTAGTACATAGTATATGAGTGAGTTGCACTGAAAAACTTAGAATATAAGAAACGCACAGTGTAGTACATAGTATATGAGTGAGTTGCACTGAAAAACTTAGAATATAAGAAACGCACAGTGTAGTACATAGTATATGAGTGAGTTGCACTGAAAAACTTAGAATTTACTGAAAAACCCGCATTACACGAAATGCACAGTGTAGTACATAGTATATGAGTGAGTTGCACTGAAAAACTTAGAATATAAGAAACGCACAGTGTAGTACATAGTATATGAGTGAGTTGCACTGAAAAACTTAGAATATAAGAAACGCACAGTGTAGTACATGGTATATGAGTGAGTTGCACTGAAAAACTTAGAATATAAGAAACGCACAGTGTAGTACATAGTATATGAGTGAGTTGCACTGAAAAACTTAGAATTTACTGAAATACCCGCATTACACGAAATGCACAGTGTAGTACATAGTATATGAGTGAGTTGCACTGAAAAACTTAGAATATAAGAAACGCACAGTGTAGTACATAGTATATGAGTGAGTTGCACTGAAAAACTTAGAATATAAGAAACGCACAGTGTAGTACATAGTATATGAGTGAGTTGCACTGAAAAACTTAGAATATAAGAAATGCACAGTGTAGTACATAGTATATGAGTGAGTTGCACTGAAAAACTTAGAATATAAGAAACACACAGTGTAGTACATAGTATATGAGTGAGTTGCACTGAAAAACTTAGAATATAAGAAACGCACAGTGTAGTACATAGTATATGAGTGAGTTGCACTGAAAAACTTAGAATTTACTGAAAAACCCGCATTACACGAAATGCACAGTGTAGTACATTGTATATGAGTGAGTTGCACTGAAAAACTTAGAATTTACTGAAAAACCCGCATTAGACGAAATGCACAGTGTAGTACATTGTATATGAGTGAGTTGCACTGAAAAACTTAGAATTTACTGAAAAACCCGCATTAGACGAAATGCACAGTGTAGTACATTGTATATGAGTGAGTTGCACTAAAAACTTAGAATATAAGAAACGCACAGTGTAGTACATAGTATATGAGTGAGTTGCACTGAAAAACTTAGAAAATAAGAAACGCACAGTGTAGTACATAGTATATGAGTGAGTTGCACAGAAAAACATAGAATATAAGAAACGCACAGTGTAGTACATAGTATATGAGTGAGTTGCACTGAAAAACTTAGAATTTACTGAAAAACCCGCATTACACGAAATGCACAGTGTAGTACATAGTATATGAGTGAGTTGCACTGAAAAACATAGAATATAAGAAACGCACAGTGTAGTACATAGTATATGAGTGAGTTGCACTGAAAAACTTAGAATTTACTGAAAAACCCGCATTACACGAAATGCACAGTGTAGTACATAGTATATGAGTGAGTTGCACTGAAAAACTTAGAATATAAGAAACGCACAGTGTAGTACATAGTATATGAGTGAGTTGCACTGAAAAACTTAGAATATAAGAAACGCACAGTGTAGTACATAGTATATGAGTGAGTTGCACTGAAAAACTTAGAATATAGAAACGCACAGTGTAGTACATAGTATATGAGTGAGTTGCACTGAAAAACTTAGAATATAAGAAACGCACAGTGTAGTACATAGTATATGAGTGAGTTGCACTGAAAAACTTAGAATATAAGAAACGCACAGTGTAGTACATAGTATATGAGTGAGTTGCACTGAAAAACTTAGAATATAAGAAACGCACATTGTAGTACATAGTATATGAGTGAGTTGCACTGAAAAACTTAGAATATAAGAAACGCACAGTGTAGTACATAGTATATGAGTGAGTTACACTGAAAAACTTAGAATATAAGAAACGCACAGTGTAGTACATAGTATATGAGTGAGTTTCACTGAAAAACTTAGAATATAAGAAACGCACATTGTAGTACATAGTATATGAGTGAGTTGCACTAAAAAACATAGAATATAAGAAACGCACAGTGTAGTACATAGTATATGAGTGAGTTGCACTGAAAAACTTAGAATTTACTGAAAAACCCGCATTACACGAAATGCACAGTGTAGTACATAGTATATGAGTGAGTTGCACTGAAAAACTTAGAATATAAGAAACGCACAGTGTAGTACATAGTATATGAGTGAGTTGCACTGAAAAACTTAGAATATAAGAAACGCACAGTGTAGTACATAGTATATGAGTGAGTTGCACTGAAAAACTTAGAATAGAGAAACGCACAGTGTAGTACATAGTATATGAGTGAGTTGCACTGAAAAACCTAGAATATAAGAAACGCACAGTGTAGTACATAGTATATGAGTGAGTTGCACTGAAAAACTTAGAATATAAGAAACGCACAGTGTAGTACATAGTATATGAGTGAGTTGCACTGAAAAACTTAGAAAATAAGAAACGCACAGTGTAGTACATAGTATATGAGTGAGTTGCACTGAAAAACTTAGAATATAAGAAACGCACAGTGTAGTACATAGTATATGAGTGAGTTGCACTGAAAAACTTAGAATTTAAGAAACGCACAGTGTAGTACATAGTATATGAGTGAGTTGCACTGAAAAACTTAGAATATAAGCAACGCACAGTGTAGTACATAGTATATGAGTGAGTTGCACTGAAAAACTTAGAATATAAGAAACGCACAGTGTAGTACATAGTATATGAGTGAGTTGCACTGAAAAACATAGAATATAAGAAACGCACAGTGTAGTACATAGTATATGAGTGAGTTGCACTGAAAAACTTAGAATTTACTGAAAAACCCGCATTACACGAAATGCACAGTGTAGTACATAGTATATGAGTGAGTTGCACTGAAAAATTTAGAATATAAGAAACGCACAGTGTAGTACATAGTATATGAGTGAGTTGCACTGAAAAACTTAGAATATAAGAAACGCACAGTGTAGTACATAGTATATGAGTGAGTTGCACTGAAAAACTTAGAAATAGAAACGCACAGTGTAGTACATAGTATATGAGTGAGTTGCACTGAAAAACTTAGAATATAAGAAACGCACAGTGTAGTACATAGTATATGAGTGAGTTGCACTGAAAAACTTAGAATATAAGAAACGCACAGTGTAGTACATAGTATATGAGTGAGTTGCACTGAAAAACTTAGAAAATAAGAAACGCACAGTGTAGTACATAGTATATGAGTGAGTTGCACTGAAAAACTTAGAATATAAGAAACGCACAGTGTAGTACATAGTATATGAGTGAGTTGCACTGAAAAACTTAGAATATAAGCAACGCACAGTGTAGTACATAGTATATGAGTGAGTTGCACTGAAAAACTTAGAATATAAGAAACGCACAGTGTAGTACATAGTATATGAGTGAGTTGCACTGAAAAACTTAGAATATAAGAAACGCACAGTGTAGTACATAGTATATGAGTGAGTTGCACTGGAAAACTTAGAATTTAAGAAACGCACAGTGTAGTACATAGTATATGAGTGAGTTGCACTGAAAAACTTAGAATATAAGAAACGCACAGTGTAGTACATAGTATATGAGTGAGTTGCACTGAAAAACGTAGAATATAAGAAACGCACAGTGTAGTACATAGTATATGAGTGAGTTGCACTGAAAAACATAGAATTTACTGAAAAACCCGCATTAACGAAACGCACAGTGTAGTACATACTATATGAGTGAGTTGCACTGAAAAACTTAGAACATAAGAAACGCACAGTGTAGTACATAGTATATGAGTGAGTTGCACTGAAAAACTTAGAATATAAGAAACGCACAGTGTAGTACATAGTATATGAGTGAGTTGCACTGAAAAACTTAGAATATAAGAAACGCACAGTGTAGTACATAGTATATGAGTGAGTTGCACTGAAAAACTTAGAATTTACTGAAAAACCCGCATTACACGAAATGCACAGTGTAATACATAGTATATGAGTGAGTTGCACTGAAAATATTAGAATATAAGAAACGCATAGTGTAGTACATAGTATATGAGTGAGTTGCACTGAAAAACTTAGAATATAAGAAACGCACAGTGTAGTACATAGTATATGAGTGAGTTGAACTGAAAAACTTAGAATATAAGAAACGCACAGTGTAGTACATAGTATATGAGTGAGTTGCACTGAAAAACTTAGAATATAAGAAACGCACAGTGTAGTACATAGTATATGAGTGAGTTGCACTGAAAAACTTAGAATATAAGAAACGCACAATGTAGTACATAGTATATGAGTGAGTTGCACTGAAAAACTTAGAATTTACTGAAAAACCCGCATTACACGAAATGCACAGTGTAGTACATAGTATATGCGTGAGTTGCACTGAAAAACTTAGAATATAAGAAACGCACAGTGTAGTACATAGTATATGAGTGAGTTGCACTGAAAAACTTAGAATATAAGAAACGCACAGTGTAGTACATGGTATATGAGTGAGTTGCACTGAAAAACTTAGAATATAAGAAACGCACAGTGTAGTACATAGTATATGAGTGAGTTGCACTGAAAAACTTAGAATTTACTGAAATACCCGCGTTACACGAAATGCACAGTGTAGTACATAGTATATGAGTGAGTTGCACTGAAAAACTTAGAATATAAGAAACGCACAGTGTAGTACATAGTATATGAGTGAGTTGCACTGAAAATCTTAGAATATAAGAAACGCACAGTGTAGTATATAGTATATGAGTGAGTTGCACTGAAAAACTTAGAATATAAGAAATGCACAGTGTAGTACATAGTATATGAGTGAGTTGCACTGAAAAACTTAGAATATAAGAAACACACAGTGTAGTACATAGTATATGAGTGAGTTGCACTGAAAAACTTAGAATATAAGAAACGCACAGTGTAGTACATAGTATATGAGTGAGTTGCACTGAAAACCTTAGAATATAAGAAACGCACAGTGTAGTACATAGTATGAGTGAGTTGCACTGAAAAACTTAGAATATAAGAAACGCACAGTGTAGTACATAGTATATGAGTGAGTTGCACTGAAAAACTTAGAATTTACTGAAAAACCCGCATTACACGAAATGCACAGTGTAGTACATTGTATATGAGTGAGTTGCACTGAAAAACTTAGAATTTACTGAAAAACCCGCATTAGACGAAATGCACAGTGTAGTACATTGTATATGAGTGAGTTGCACTGAAAAACTTAGAATTTACTGAAAAACCCGCATTAGACGAAATGCACAGTGTAGTACATTGTATATGAGTGAGTTGCACTAAAAACTTAGAATATAAGAAACGCACAGTGTAGTACATAGTATATGAGTGAGTTGCACTGAAAAACTTAGAAAATAAGAAACGCACAGTGTAGTACATAGTATATGAGTGAGTTGCACAGAAAAACATAGAATATAAGAAACGCACAGTGTAGTACATAGTATATGAGTGAGTTGCACTGAAAAACTTAGAATTTACTGAAAAACCCGCATTACACGAAATGCACAGTGTAGTACATAGTATATGAGTGAGTTGCACTGAAAAACATAGAATATAAGAAACGCACAGTGTAGTACATAGTATATGAGTGAGTTGCACTGAAAAACTTAGAATATAAGAAACGCACAGTGTAGTACATAGTATATGAGTGAGTTGCACTGAAAAACTTAGAATTTACTGAAAAACCCGCATTACACGAAATGCACAGTGTAATACATAGTATATGAGTGAGTTGCACTGAAAATATTAGAATATAAGAAACGCATAGTGTAGTACATAGTATATGAGTGAGTTGCACTGAAAAACTTAGAATATAAGAAACGCACAGTGTAGTACATAGTATATGAGTGAGTTGCACTGAAAAACTTAGAATATAAGAAACGCACAGTGTAGTACATAGTATATGAGTGAGTTGCACTGAAAAACTTAGAATATAAGAAACGCACAGTGTAGTACATAGTATATGAGTGAGTTGCACTGAAAAACTTAGAATATAAGAAACGCACAGTGTAGTACATAGTATATGAGTGAGTTGCACTGAAAAACTTAGAATTTACTGAAAAACCCGCATTACACGAAATGCACAGTGTAGTACATAGTATATGAGTGAGTTGCACTGAAAAACTTAGAATATAAGAAACGCACAGTGTAGTACATAGTATATGAGTGAGTTGCACTGAAAAACTTAGAATATAAGAAACGCACAGTGTAGTACATGGTATATGAGTGAGTTGCACTGAAAAACTTAGAATATAAGAAACGCACAGTGTAGTACATAGTATATGAGTGAGTTGCACTGAAAAACTTAGAATTTACTGAAATACCCGCATTACACGAAATGCACAGTGTAGTACATAGTATATGAGTGAGTTGCACTGAAAAACTTAGAATATAAGAAACGCACAGTGTAGTACATAGTATATGAGTGAGTTGCACTGAAAAACTTAGAATATAAGAAACGCACAGTGTAGTACATAGTATATGAGTGAGTTGCACTGAAAAACTTAGAATATAAGAAATGCACAGTGTAGTACATAGTATATGAGTGAGTTGCACTGAAAAACTTAGAATATAAGAAACACACAGTGTAGTACATAGTATATGAGTGAGTTGCACTGAAAAACTTAGAATATAAGAAACGCACAGTGTAGTACATAGTATATGAGTGAGTTGCACTGAAAACCTTAGAATATAAGAAACGCACAGTGTAGTACATAGTATGAGTGAGTTGCACTGAAAAACTTAGAATATAAGAAACGCACAGTGTAGTACATAGTATATGAGTGAGTTGCACTGAAAAACTTAGAATTTACTGAAAAACCCGCATTACACGAAATGCACAGTGTAGTACATTGTATATGAGTGAGTTGCACTGAAAAACTTAGAATTTACTGAAAAACCCGCATTAGACGAAATGCACAGTGTAGTACATTGTATATGAGTGAGTTGCACTGAAAAACTTAGAATTTACTGAAAAACCCGCATTAGACGAAATGCACAGTGTAGTACATTGTATATGAGTGAGTTGCACTAAAAACTTAGAATATAAGAAACGCACAGTGTAGTACATAGTATATGAGTGAGTTGCACTGAAAAACTTAGAAAATAAGAAACGCACAGTGTAGTACATAGTATATGAGTGAGTTGCACAGAAAAACATAGAATATAAGAAACGCACAGTGTAGTACATAGTATATGAGTGAGTTGCACTGAAAAACTTAGAATTTACTGAAAAACCCGCATTACACGAAATGCACAGTGTAGTACATTGTATATGAGTGAGTTGCACTGAAAAACTTAGAATTTACTGAAAAACCCGCATTAAACGAAATGCACAGTGTAGTACATTGTATATGAGTGAGTTGCACTGAAAAACTTAGAATTTAAGAAACGCACAGTGTAGTACATAGTATATGAGTGAGTTGCACAGAAAAACTTAGAATATAAGCAACGCACAGTGTAGTACATAGTATATGAGTGAGTTGCACTGAAAAACTTAGAATATAAGAAACGCACAGTGTAGTACATAGTATATGAGTGAGTTGCACTGAAAAACTTAGAATATAAGAAACGCACAGTGTAGTACATAGTATATGAGTGAGTTGCACTGGAAAACTTAGAATTTAAGAAACGCACAGTGTAGTACATAGTATATGAGTGAGTTGCACTGAAAAACTTAGAATATAAGAAACGCACAGTGTAGTACATAGTATATGAGTGAGTTGCACTGAAAAACTTAGAATATAAGAAACGCACAGTGTAGTACATAGTATATGAGTGAGTTGCACTGAAAAACATAGAATTTACTGAAAAACCCGCATTAACGAAACGCACAGTGTAGTACATAGTATATGAGTGAGTTGCACTGAAAAACTTAGAACATAAGAAACGCACAGTGTAGTACATAGTATATGAGTGAGTTGCACTGAAAAACTTAGAATATAAGAAACGCACAGTGTAGTACATAGTATATGAGTGAGTTGCACTGAAAAACTTAGAATATAAGAAACGCACAGTGTAGTACATAGTATATGAGTGAGTTGCACTGAAAAACTTAGAATTTACTGAAAAACCCGCATTACACGAAATGCACAGTGTAATACATAGTATATGAGTGAGTTGCACTGAAAATATTAGAATATAAGAAACGCATAGTGTAGTACATAGTATATGAGTGAGTTGCACTGAAAAACTTAGAATATAAGAAACGCACAGTGTAGTACATAGTATATGAGTGAGTTGCACTGAAAAACTTAGAATATAAGAAACGCACAGTGTAGTACATAGTATATGAGTGAGTTGCACTGAAAAACTTAGAATATAAGAAACGCACAGTGTAGTACATAGTATATGAGTGAGTTGCACTGAAAAACTTAGAATATAAGAAACGCACAGTGTAGTACATAGTATATGAGTGAGTTGCACTGAAAAACTTAGAATTTACTGAAAAACCCGCATTACACGAAATGCACAGTGTAGTACATAGTATATGAGTGAGTTGCACTGAAAAACTTAGAATATAAGAAACGCACAGTGTAGTACATAGTATATGAGTGAGTTGCACTGAAAAACTTAGAATATAAGAAACGCACAGTGTAGTACATGGTATATGAGTGAGTTGCACTGAAAAACTTAGAATATAAGAAACGCACAGTGTAGTACATAGTATATGAGTGAGTTGCACTGAAAAACTTAGAATTTACTGAAATACCCGCATTACACGAAATGCACAGTGTAGTACATAGTATATGAGTGAGTTGCACTGAAAAACTTAGAATATAAGAAACGCACAGTGTAGTACATAGTATATGAGTGAGTTGCACTGAAAAACTTAGAATATAAGAAACGCACAGTGTAGTACATAGTATATGAGTGAGTTGCACTGAAAAACTTAGAATATAAGAAATGCACAGTGTAGTACATAGTATATGAGTGAGTTGCACTGAAAAACTTAGAATATAAGAAACACACAGTGTAGTACATAGTATATGAGTGAGTTGCACTGAAAAACTTAGAATATAAGAAACGCACAGTGTAGTACATAGTATATGAGTGAGTTGCACTGAAAACCTTAGAATATAAGAAACGCACAGTGTAGTACATAGTATGAGTGAGTTGCACTGAAAAACTTAGAATATAAGAAACGCACAGTGTAGTACATAGTATATGAGTGAGTTGCACTGAAAAACTTAGAATTTACTGAAAAACCCGCATTACACGAAATGCACAGTGTAGTACATTGTATATGAGTGAGTTGCACTGAAAAACTTAGAATTTACTGAAAAACCCGCATTAGACGAAATGCACAGTGTAGTACATTGTATATGAGTGAGTTGCACTGAAAAACTTAGAATTTACTGAAAAACCCGCATTAGACGAAATGCACAGTGTAGTACATTGTATATGAGTGAGTTGCACTAAAAACTTAGAATATAAGAAACGCACAGTGTAGTACATAGTATATGAGTGAGTTGCACTGAAAAACTTAGAAAATAAGAAACGCACAGTGTAGTACATAGTATATGAGTGAGTTGCACTGAAAAACATAGAATATAAGAAACGCACAGTGTAGTACATAGTATATGAGTGAGTTGCACTGAAAAACTTAGAATTTACTGAAAAACCCGCATTACACGAAATGCACAGTGTAGTACATAGTATATGAGTGAGTTGCACTGAAAAACATAGAATATAAGAAACGCACAGTGTAGTACATAGTATATGAGTGAGTTGCACTGAAAAACTTAGAATTTACTGAAAAACCCGCATTACACGAAATGCACAGTGTAGTACATAGTATATGAGTGAGTTGCACTGAAAAACTTAGAATATAAGAAACGCACAGTGTAGTACATAGTATATGAGTGAGTTGCACTGAAAAACTTAGAATATAAGAAACGCACAGTGTAGTACATAGTATATGAGTGAGTTGCACTGAAAAACTTAGAATATAGAAACGCACAGTGTAGTACATAGTATATGAGTGAGTTGCACTGAAAAACTTAGAATATAAGAAACGCACAGTGTAGTACATAGTATATGAGTGAGTTGAACTGAAAAACTTAGAATATAAGCAACGCACAGTGTAGTACATAGTATATGAGTGAGTTGCACTGAAAAACTTAGAATATAAGAAACGCACAGTGTAGTACATAGTATATGAGTGAGTTGCACTGGAAAACTTAGAATTTAAGAAACGCACAGTGTAGTACATAGTATATGAGTGAGTTGCACTGAAAAACTTAGAATATAAGAAACGCACAGTGTAGTACATAGTATATGAGTGAGTTGCACTGAAAAACATAGAATTTACTGAAAAACCCGCATTACACGAAACGCACAGTGTAGTACATAGTATATGAGTGAGTTGCACTGAAAAATTTAGAATATAAGAAACGCACAGTGTAGTACATAGTATATGAGTGAGTTGCACTGAAAAACTTAGAATATAAGAAACGCACAGTGTAGTACATAGTATATGAGTGAGTTGCACTGAAAAACTTAGAATATAAGAAACGCACAGTGTAGTACATAGTATATGAGTGAGTTGCACTGAAAAACTTAGAATTTACTGAAAAACCCGCATTACACGAAATGCACAGTGTAGTACATAGTATATGAGTGAGTTGCACTGAATATATTAGAATATAAGAAACGCATAGTGTAGTACATAGTATATGAGTGAGTTGCACTGAAAAACTTAGAATATAAGAAACGCACAGTGTAGTACATAGTATATGAGTGAGTTGCACTGAAAAACTTAGAATATAAGAAACGCACAGTGTAGTACATAGTATATGAGTGAGTTGCACTGAAAAATTAGAATATAAGAAACGCACAGTGTAGTACATAGTATATGAGTGAGTTGCACTGAAAAACTTAGAATATAAGAAACGCACAGTGTAGTACATAGTATATGAGTGAGTTGCACTGAAAAACTTAGAATTTACTGAAAAACCCGCATTACACGAAATGCACAGTGTAGTACATAGTATATGAGTGAGTTGCACTGAAAAACTTAGAATATAAGAAACGCACAGTGTAGTACATAGTATATGAGTGAGTTGCACTGAAAACCTTAGAATATAAGAAACGCACAGTGTAGTACATAGTATGATTGAGTTGCACTGAAAAACTTAGAATATAAGAAACGCACAGTGTAGTACATAGTATAGGAGTGAGTTGCACTGAAAAACTTAGAATTTAGAGAAAAACCCGCATTACACGAAATGCACAGTGTAGTACATTGTATATGAGTGAGTTGCACTGAAAAACTTAGAATTTACTGAAAAACCCGCATTAGACGAAATGCACAGTGTAGTACATTGTATATGAGTGAGTTGCACTGAAAAACTTAGAATTTACTGAAAAACCCGCATTAGACGAAATGCACAGTGTAGTACATTGTATATGAGTGAGTTGCACTAAAAACTTAGAATATAAGAAACGCACAGTGTAGTACATAGTATATGAGTGAGTTGCACTGAAAAACTTAGAAAATAAGAAACGCACAGTGTAGTACATAGTATATGAGTGACTTGCACTGAAAAACTTAGAATATAAGAAATGCACAGTGTAGTACATAGTATATGAGTGAGTTGCACTGAAAAACTTAGAATATAAGAAACGCACAGTGTAGTACATAGTATATGAGTGAGTTGCACTGAAAAACTTAGAATATAAGAAACGCACAGTGTAGTACATAGTATATGAGTGAGTTGCACTGAAAAACTTAGAATTTACTGAAAAACCCGCATTACACGAAATGCACAGTGTAGTACATAGTATATGAGTGAGTTGCACTGAAAAACTTAGAATATAAGAAACGCACAGTGTAGTACATAGTATATGAGTGAGTTGCACTGAAAAACTTAGAATATAAGAAACGCACAGTGTAGTACATAGTATATGAGTGAGTTGCACTGGAAAACTTAGAATTTAAGAAACGCACAGTGTAGTACATAGTATATGAGTTAGTTGCACTGAAAAACTTAGAATATAAGAAACGCACAGTGTAGTACATAGTATATGAGTGAGTTGCACTGCAAAACTTAGAATATAAGAAACGCACAGTGTAGTACATAGTATATGAGTGAGTTGCACTTAAAAACATAGAATTTACTGAAAAACCCGCATTACACGAAACGCACAGTGTAGTACATAGTATATGAGTGAGTTGCACTGAAAAATTTAGAATATAAGAAACGCACAGTGTAGTACATAGTATATGAGTGAGTTGCACTGAAAAACTTAGAATATAAGAAACGCACAGTGTAGTACATAGTATATGAGAGTTGCACTGAAAAACTTAGAATATAAGAAACGCACAGTGTAGTACATAGTATATGAGTGAGTTGCACTGAAAAACTTAGAATTTACTGAAAAACCCGCATTACACGAAATGCACAGTGTAGTACATAGTATATGAGTGAGTTGCACTGAAAATATTAGAATATAAGAAACGCATAGTGTAGTACATAGTATATGAGTGAGTTGCACTGAAAAACTTAGAATATAAGAAACGCACAGTGTAGTACATAGTATATGAGTGAGTTGCACTGAAAAACTTAGAATATAAGAAACGCACAGTGTAGTACATAGTATATGAGTGAGTTTCACTGAAAAACTTAGAATATAAGAAACGCACAGTGTAGTACATAGTATATGAGTGAGTTGCACTGAAAAACTTAGAATATAAGAAACGCACAGTGTAGTACATAGTATATGAGTGAGTTGCACTGAAAAACTTAGAATTTACTGATATACCCGCATTACACGAAATGCACAGTGTAGTACATAGTATATGAGTGAGTTGCACTGAAAAACTTAGAATATAAGAAACGCACAGTGTAGTACATAGTATATGAGTGAGTTGCACTGAAAAACTTAGAATATAAGAAACGCACAGTGTAGTACATAGTATATGAGTGAGTTACACTGAAAAACTTAGAATATAAGAAATGCACAGTGTAGTACATAGTATATGAGTGAGTTGCACTGAAAAACTTAGAATAGAAGAAACACACAGTGTAGTACATAGTATATGAGTGAGTTGCACTGAAAAACTTAGAATATAAGAAACGCACAGTGTAGTACATAGTATATGAGTGAGTTGCACTGAAAACCTTAGAATATAAGAAACGCACAGTGTAGTACATAGTATGAGTGAGTTGCACTGAAAAACTTAGAATATAAGAAACGCACAGTGTAGTACATAGTATAGGAGTGAGTTGCACTGAAAAACTTAGAATTTACTGAAAAACCCGCATTACACGAAATGCACAGTGTAGTACATTGTATATGAGTGAGTTGCACTGAAAAACTTAGAATTTACTGAAAAACCCGCATTAGACGAAATGCACAGTGTAGTACATTGTATATGAGTGAGTTGCACTGAAAAACTTAGAATTTACTGAAAAACCCGCATTAGACGAAATGCACAGTGTAGTACATTGTATATGAGGGAGTTGCACTAAAAACTTAGAATATAAGAAACGCACAGTGTAGTACATAGTATATGAGTGAGTTGCACTGAAAAACTTAGAAAATAAGAAACGCACAGTGTAGTACATAGTATATGAGTGAGTTGCACTGAAAAACAGAATATAAGAAATGCACAGTGTAGTACATAGTATATGAGTGAGTTGCACTGAAAAACTTAGAATATAAGAAACGCACAGTGTAGTACATAGTATATGAGTGAGTTGCACTGAAAAACTTAGAATATAAGAAACGCACAGTGTAGTACATAGTATATGAGTGAGTTGCACTGAAAAACTTAGAATTTACTGAAAAACCCGCATTACACGAAATGCACAGTGTAGTACATAGTATATGAGTGAGTTGCACTGAAAAACTTAGAATATAAGAAACGCACAGTGTAGTACATAGTATATGAGTGAGTTGCACTGAAAAACTTAGAATATAAGAAACGCACAGTGTAGTACATAGTATATGAGTGAGTTGCACTGAAAAACTTAGAATATAAGAAACGCACAGTGTAGTACATAGTATATGAGTGAGTTGCCCTGAAAAACTTAGAATATAAGAAACGCACAGTGTAGTACATAGTATATGAGTGAGTTGCACTAAAAACTTAGAATATAAGAAACGCACAGTGTAGTACATAGTATATGAGTGAGTTGCACTGAAAAACTTAGAAAATAAGAAACGCACAGTGTAGTACATAGTATATGAGTGAGTTGCACTGAAAAACTTAGAATATAAGAAATGCACAGTGTAGTACATAGTATATGAGTGAGTTGCACTGAAAAACTTAGAATATAAGAAACGCACAGTGTAGTACATAGTATATGAGTGAGTTGCACTGAAAAACTTAGAATATAAGAAACGCACAGTGTAGTACATAGTATATGAGTGAGTTGCACTGAAAAACTTAGAATTTACTGAAAAACCCGCATTACACGAAATGCACAGTGTAGTACATAGTATATGAGTGAGTTGCACTGAAAAACTTAGAATATAAGAAACGCACAGTGTAGTACATAGTATATGAGTGAGTTGCACTGAAAAACTTAGAATATAAGAAACGCACAGTGTAGTACATAGTATATGAGTGAGTTGCACTGGAAAACTTAGAATTTAAGAAACGCACAGTGTAGTACATAGTATATGAGTGAGTTGCACTGAAAAACTTAGAATATAAGAAACGCACAGTGTAGTACATAGTATATGAGTGAGTTGCACTGCAAAACTTAGAATATAAGAAACGCACAGTGTAGTACATAGTATAGGAGTGAGTTGCACTGAAAAACATAGAATTTACTGAAAAACCCGCATTACACGAAACGCACAGTGTAGTACATAGTATATGAGTGAGTTGCACTGAAAAATTTAGAATATAAGAAACGCACAGTGTAGTACATAGTATATGAGTGAGTTGCACTGAAAAACTTAGAATATAAGAAACGCACAGTGTAGTACATAGTATATGAGTGAGTTGCACTGAAAAACTTAGAATATAAGAAACGCACAGTGTAGTACATAGTATATGAGTGAGTTGCACTGAAAAACTTAGAATTTACTGAAAAACCCGCATTACACGAAATGCACAGTGTAGTACATAGTATATGAGTGAGTTGCACTGAAAATATTAGAATATAAGAAACGCATAGTGTAGTACATAGTATATGAGTGAGTTGCACTGAAAAACTTAGAATATAAGAAACGCACAGTGTAGTACATAGTATATGAGTGAGTTGCACTGAAAAACTTAGAATATAAGAAACGCACAGTGTAGTACATAGTATATGAGTGAGTTGCACTGAAAAACTTAGAATATAAGAAACGCACAGTGTAGTACATAGTATATGAGTGAGTTGCACTGAAAAACTTAGAATTTACTGAAAAACCCGCATTACACGAAATGCACAGTGTAGTACATAGTATATGAGTGAGTTGCACTGAAAAACTTAGAATATAAGAAACGCACAGTGTAGTACATAGTATATGAGTGAGTTGCACTGAAAAACTTAGAATATAAGAAACGCACAGTGTAGTACATAGTATATGAGTGAGTTGCACTGAAAAACTTAGAATATAAGAAACGCACAGTGTAGTACATAGTATATGAGTGAGTTGCACTGAAAAACTTAGAATTTACTGATATACCCGCATTACACGAAATGCACAGTGTAGTACATAGTATATGAGTGAGTTGCACTGAAAAACTTAGAATATAAGAAACGCACAGTGTAGTACATAGTATATGAGTGAGTTGCACTGAAAAACTTAGAATATAAGAAACGCACAGTGTAGTACATAGTATATGAGTGAGTTGCACTGAAAACCTTAGAATATAAGAAACGCACAGTGTAGTACATAGTATATGAGTGAGTTGCACTGAAAACCTTAGAATATAAGAAACGCACAGTGTAGTACATAGTATGAGTGAGTTGCACTGAAAAACTTAGAATATAAGAAACGCACAGTGTAGTACATAGTATAGGAGTGAGTTGCACTGAAAAACTTAGAATTTACTGAAAAACCCGCATTACACGAAATGCACAGTGTAGTACATTGTATATGAGTGAGTTGCACTGAAAAACTTAGAATTTACTGAAAAACCCGCATTAGACGAAATGCACAGTGTAGTACATTGTATATGAGTGAGTTGCACTGAAAAACTTAGAATTTACTGAAAAACCCGCATTAGACGAAATGCACAGTGTAGTACATTGTATATGAGTGAGTTGCACTAAAAACTTAGAATATAAGAAACGCACAGTGTAGTACATAGTATATGAGTGAGTTGCACTGAAAAACTTAGAAAATAAGAAACGCACAGTGTAGTACATAGTATATGAGTGAGTTTCACTGAAAAACAGAATATAAGAAATGCACAGTGTAGTACATAGTATATGAGTGAGTTGCACTGAAAAACTTAGAATATAAGAAACGCACAGTGTAGTACATAGTATATGAGTGAGTTGCACTGAAAAACTTAGAATATAAGAAACGCACAGTGTAGTACATAGTATATGAGTGAGTTGCACTGAAAAACTTAGAATTTAAGAAACGCACAGTGTAGTACATAGTATATGAGTGAGTTGCACTGAAAAACTTAGAATATAAGCAACGCACAGTGTAGTACATAGTATATGAGTGAGTTGCACTGAAAAACTTAGAATATAAGAAACGCACAGTGTAGTACATAGTATATGAGTGAGTTGCACTGAAAAACTTAGAATATAAGAAACGCACAGTGTAGTACATAGTATATGAGTGAGTTGCACTGGAAAACTTAGAATTTAAGAAACGCACAGTGTAGTACATAGTATATGAGTGAGTTGCACTGAAAAACTTAGAATATAAGAAACGCACAGTGTAGTACATAGTATATGAGTGAGTTGCACTGAAAAACTTAGAATATAAGAAACCCACAGTGTAGTACATAGTATATGAGTGAGTTGCACTGAAAAACATAGAATTTACTGAAAAACCCGCATTACACGAAACGCACAGTGTAGTACATAGTATATGAGTGAGTTGCACTGAAAAACTTAGAACATAAGAAACGCACAGTGTAGTACATAGTATATGAGTGAGTTGCACTGAAAAACTTAGAATATAAGAAACGCACAGTGTAGTACATAGTATATGAGTGAGTTGCACTGAAAAACTTAGAATATAAGAAACGCACAGTGTAGTACATAGTATATGAGTGAGTTGCACTGAAAAACTTAGAATTTACTGAAAAACCCGCATTACACGAAATGCACAGTGTAATACATAGTATATGAGTGAGTTGCACTGAAAATATTAGAATATAAGAAACGCATAGTGTAGTACATAGTATATGAGTGAGTTGCACTGAAAAACTTAGAATATAAGAAACGCACAGTGTAGTACATAGTATATGAGTGAGTTGCACTGAAAAACTTAGAATTTACTGAAAAACCCGCATTACACGAAATGCACAGTGTAGTACATAGTATATGAGTGAGTTGCACTGAAAAACTTAGAATATAAGAAACGCACAGTGTAGTACATAGTATATGAGTGAGTTGCACTGAAAAACTTAGAATATAAGAAACGCACAGTTTAGTACATAGTATATGAGTGAGTTGCACTGAAAAACTTAGAATATAAGAAACGCACAGTGTAGTACATAGTATATGAGTGAGTTGAACTGAAAAACTTAGAATATAAGAAACGCACAGTGTAGTACATAGCATATGAGTGAGTTGCACTGAAAAACTTAGAATTTACTGAAAAACCCGCATTACACGAAATGCACAGTGTAGTACATAGTATATGAGTGAGTTGCACTGAAAAACTTAGAATACAAGAAACGCACAGTGTAGTACATAGTATATGAGTGAGTTGCACTGAAAAACTTAGAATATAAGAAACGCACAGTGTAGTACATAGTATATGAGTGAGTTGCACTGAAAAACTTAGAAAATTAGAAACGCACAGTGTAGTACATAGTATATGAGTTAGTTGCACTGAAAAACTTATAATATAAGAAACGGACAGTGTAGTACATAGTATATGAGTGAGTTGCACTGAAAAACTTAGAAAATAAGAAACGCACAGTGTAGTACATAGTATATGAGTGAGTTGCACTGAAAAACTTAGAATTTACTGAAAAACCCGCATAACACGAAATGCACAGTGTAGTACATAGTATATGAGTGAGTTGCACTGAAAAACTTAGAATATAAGAAACGCACAGTGTAGTACATAGTATATGAGTGAGTTGCACTGAAAAACTTAGAATATAAGAAACGCACAGTGTAGTACATAGTATATGAGTGAGTTGCACTGAAAAACTTAGAATATAAGAAACGCACAGTGTAGTACATAGTATATGAGTGAGTTGCACTGAAAAACTTAGAATATAAGAAACGCACAGTGTAGTACATAGCATATGAGTGAGTTGCACTGAAAAACTTAGAATTTACTGAAAAACCCGCATTACACGAAATGCACAGTGTAGTACATAGTATATGAGTGAGTTGCACTGAAAAACTTAGAATATAAGAAACGCACAGTGTAGTACATAGTATATGAGTGAGTTGCACTGAAAAACTTAGAAAATAAGAAACGCACAGTGTAGTACATAGTATATGAGTGAGTTACACTGAAAAACTTAGAATATAAGAAACGCACAGTGTAGTACATAGTATATGAGTGAGTTGCACTGAAAAACTTAGAATATAAGAAACACACAGTGTAGTACATAGTATATGAGTGAGTTGCACTAGAAAAACTTAGAATATAAGAAACGCACAGTGTAGTACATAGTATATGAGTGAGTTGCACTGAAAAACTTAGAATGTAAAAAACGCACAGTGTAGTACATAGTATATGAGTGAGTTGCACTGAAAAACTTAGAATATAAGAAACGCACAGTGTAGTACATAGTATATGAGTGAGTTGCACTGAAAAACTAAGAATTTACTGAAAATCCCGCATTACACGAAATGCACAGTGTAGTACATAGTATATGAGTGAGTTGCACTGAAAAACTTAGAATATAAGAAACGCACAGTGTAGTACATAGTATATGAGTGAGTTGCACTGAAAAACTTAGAATATAAGAAACGCACAGTGTAGTACATAGTATATGAGTGAGTTGCACTGAAAAACTTAGAATATAAGAAACGCACAGTGGAGTATATAGTATATGAGTGATTGCACTGAAAAACTTAGAATATTTGAAACGCAAAGTGTAGTACATAGTATATGAATGAGTTGCACTGAAAAACTTAGAATTTACTGAAAAACCCGCATTACACGAAATGCACAGTGTAGTACATAGTATATGAGTGAGTTGCATTGAAAAACTTAGAATATAAGAAATGCACAGTGTAGTACATAGTATATGAGTGAGTTGCACTGAAAAACTTAGAATATAAGAAACGCACAGTGTAGTACATAGTATATGAGTGAGTTGCACTGAAAAACTTAGAATTTACTGAAAAACCCGCATTACACGAAATGCACAGTGTAGTACATAGTATAAGAGTGAGTTGCACTGAAAAACGTAGAATATAAGAAACGCACAGTGTAGTACATAGTATAAGAGTGAGTTGCACTGAAAAACGTAGAATATAAGAAACGCACAGTGTAGTACATAGTATATGAGTGAGTTGCACTGAAAAACTTAGAATATAAAAAACGCACAGTGTAGTACATAGTATATGAGTGAGTTGCACTGAAAAACTTAGAATTTACTGAAAAACCCGCATTACACGAAATGCACAGTGTAGTACATAGTATATGAGTGAGTTGCACTGAAAAACTTAGAATATAAGAAACGCACAGTGTAGTACATAGTATATGAGTGAGTTGCACTGAAAAACTTAGAATATAAGAAACGCACAGTGTAGTACATAGTATATGAGTGAGTTGCACTGAAAAACTTAGAATATAAGAAACGCACAGTGTAGTACATAGTATATGAGTGAGTTGCACTGAAAAACTTAGAATATAAGAAACGCACAGTGTAGTACATAGTATATGAGTGAGTTGCACTGAAAAACTTAGAATATAAGAAACGCACAGTGTAGTACATATTATATGAGTGAGTTGCACTGAAAAACATAGAATGTAAGAAACGCACAGTGTAGTACATAGTATATGAGTGAGTTGCACTGAAAAACTTAGAATTTACTGAAAAACCCGCATTACACGAAATGCACAGTGTAGTACATAGTATATGAGTGAGTTGCACTGAAAAACTTAGAATATAAGAAACGCACAGTGTAGTACATAGTATATGAGTCAGTTGCACTGAAAAACTTAGAATATAAGAAACGCTCAGTGTAGTACATAGTATATGAGTGAGTTGAACTGAAAATATTAGAATATAAGAAACGCACAGTGTAGTACATAGTATATGAGTGAGTTGCACTGAAAAACTTAGAATATAAGAAACGCACAGTGTAGTACATAGTATATGAGTGAGTTGCACTGAAAAACATAGAATATAAGAAACGCACAGTGTAGTACATAGTATATGAGTGAGTTGCACTGAAAAACTTAGAATATAAGAAACGCACAGTGTAGTACATAGTATATGAGTGAGTTGCACTGAAAAACTTAGAATATAAGAAACGCACAGTGTAGTACATAGTATATGAGTGAGTTGCACTGAAAAACTTAGAATATAAGAAACGCACAGTGTAGTACATAGTATATGAGTGAGTTGCACTGAAAAACTTAGAATATAAGAAACGCACAGTGTAGTACATATTATATGAGTGAGTTGCACTGAAAAACATAGAATGTAAGAAACGCACAGTGTAGTACATAGTATATGAGTGAGTTGCACTGAAAAACTTAGAATTTACTGAAAAACCCGCATTACACGAAATGCACAGTGTAGTACATAGTATATGAGTGAGTTGCACTGAAAAACTTAGAATATAAGAATCGCACAGTGTAGTACATAGTATATGAGTCAGTTGCACTGAAAAACTTAGAATATAAGAAACGCTCAGTGTAGTACATAGTATATGAGTGAGTTGAACTGAAAATATTAGAATATAAGAAAAGCACAGTGTAGTACATAGTATATGAGTGAGTTGCACTGAAAAACTTAGAATATAAGAAACGCACAGTGTAGTACATAGTATATGAGTGAGTTGCACTGAAAAACTTAGAATATAAGAAACGCACAGTGTAGTACATAGTATATGAGTGAGTTGCACTGAAAAACTTAGAATATAAGAAACGCACAGTGTAGTACATAGTATATGAGTGAGTTACACTGAAAAACTTAGAATATAAGAAACGCACAGTGTAGTACATAGTATATGAGTGAGTTGCACTGAAAAACTTAGACTTTACTGAAAAACCCGCATTACACGAAATTCACAGTGTAGTACATAGTATATGAG
This sequence comes from Mus caroli, assembly GCF_978045245.1. Taxonomy (NCBI): domain Eukaryota; kingdom Metazoa; phylum Chordata; class Mammalia; order Rodentia; family Muridae; genus Mus; species Mus caroli. Next base: position 3,165,064 of record NW_028227284.1, on the reverse strand, counting down.
TGAGTTGCACTGAAAAACTTAGAATTTACTGAAAAACCCGCATTACAGGAAATGCACAGTGTAGTACATAGTATATGAGTGAGTTGCACTGAAAAACTTAGAATATAAGAAACGCACAGTGTAGTACATAGTATATGAGTGAGTTGCACTGAAAAACTTAGAAAATAAGAAACGCACAGTGTAGTACATAGTATATGAGTGAGTTGCACTGAAAAACTTAGAATATAAGAAACGCACAGTGTAGTACATAGTATATGAGTGAGTTTCCCTGAAAAACTTAGAATATAAGAAACGCACAGTGTAGTACATAGTATATGAGTGAGTTGCACTGAAACACTTAGAATATAAGAAACGCACAGTGTAGTACATAGTATAAAAGTGAGTTGCACTGAAAAACTTAGAATATAAGAAACGCACAGTGTAGTACATAGTATATGAGTGAGTTGCACTGAAAAACTTAGAATATAAGAAACGCACAGTGTAGTACATAGCATATGAGTGAGTTGCACTGAAAAACTTAGAATTTACTGAAAAACCCGCATTACACGAAATGCACAGTGTAGTACATAGTATATGAGTGAGTTGCACTGAAAAACTTAGAATATAAGAAACGCACAGTGTAGTACATAGTATATGAGTGAGTTGCACTGAAAAACTTAGAAAATAAGAAACGCACAGTGTAGTACATAGTATATGAGTGAGTTGCACTGAAAAACTTAGAATATAAGAAACGCACAGTGTAGTACATAGTATATGAGTGAGTTGCACTGAAAAACTTAGAAAATAAGAAACGCACAGTGTAGTACATAGTATATGAGTGAGTTGCACTAGAAAAACTTAGAATATAAGAAACGCACAGTGTAGTACATAGTATATGAGTGAGTTGCACTGAAAAACTTAGAATATAAAAAACGCACAGTGTAGTACATAGTATATGAGTGAGTTGCACTGAAAAACTTAGAATATAAGAAACGCACAGTGTAGTACATAGTATATGAGTGAGTTGCACTGAAAAACTAAGAATTTACTGAAAATCCCGCATTACACGAAATGCACAGTGTAGTACATAGTATATGAGTGAGTTGCACTGAAAAACTTAGAATATAAGAAACGCACAGTGTAGTACATAGTATATGAGTGAGTTGCACTGAAAAACGTAGAATATAAGAAACGCACAGTGTAGTACATAGTATATGAGTGAGTTACACTGAAAAACTTAGAATATAAGAAACGCACAGTGTAGTACATAGCATATGAGTGAGTTGCACTGAAAAACTTAGAATTTACTGAAAAACCCGCATTACACGAAATGCACAGTGTAGTACATAGTATATGAGTGAGTTGCACTGAAAAACTTAGAATATAAGAAACGCACAGTGTAGTACATAGTATATGAGTGAGTTGCACTGAAAAACTTAGAAAATAAGAAACGCACAGTGTAGTACATAGTATATGAGTGAGTTGCACTGAAAAACTTAGAATATAAGAAACGCACAGTGTAGTACATAGTATATGAGTGAGTTGCACTGAAAAACTAAGAATTTACTGAAAATCCCGCATTACACGAAATGCACAGTGTAGTACATAGTATATGAGTGAGTTGCACTGAAAAACTTAGAATATAAGAAACGCACAGTGTAGTACATAGTATATGAGTGAGTTGCACTGAAAAACTTAGAATATAAGAAACGCACAGTGTAGTACATAGTATATGAGTGAGTTGCACTGAAAAACTTAGAATATAAGAAACGCACAGTGGAGTATATAGTATATGAGTGATTGCACTGAAAAACTTAGAATATTTGAAACGCAAAGTGTAGTACATAGTATATGAATGAGTTGCACTGAAAAACTTAGAATTTACTGAAAAACCCGCATTACACGAAATGCACAGTGTAGTACATAGTATATGAGTGAGTTGCATTGAAAAACTTAGAATATAAGAAATGCACAGTGTAGTACATAGTATATGAGTGAGTTGCACTGAAAAACTTAGAATATAAGAAACGCACAGTGTAGTACATAGTATATGAGTGAGTTGCACTGAAAAACTTAGAATTTACTGAAAAACCCGCATTACACGAAATGCACAGTGTAGTACATAGTATAAGAGTGAGTTGCACTGAAAAACGTAGAATATAAGAAACGCACAGTGTAGTACATAGTATATGAGTGAGTTGCACTGAAAAACTTAGAATATAAGAAACGCACAGTGTAGTACATAGTATATGAGTGAGTTGCACTGAAAATATTAGAATATAAGAAACGCACAGTGTAGTACATAGTATATGAGTGAGTTGCACTGAAAAACTTAGAATTTACTGAAAAACCCGCATTACACGAAATGCACAGTGTAGTACATAGTATATGAGTGAGTTGCACTGAAAAACTTAGAATATAAGAAACGCACAGTGTAGTACATAGTATATGAGTGAGTTGCACTGAAAAACTTAGAATATAAGAAACGCACAGTGTAGTACATAGTATATGGGTGAGTTGCACTGAAAAACTTAGAATATAAGAAACGCACAGTGTAGTACATAGTATATGAGTGAGTTGCACTGAAAAACTTAGAATATAAGAAACGCACAGTGTAGTACATAGTATATGAGTGAGTTGCACTGAAAAACTTAGAATATAAGAAACGCACAGTGTAGTACATATTATATGAGTGAGTTGCACTGAAAAACATAGAATGTAATAAACGCACAGTGTAGTACATAGTATATGAGTGAGTTGCACTGAAAAACTTAGAATTTACTGAAAAACCCGCATTACACGAAATGCACAATGTAGTACATAGTATATGAGTGAGTTGCACTGAAAAACTTAGAATATAAGAAACGCACAGTGTAGTACATAGTATATGAGTCAGTTGCACTGAAAAACTTAGAATATAAGAAACGCTCAGTGTAGTACATAGTATATGAGTGAGTTGAACTGAAAATATTAGAATATAAGAAACGCACAGTGTAGTACATAGTATATGAGTGAGTTGCACTGAAAAACTTAGAATATAAGAAACGCACAGTGTAGTACATAGTATATGAGTGAGTTGCACTGAAAAACTTAGAATATAAGAAACGCACAGTGTAGTACATAGTATATGAGTGAGTTGCACTCAAAAACTTAGAATATAAGAAACGCACAGTGTAGTACATAGTATATGAGTGAGTTACACTGAAAAACTTAGAATATAAGAAACGCACAGTGTAGTACATAGTATATGAGTGAGTTGCACTGAAAAACTTAGAATTTACTGAAAAACCCGCATTACACGAAATGCACAGTGTAGTACATAGTATGTGAGTGAGTTGCACTGAAAAACTTAGAATTTAATGAAAAACCCGCATTACAGGAAATGCACAGTGTAGTACATAGTATATGAGTGAGTTGCACTGAAAAACTTAGAATATAAGAAACGCACAGTGTAGTACATAGTATATGAGTGAGTTGCACTGAAAAACTTAGAAAATAAGAAACGCACAGTGTAGTACATAGTATATGAGTGAGTTGCACTGAAAAACTTAGAATATAAGAAACGCACAGTGTAGTACATAGTATATGAGTGAGTTGCCCTGAAAAACTTAGAATATAAGAACCGCACAGTGTAGTACATAGTATATGAGTGAGTTGCACTGAAAAACTTAGAATATAAGAAACGCACAGTGTAGTACATAGTATAAAAGTGAGTTGCACTGAAAAACTTAGAATATAAGAAACGCACAGTGTAGTACATAGTATATGAGTGAGTTGCACTGAAAAACTTAGAATATAAGAAACGCACAGTGTAGTACATAGCATATGAGTGAGTTGCACTGAAAAACTTAGAATTTACTGAAAAACCCGCATTACACGAAATGCACAGTGTAGTACATAGTATATGAGTGAGTTGCACTGAAAAACTTAGAATATAAGAAACGCACAGTGTAGTACATAGTATATGAGTGAGTTGCACTGAAAAACTTAGAAAATAAGAAACGCACAGTGTAGTACATAGTATATGAGTGAGTTGCACTGAAAAACTTAGAATATAAGAAACGCACAGTGTAGTACATAGTATATGAGTGAGTTGCACTGAAAAACTTAGAAAATAAGAAACGCACAGTGTAGTACATAGTATATGAGTGAGTTGCACTAGAAAAACTTAGAATATAAGAAACGCACAGTGTAGTACATAGTATATGAGTGAGTTGCACTGAAAAACTTAGAATATAAAAAACGCACAGTGTAGTACATAGTATATGAGTGAGTTGCACTGAAAAACTTAGAATATAAGAAACGCACAGTGTAGTACATAGTATATGAGTGAGTTGCACTGAAAAACTAAGAATTTACTGAAAATCCCGCATTACACCAAATGCACAGTGTAGTACATAGTATATGAGTGAGTTGCACTGAAAAACTTAGAATATAAGAAACGCACAGTGTAGTACATAGTATATGAGTGAGTTGCACTGAAAAACTTAGAATATAAGAAACGCACAGTGTAGTACATAGTATATGAGTGAGTTGCACTGAAAAACTTAGAATATAAGAAACGCACAGTGGAGTATATAGTATATGAGTGATTGCACTGAAAAACTTAGAATATTTGAAACGCAAAGTGTAGTACATAGTATATGAATGAGTTGCACTGAAAAACTTAGAATTTACTGAAAAACCCGCATTACACGAAATGCACAGTGTAGTACATAGTATATGAGTGAGTTGCATTGAAAAACTTAGAATATAAGAAATGCACAGTGTAGTACATAGTATATGAGTGAGTTGCACTGAAAAACTTAGAATATAAGAAACGCACAGTGTAGTACATAGTATATGAGTGAGTTGCACTGAAAAACGTAGAATATAAGAAACGCACAGTGTAGTACATAGTATATGAGTGAGTTACACTGAAAAACTTAGAATATAAGAAACGCACAGTGTAGTACATAGCATATGAGTGAGTTGCACTGAAAAACTTAGAATTTACTGAAAAACCCGCATTACACGAAATGCACAGTGTAGTACATAGTATATGAGTGAGTTGCACTGAAAAACTTAGAATATAAGAAACGCACAGTGTAGTACATAGTATATGAGTGAGTTGCACTGAAAAACTTAGAAAATAAGAAACGCACAGTGTAGTACATAGTATATGAGTGAGTTGCACTGAAAAACTTAGAATATAAGAAACGCACAGTGTAGTACATAGTATATGAGTGAGTTGCACTGAAAAACTAAGAATTTACTGAAAATCCCGCATTACACGAAATGCACAGTGTAGTACATAGTATATGAGTGAGTTGCACTGAAAAACTTAGAATATAAGAAACGCACAGTGTAGTACATAGTATATGAGTGAGTTGCACTGAAAAACTTAGAATATAAGAAACGCACAGTGTAGTACATAGTATATGAGTGAGTTGCACTGAAAAACTTAGAATATAAGAAACGCACAGTGGAGTATATAGTATATGAGTGATTGCACTGAAAAACTTAGAATATTTGAAACGCAAAGTGTAGTACATAGTATATGAATGAGTTGCACTGAAAAACTTAGAATTTACTGAAAAACCCGCATTACACGAAATGCACAGTGTAGTACATAGTATATGAGTGAGTTGCATTGAAAAACTTAGAATATAAGAAATGCACAGTGTAGTACATAGTATATGAGTGAGTTGCACTGAAAAACTTAGAATATAAGAAACGCACAGTGTAGTACATAGTATATGAGTGAGTTGCACTGAAAACCATAGAATGTAATAAACGCACAGTGTAGTACATAGTATATGAGTGAGTTGCACTGAAAAACTTAGAATTTACTGAAAAACCCGCATTACACGAAATGCACAATGTAGTACATAGTATATGAGTGAGTTGCACTGAAAAACTTAGAATATAAGAAACGCACAGTGTAGTACATAGTATATGAGTCAGTTGCACTGAAAAACTTAGAATATAAGAAACGCTCAGTGTAGTACATAGTATATGAGTGAGTTGAACTGAAAATATTAGAATATAAGAAACGCACAGTGTAGTACATAGTATATGAGTGAGTTGCACTGAAAACTTAGAATATAAGAAACGCACAGTGTAGTACATAGTATATGAGTGAGTTGCACTGAAAAACTTAGAATATAAGAAACGCACAGTGTAGTACATAGTATATGAGTGAGTTGCACTGAAAAACTTAGAATATAAGAAACGCACAGTGTAGTACATAGTATATGAGTGAGTTACACTGAAAAACTTAGAATATAAGAAACGCACAGTGTAGTACATAGTATATGAGTGAGTTGCACTGAAAAACTTAGAATTTACTGAAAAACCCGCATTACACGAAATGCACAGTGTAGTACATAGTATGTGAGTGAGTTGCACTGAAAAACTTAGAATTTAATGAAAAACCCGCATTACAGGAAATGCACAGTGTAGTACATAGTATATGAGTGAGTTGCACTGAAAAACTTAGAATATAAGAAACGCACAGTGTAGTACATAGTATATGAGTGAGTTGCACTGAAAAACTTAGAAAATAAGAAACGCACAGTGTAGTACATAGTATATGAGTGAGTTGCACTGAAAAACTTAGAATATAAGAAACGCACAGTGTAGTACATAGTATATGAGTGAGTTGCCCTGAAAAACTTAGAATATAAGAACCGCACAGTGTAGTACATAGTATATGAGTGAGTTGCACTGAAAAACTTAGAATATAAGAAACGCACAGTGTAGTACATAGTATAAAAGTGAGTTGCACTGAAAAACTTAGAATATAAGAAACGCACAGTGTAGTACATAGTATATGAGTGAGTTGCACTGAAAAACTTAGAATATAAGAAACGCACAGTGTAGTACATAGCATATGAGTGAGTTGCACTGAAAAACTTAGAATTTACTGAAAAACCCGCATTACACGAAATGCACAGTGTAGTACATAGTATATGAGTGAGTTGCACTGAAAAACTTAGAATATAAGAAACGCACAGTGTAGTACATAGTATATGAGTGAGTTGCACTGAAAAACTTAGAAAATAAGAAACGCACAGTGTAGTACATAGTATATGAGTGAGTTGCACTGAAAAACTTAGAATATAAGAAACGCACAGTGTAGTACATAGTATATGAGTGAGTTGCACTGAAAAACTAAGAATTTACTGAAAATCCCGCATTACACGAAATGCACAGTGTAGTACATAGTATATGAGTGAGTTGCACTGAAAAACTTAGAATATAAGAAACGCACAGTGTAGTACATAGTATATGAGTGAGTTGCACTGAAAAACTTAGAATATAAGAAACGCACAGTGTAGTACATAGTATATGAGTGAGTTGCACTGAAAAACTTAGAATATAAGAAACGCACAGTGGAGTATATAGTATATGAGTGATTGCACTGAAAAACTTAGAATATTTGAAACGCAAAGTGTAGTACATAGTATATGAATGAGTTGCACTGAAAAACTTAGAATTTACTGAAAATCCCGCATTACACGAAATGCACAGTGTAGTACATAGTATATGAGTGAGTTGCATTGAAAAACTTAGAATATAAGAAATGCACAGTGTAGTACATAGTATATGAGTGAGTTGCACTGAAAAACTTAGAATATAAGAAACGCACAGTGTAGTACATAGTATATGAGTGAGTTGCACTGAAAAACTTAGAATTTACTGAAAAACCCGCATTACACGAAATGCACAGTGTAGTACATAGTATAAGAGTGAGTTGCACTGAAAAACGTAGAATATAAGAAACGCACAGTGTAGTACATAGTATATGAGTGAGTTGCACTGAAAAACTTAGAATATAAGAAACGCACAGTGTAGTACATAGTATATGAGTGAGTTGCACTGAAAATATTAGAATATAAGAAACGCACAGTGTAGTACATAGTATATGAGTGAGTTGCACTGAAAAACTTAGAATTTACTGAAAAACCCGCATTACACGAAATGCACAGTGTAGTACATAGTATATGAGTGAGTTGCACTGAAAAACTTAGAATATAAGAAACGCACAGTGTAGTACATAGTATATGAGTGAGTTGCACTGAAAAACTTAGAATATAAGAAACGCACAGTGTAGTACATAGTATATGAGTGAGTTGCACTGAAAAACTTAGAATATAAGAAACGCACAGTGTAGTACATAGTATATGAGTGAGTTGCACTGAAAAACTTAGAATATAAGAAACGCACAGTGTAGTACATAGTATATGAGTGAGTTGCACTGAAAAACTTAGAATATAAGAAACGCACAGTGTAGTACATATTATATGAGTGAGTTGCACTGAAAAACATAGAATGTAATAAACGCACAGTGTAGTACATAGTATATGAGTGAGTTGCACTGAAAAACTTAGAATTTACTGAAAAACCCGCATTACACGAAATGCACAATGTAGTACATAGTATATGAGTGAGTTGCACTGAAAAACTTAGAATATAAGAAACGCACAGTGTAGTACATAGTATATGAGTCAGTTGCACTGAAAAACTTAGAATATAAGAAACGCTCAGTGTAGTACATAGTATATGAGTGAGTTGAACTGAAAATATTAGAATATAAGAAACGCACAGTGTAGTACATAGTATATGAGTGAGTTGCACTGAAAAACTTAGAATATAAGAAACGCACAGTGTAGTACATAGTATATGAGTGAGTTGCACTGAAAAACTTAGAATATAAGAAACGCACAGTGTAGTACATAGTATATGAGTGAGTTGCACTGAAAAACTTAGAATATAAGAAACGCACAGTGTAGTACATAGTATATGAGTGAGTTACACTGAAAAACTTAGAATATAAGAAACGCACAGTGTAGTACATAGTATATGAGTGAGTTGCACTGAAAAACTTAGAATTTACTGAAAAACCCGCATTACACGAAATGCACAGTGTAGTACATAGTATGTGAGTGAGTTGCACTGAAAAACTTAGAATTTAATGAAAAACCCGCATTACAGGAAATGCACAGTGTAGTACATAGTATATGAGTGAGTTGCACTGAAAAACTTAGAATATAAGAAACGCACAGTGTAGTACATAGTATATGAGTGAGTTGCACTGAAAAACTTAGAAAATAAGAAACGCACAGTGTAGTACATAGTATATGAGTGAGTTGCACTGAAAAACTTAGAATATAAGAAACGCACAGTGTAGTACATAGTATATGAGTGAGTTGCCCTGAAAAACTTAGAATATAAGAACCGCACAGTGTAGTACATAGTATATGAGTGAGTTGCACTGAAAAACTTAGAATATAAGAAACGCACAGTGTAGTACATAGTATAAAAGTGAGTTGCACTGAAAAACTTAGAATATAAGAAACGCACAGTGTAGTACATAGTATATGAGTGAGTTGCACTGAAAAACTTAGAATATAAGAAACGCACAGTGTAGTACATAGCATATGAGTGAGTTGCACTGAAAAACTTAGAATTTACTGAAAAACCCGCATTACACGAAATGCACAGTGTAGTACATAGTATATGAGTGAGTTGCACTGAAAAACTTAGAATATAAGAAACGCACAGTGTAGTACATAGTATATGAGTGAGTTGCACTGAAAAACTTAGAAAATAAGAAACGCACAGTGTAGTACATAGTATATGAGTGAGTTGCACTGAAAAACTTAGAATATAAGAAACGCACAGTGTAGTACATAGTATATGAGTGAGTTGCACTGAAAAACTTAGAAAATAAGAAACGCACAGTGTAGTACATAGTATATAAGTGAGTTGCACTAGAAAAACTTAGAATATAAGAAACGCACAGTGTAGTACATAGTATATGAGTGAGTTGCACTGAAAAACTTAGAATATAAAAAACGCACAGTGTAGTACATAGTATATGAGTGAGTTGCACTGAAAAACTTAGAATATAAGAAACGCACAGTGTAGTACATAGTATATGAGTGAGTTGCACTGAAAAACTAAGAATTTACTGAAAATCCCGCATTACACCAAATGCACAGTGTAGTACATAGTATATGAGTGAGTTGCACTGAAAAACTTAGAATATAAGAAACGCACAGTGTAGTACATAGTATATGAGTGAGTTGCACTGAAAAACTTAGAATATAAGAAACGCACAGTGTAGTACATAGTATATGAGTGAGTTGCACTGAAAAACTTAGAATATAAGAAACGCACAGTGGAGTATATAGTATATGAGTGATTGCACTGAAAAACTTAGAATATTTGAAACGCAAAGTGTAGTACATAGTATATGAATGAGTTGCACTGAAAAACTTAGAATTTACTGAAAAACCCGCATTACACGAAATGCACAGTGTAGTACATAGTATATGAGTGAGTTGCATTGAAAAACTTAGAATATAAGAAATGCACAGTGTAGTACATAGTATATGAGTGAGTTGCACTGAAAAACTTAGAATATAAGAAACGAACAGTGTAGTACATAGTATATGAGTGAGTTGCACTGAAAATATTAGAATATAAGAAACGCACAGTGTAGTACATAGTATATGAGTGAGTTGCACTGAAAAACTTAGAATTTACTGAAAAACCAGCATTACACGAAATGCACAGTGTAGTACATAGTATATGAGTGAGTTGCACTGAAAAACTTAGAATATAAGAAACGCACAGTGTAGTACATAGTATATGAGTGAGTTGCACTGAAAAACTTAGAATATAAGAAACGCACAGTGTAGTACATAGTATATGAGTGAGTTGCACTGAAAAACTTAGAATATAAGAAACGCACAGGGTAGTACATAGTATATGAGTGAGTTGCACTGAAAAACTTAGAATATAAGAAACGCACAGTGTAGTACATAGTATATGAGTGAGTTGCACTGAAAAACTTAGAATATAAGAAACGCACAGTGTAGTACATAGTATATGAGTCAGTTGCACTGAAAAACTTAGAATATAAGAAACGCTCAGTGTAGTACATAGTATATGAGTGAGTTGAACTGAAAATATTAGAATATAAGAAACGCACAGTGTAGTACATAGTATATGAGTGAGTTGCACTGAAAAACTTAGAATATAAGAAACGCACAGTGTAGTACATAGTATATGAGTGAGTTGCACTGAAAAACTTAGAATATAAGAAACGCACAGTGTAGTACATAGTATATGAGTGAGTTGCACTGAAAAACTTAGAATATAAGAAACGCACAGTGTAGTACATAGTATATGAGTGAGTTACACTGAAAAACTTAGAATATAAGAAACGCACAGTGTAGTACATAGTATATGAGTGAGTTGCACTGAAAAACTTAGAATTTACTGAAAAACCCGCATTACACGAAATGCACAGTGTAGTACATAGTATATGAGTGAGTTGCACTGAAAAACTTAGAATATAAGAAACGCACAGTGTAGTACATAGTATATGAGTGAGTTGCACTGAAAAACTTAGAATATAAGAAACGCACAGTGTAGTACATAGTATATGAGTGAGTTGCACTGAAAAACTTAGAATATAAGAAACGCACAGTGTAGTACATAGTATATGAGTGAGTTGCACTGAAAAACTTAGAATATAAGAAACGCACAGTGTAGTACATAGCATATGAGTGAGTTGCACTGAAAAACTTAGAATTTACTGAAAAACCCGCATTACACGAAATGCACAGTGTAGTACATAGTATATGAGTGAGTTGCACTGAAAAACTTATAATATAAGAAACGCACAGTGTAGTACATAGTATATGAGTGACATGCACTGAAAAACTTAGAAAATAAGAAACGCACAGTGTAGTACATAGTATATGAGTGAGTTGCACTGAAAAACTTAGAAAATAAGAAACGCACAGTGTAGTACATAGTATATGAGTGAGTTGCACTGAAAAACTTAGAATATAAGAAACGCACAGTGTAGTACATAGTATATGAGTGAGTTGCACTGAAAAACTTAGAAAATAAGAAACGCACAGTGTAGTACATAGTATATGAGTGAGTTGCACTAGAAAAACTTAGAATATAAGAAACGCACAGTGTAGTACATAGTATATGAGTGAGTTGCACTGAAAAACTTAGAATGTAAAAAACGCACAGTGTAGTACATAGTATATGAGTGAGTTGCACTGAAAAACTTAGAATATAAGAAACGCACAGTGTAGTACATAGTATATGAGTGAGTTGCACTGAAAAACTAAGAATTTACTGAAAATCCCGCATTACACGAAATGCACAGTGTAGTACATAGTATATGAGTGAGTTGCACTGAAAAACTTAGAATATAAGAAACGCACAGTGTAGTACATAGTATATGAGTGAGTTGCACTGAAAAACTTAGAATATAAGAAACGCACAGTGTAGTACATAGTATATGAGTGAGTTGCACTGAAAAACTTAGAATATAAGAAACGCACAGTGGAGTATATAGTATATGAGTGATTGCACTGAAAAACTTAGAATATTTGAAACGCAAAGTGTAGTACATAGTATATGAATGAGTTGCACTGAAAAACTTAGAATTTACTGAAAAACCCGCATTACACGAAATGCACAGTGTAGTACATAGTATATGAGTGAGTTGCATTGAAAAACTTAGAATATAAGAAATGCACAGTGTAGTACATAGTATATGAGTGAGTTGCACTGAAAAACTTAGAATATAAGAAACGCACAGTGTAGTACATAGTATATGAGTGAGTTGCACTGAAAAACTTAGAATTTACTGAAAAACCCGCATTACACGAAATGCACAGTGTAGTACATAGTATAAGAGTGAGTTGCACTGAAAAACGTAGAATATAAGAAACGCACAGTGTAGTACATAGTATAAGAGTGAGTTGCACTGAAAAACGTAGAATATAAGAAACGCACAGTGTAGTACATAGTATATGAGTGAGTTGCACTGAAAAACTTAGAATATAAGAAACGCACAGTGTAGTACATAGTATATGAGTGAGTTGCACTGAAAAACTTAGAATTTACTGAAAAACCCGCATTACACGAAATGCACAGTGTAGTACATAGTATATGAGTGAGTTGCACTGAAAAACTTAGAATATAAGAAACGCACAGTGTAGTACATAGTATATGAGTGAGTTGCACTGAAAAACTTAGAATATAAGAAACGCACAGTGTAGTACATAGTATATGAGTGAGTTGCACTGAAAAACTTAGAATATAAGAAACGCACAGTGTAGTACATAGTATATGAGTGAGTTGCACTGAAAAACTTAGAATATAAGAAACGCACAGTGGAGTATATAGTATATGAGTGATTGCACTGAAAAACTTAGAATATTTGAAACGCAAAGTGTAGTACATAGTATATGAATGAGTTGCACTGAAAAACTTAGAATTTACTGAAAAACCCGCATTACACGAAATGCACAGTGTAGTACATAGTATAAGAGTGAGTTGCACTGAAAAACGTAGAATATAAGAAACGCACAGTGTAGTACATAGTATATGAGTGAGTTGCACTGAAAAACTTAGAATATAAGAAACGCACAGTGTAGTACATAGTATATGAGTGAGTTGCACTGAAAATATTAGAATATAAGAAACGCACAGTGTAGTACATAGTATATGAGTGAGTTGCACTGAAAAACTTAGAATTTACTGAAAAACCCGCATTACACGAAATGCACAGTGTAGTACATAGTATATGAGTGAGTTGCACTGAAAAACTTAGAATATAAGAAACGCACAGTGTAGTACATAGTATATGAGTCAGTTGCACTGAAAAACTTAGAATATAAGAAACGCTCAGTGTAGTACATAGTATATGAGTGAGTTGAACTGAAAATATTAGAATATAAGAAACGCACAGTGTAGTACATAGTATATGAGTGAGTTGCACTGAAAAACTTAGAATATAAGAAACGCACAGTGTAGTACATAGTATATGAGTGAGTTGCACTGAAAAACTTAGAATATAAGAAACGCACAGTGTAGTACATAGTATATGAGTGAGTTGCACTGAAAAACTTAGAATATAAGAAACGCACAGTGTAGTACATAGTATATGAGTGAGTTACACTGAAAAACTTAGAATATAAGAAACGCACAGTGTAGTACATAGTATATGAGTGAGTTGCACTGAAAAACTTAGAATTTACTGAAAAACCCGCATTACACGAAATGCACAGTGTAGTACATAGTATATGAGTGAGTTGCACTGAAAAACTTAGAATATAAGAAACGCACAGTGTAGTACATAGTATATGAGTGAGTTGCACTGAAAAACTTAGAATATAAGAAACGCACAGTGTAGTACATAGTATATGAGTGAGTTGCACTGAAAAACTTAGAATATAAGAAACGCACAGTGTAGTACATAGTATATGAGTGAGTTGCACTGAAAAACTTAGAATTTACTGAAATACCCGCATTACAAGAAATGCACAGTGTAGTACATAGTATATGAGTGAGTTGCACTGAAAAACTTAGAATATAAGAAACGCACAGTGTAGTAAATAGTATATGAGTGAGTTGCACTGAAAAACTTAGAATATAAGAAACGCACAGTGTAGTACATAGCATATGAGTGAGTTGCACTGAAAAACTTAGAATTTACTGAAAAACCCGCATTACACGAAATGCACAGTGTAGTACATAGTATATGAGTGAGTTGCACTGAAAAACTTAGAATATAAGAAACGCACAGTGTAGTACATAGTATATGAGTGAGTTGCACTGAAAAACTTAGAAAATAAGAAACGCACAGTGTAGTACATAGTATATGAGTGAGTTGCACTGAAAAACTTAGAATATAAGAAACGCACAGTGTAGTACATAGTATATGAGTGAGTTGCACTGAAAAACTTAGAAAATAAGAAACGCACAGTGTAGTACATAGTATATGAGTGAGTTGCACTAGAAAAACTTAGAATATAAGAAACGCACAGTGTAGTACATAGTATATGAGTGAGTTGCACTGAAAAACTTAGAATGTAAAAAACGCACAGTGTAGTACATAGTATATGAGTGAGTTGCACTGAAAAACTTAGAATATAAGAAACGCACAGTGTAGTACATAGTATATGAGTGAGTTGCACTGAAAAACTAAGAATTTACTGAAAATCCCGCATTACACGAAATGCACAGTGTAGTACATAGTATATGAGTGAGTTGCACTGAAAAACTTAGAATATAAGAAACGCACAGTGTAGTACATAGTATATGAGTGAGTTGCACTGAAAAACTTAGAATATAAGAAACGCACAGTGTAGTACATAGTATATGAGTGAGTTGCACTGAAAAACTTAGAATTTACTGAAAAACCCGCATTACACGAAATGCACAGTGTAGTACATAGTATATGAGTGAGTTGCACTGAAAAACTTAGAATATAAGAAACGCACAATGTAGTACATAGTATATGAGTGAGTTGCACTGAAAAACTTAGAATATAAGAAACGCACAGTGTAGTACATAGTATATGAGTGAGTTGCACTGAAAAACTTAGAATATAAGAAACGCACAGTGTAGTACATAGTATATGAGTGAGTTGCACTGAAAAACTTAGAATATAAGAAACGCACAG
Source organism: Mus caroli (assembly GCF_978045245.1). Classification (NCBI taxonomy): domain Eukaryota; kingdom Metazoa; phylum Chordata; class Mammalia; order Rodentia; family Muridae; genus Mus; species Mus caroli. The sequence continues at coordinate 3,149,592 of NW_028227284.1, read as the reverse complement.
TGTAGTACATAGTATATGAGTGAGTTGCACTGAAAAACTTAGAATATAAGAAACGCACAGTGTAGTACATATTATATGAGTGAGTTGCACTGAAAAACATAGAATGTAAGAAACGCACAGTGTAGTACATAGTATATGAGTGAGTGGCACTGAAAAACTTAGAATTTACTGAAAAACCCGCATTACACGAAATGCACAGTGTAGTACATAGTATATGAGTGAGTTGCACTGAAAAACTTAGAATATAAGAAACGCACAGTGTAGTACATAGTATATGAGTCAGTTGCACTGAAAAACTTAGAATATAAGAAACGCTCAGTGTAGTACATAGTATATGAGTGAGTTGAACTGAAAATATTAGAATATAAGAAACGCACAGTGTAGTACATAGTATATGAGTGAGTTGCACTGAAAAACTTAGAATATAAGAAACGCACAGTGTAGTACATAGTATATGAGTGAGTTGCACTGAAAAACTTAGAATATAAGAAACGCACAGTGTAGTACATAGTATATGAGTGAGTTGCACTGAAAAACTTAGAATATAAGAAACGCACAGTGTAGTACATAGTATATGAGTGAGTTACACTGAAAAACTTAGAATATAAGAAACGCACAGTGTAGTACATAGTATATGAGTGAGTTGCACTGAAAAACTTAGAATTTACTGAAAAACCCGCATTACACGAAATGCACAGTGTAGTACATAGTATATGAGTGAGTTGCACTGAAAAACTTAGAATATAAGAAACGCACAGTGGAGTATATAGTATATGAGTGATTGCACTGAAAAACTTAGAATATTTGAAACGCAAAGTGTAGTACATAGTATATGAATGAGTTGCACTGAAAAACTTAGAATTTACTGAAAAACCCGCATTACATGAAATGCACAGTGTAGTACATAGTATATGAGTGAGTTGCATTGAAAAACTTAGAATATAAGAAATGCACAGTGTAGTACATAGTATATGAGTGAGTTGCACTGAAAAACTTAGAATATAAGAAACGCACAGTGTAGTACATAGTATATGAGTGAGTTGCACTGAAAAACTTAGAATTTACTGAAAAACCCGCATTACACGAAATGCACAGTGTAGTACATAGTATAAGAGTGAGTTGCACTGAAAAACGTAGAATATAAGAAACGCACAGTGTAGTACATAGTATAAGAGAGAGTTGCACTGAAAAACGTAGAATATAAGAAACGCACAGTGTAGTACATAGTATATGAGTGAGTTGCACTGAAAAACTTAGAATATAAGAAACGCACAGTGTAGTACATAGTATATGAGTGAGTTGCACTGAAAAACTTAGAATTTACTGAAAAACCCGCATTACACGAAATGCACAGTGTAGTACATAGTATATGAGTGAGTTGCACTGAAAAACTTAGAATATAAGAAACGCACACTGTAGTACATAGTATATGAGTGAGTTGCACTGAAAAACTTAGAATATAAGAAACGCACAGTGTAGTACATAGTATATGAGTGAGTTGCACTGAAAAACTTAGAATATAAGAAACGCACAGTGTAGTACATAGCATATGAGTGAGTTGCACTGAAAAACTTAGAATTTACTGAAAAACCCGCATTACACGAAATGCACAGTGTAGTACATAGTATATGAGTGAGTTGCACTGAAAAACTTAGAATATAAGAAACGCACAGTGTAGTACATAGTATATGAGTGAGTTGCACTGAAAAACTTAGAAAATAAGAAACGCACAGTTTAGTACATAGTATATGAGTGAGTTGCACTGAAAAACTTAGAAAATAAGAAACGCACAGTGTAGTACATAGTATATGAGTGAGTTGCACTGAAAAACTTAGAATATAAGAAACGCACAGTGTAGTACATAGTATATGAGTGAGTTGCACTGAAAAACTTAGAAAATAAGAAACGCACAGTGTAGTACATAGTATATGAGTGAGTTGCACTAGAAAAACTTAGAATATAAGAAACGCACAGTGTAGTACATAGTATATGAGTGAGTTGCACTGAAAAACTTAGAATGTAAAAAACGCACAGTGTAGTACATAGTATATGAGTGAGTTGCACTGAAAAACTTAGAATATAAGAAACGCACAGTGTAGTACATAGTATATGAGTGAGTTGCACTGAAAAACTAAGAATTTACTGAAAATCCCGCATTACACGAAATGCACAGTGTAGTACATAGTATATGAGTGAGTTGCACTGAAAAACTTAGAATATAAGAAACGCACAGTGTAGTACATAGTATATGAGTGAGTTGCACTGAAAAACTTAGAATATAAGAAACGCACAGTGTAGTACATAGTATATGAGTGAGTTGCACTGAAAAACTTAGAATATAAGAAACGCACAGTGGAGTATATAGTATATGAGTGATTGCACTGAAAAACTTAGAATATTTGAAACGCAAAGTGTAGTACATAGTATATGAATGAGTTGCACTGAAAAACTTAGAATTTACTGAAAAACCCGCATTACACGAAATGCACAGTGTAGTACATAGTATATGAGTGAGTTGCATTGAAAAACTTAGAATATAAGAAATGCACAGTGTAGTACATAGTATATGAGTGAGTTGCACTGAAAAACTTAGAATATAAGAAACGCACAGTGTAGTACATAGTATATGAGTGAGTTGCACTGAAAAACTTAGAATATAAGAAACGCACAGTGTAGTACATAGCATATGAGTGAGTTGCACTGAAAAACTTAGAATTTACTGAAAAACCCGCATTACACGAAATGCACAGTGTAGTACATAGTATATGAGTGAGTTGCACTGAAAAACTTAGAATATAAGAAACGCACAGTGTAGTACATAGTATATGAGTGACTTGCACTGAAAAACTTAGAAAATAAGAAACGCACAGTGTAGTACATAGTATATGAGTGAGTTGCACTGAAAAACTTAGAAAATAAGAAACGCACAGTGTAGTACATAGTATATGAGTGAGTTGCACTGAAAAACTTAGAATATAAGAAACGCACAGTGTAGTACATAGTATATGAGTGAGTTGCACTGAAAAACTTAGAAAATAAGAAACGCACAGTGTAGTACATAGTATATGAGTGAGTTGCACAAGAAAAACTTAGAATATAAGAAACGCACAGTGTAGTACATAGTATATGAGTGAGTTGCACTGAAAAACTTAGAATGTAAAAAACGCACAGTGTAGTACATAGTATATGAGTGAGTTGCACTGAAAAACTTAGAATATAAGAAACGCACAGTGTAGTACATAGTATATGAGTGAGTTGCACTGAAAAACTAAGAATTTACTGAAAATCCCGCATTACACGAAATGCACAGTGTAGTACATAGTATATGAGTGAGTTGCACTGAAAAACTTAGAATATAAGAAACGCACAGTGTAGTACATAGTATATGAGTGAGTTGCACTGAAAAACTTAGAATATAAGAAACGCACAGTGTAGTACATAGTATATGAGTGAGTTGCACTGAAAAACTTAGAATATAAGAAACGCACAGTGGAGTATATAGTATATGAGTGATTGCACTGAAAAACTTAGAATATTTGAAACGCAAAGTGTAGTACATAGTATATGAATGAGTTGCACTGAAAAACTTAGAATTTACTGAAAAACCCGCATTACACGATATGCACAGTGTAGTACATAGTATATGAGTGAGTTGCATTGAAAAACTTAGAATATAAGAAATGCACAGTGTAGTACATAGTATATGAGTGAGTTGCACTGAAAAACTTAGAATATAAGAAACGCACAGTGTAGTACATAGTATATGAGTGAGTTGCACTGAAAAACTTAGAATTTACTGAAAAACCCGCATTACACGAAATGCACAGTGTAGTACATAGTATAAGAGTGAGTTGCACTGAAAAACGTAGAATATAAGAAACGCACAGTGTAGTACATAGTATAAGAGTGAGTTGCACTGAAAAACGTAGAATATAAGAAACGCACAGTGTAGTACATAGTATATGAGTGAGTTGCACTGAAAAACTTAGAATATAAGAAACGCACAGTGTAGTACATAGTATATGAGTGAGTTGCACTGAAAAACTTAGAATTTACTGAAAAACCCGCATTACACGAAATGCACAGTGTAGTACATAGTATATGAGTGAGTTGCACTGAAAAACTTAGAATATAAGAAACGCACAGTGTAGTACATAGTATATGAGTGAGTTGCACTGAAAAACTTAGAATATAAGAAACGCACAGTGTAGTACATAGTATATGAGTGAGTTGCACTGAAAAACTTAGAATATAAGAAACGCACAGTGTAGTACATAGTATATGAGTGAGTTGCACTGAAAAACTTAGAATATAAGAAACGCACAGTGGAGTATATAGTATATGAGTGATTGCACTGAAAAACTTAGAATATTTGAAACGCAAAGTGTAGTACATAGTATATGAATGAGTTGCACTGAAAAACTTAGAATTTACTGAAAAACCCGCATTACACGAAATGCACAGTGTAGTACATAGTATAAGAGTGAGTTGCACTGAAAAACGTAGAATATAAGAAACGCACAGTGTAGTACATAGTATATGAATGAGTTGCACTGAAAAACTTAGAATATAAGAAACGCACAGTGTAGTACATAGTATATGAGTGAGTTGCACTGAAAATATTAGAATATAAGAAACGCACAGTGTAGTACATAGTATATGAGTGAGTTGCACTGAAAAACTTAGAATTTACTGAAAAACCCGCATTACACGAAATGCACAGTGTAGTACATAGTATATGAGTGAGTTGCACTGAAAAACTTAGAATATAAGAAACGCACAGTGTAGTACATAGTATATGAGTCAGTTGCACTGAAAAACTTAGAATATAAGAAACGCTCAGTGTAGTACATAGTATATGAGTGAGTTGAACTGAAAATATTAGAATATAAGAAACGCACAGTGTAGTACATAGTATATGAGTGAGTTGCACTGAAAAACTTAGAATATAAGAAACGCACAGTGTAGTACATAGTATATGAGTGAGTTGCACTGAAAAACTTAGAATATAAGAAACGCACAGTGTAGTACATAGTATATGAGTGAGTTGCACTGAAAAACTTAGAATATAAGAAACGCACAGTGTAGTACATAGTATATGAGTGAGTTACACTGAAAAACTTAGAATATAAGAAACGCACAGTGTAGTACATAGTATATGAGTGAGTTGCACTGAAAAACTTAGAATTTACTGAAAAACCCGCATTACACGAAATGCACAGTGTAGTACATAGTATATGAGTGAGTTGCACTGAAAAACTTAGAATATAAGAAACGCACAGTGTAGTACATAGTATATGAGTGAGTTGCACTGAAAAACTTAGAATATAAGAAACGCACAGTGTAGTACATAGTATATGAGTGAGTTGCACTGAAAAACTTAGAATATAAGAAACGCACAGTGTAGTACATAGTATATGAGTGAGTTGCACTGAAAAACTTAGAATTTACTGAAATACCCGCATTACAAGAAATGCACAGTGTAGTACATAGTATATGAGTGAGTTGCACTGAAAAACTTAGAATATAAGAAACGCACAGTGTAGTAAATAGTATATGAGTGAGTTGCACTGAAAAACTTAGAATATAAGAAACGCACAGTGTAGTACATAGCATATGAGTGAGTTGCACTGAAAAACTTAGAATTTACTGAAAAACCCGCATTACACGAAATGCACAGTGTAGTACATAGTATATGAGTGAGTTGCACTGAAAAACTTAGAATATAAGAAACGCACAGTGTAGTACATAGTATATGAGTGAGTTGCACTGAAAAACTTAGAAAATAAGAAACGCACAGTGTAGTACATAGTATATGAGTGAGTTGCACTGAAAAACTTAGAAAATAAGAAACGCACAGTGTAGTACATAGTATATGAGTGAGTTGCACTGAAAAACTTAGAATATAAGAAACGCACAGTGTAGTACATAGTATATGAGTGAGTTGCACTGAAAAACTTAGAAAATAAGAAACGCACAGTGTAGTACATAGTATATGAGTGAGTTGCACTAGAAAAACTTAGAATATAAGAAACGCACAGTGTAGTACATAGTATATGAGTGAGTTGCACTGAAAAACTTAGAATGTAAAAAACGCACAGTGTAGTACATAGTATATGAGTGAGTTGCACTGAAAAACTTAGAATATAAGAAACGCACAGTGTAGTACATAGTATATGAGTGAGTTGCACTGAAAAACTAAGAATTTACTGAAAATCCCGCATTACACGAAATGCACAGTGTAGTACATAGTATATGAGTGAGTTGCACTGAAAAACTTAGAATATAAGAAACGCACAGTGTAGTACATAGTATATGAGTGAGTTGCACTGAAAAACTTAGAATATAAGAAACGCACAGTGTAGTACATAGTATATGAGTGAGTTGCACTGAAAAACTTAGAATTTACTGAAAAACCCGCATTACACGAAATGCACAGTGTAGTACATAGTATATGAGTGAGTTGCACTGAAAAACTTAGAATATAAGAAACGCACAATGTAGTACATAGTATATGAGTGAGTTGCACTGAAAAACTTAGAATATAAGAAACGCACAGTGTAGTACATAGTATATGAGTGAGTTGCACTGAAAAACTTAGAATATAAGAAACGCACAGTGTAGTACATAGTATATGAGTGAGTTGCACTGAAAAACTTAGAATATAAGAAACGCACAGTGTAGTACATAGTATATGAGTGAGTTGCACTGAAAAACTTAGAATATAAGAAACGCACAGTGTAGTACATATTATATGAGTGAGTTGCACTGAAAAACATAGAATGTAAGAAACGCACAGTGTAGTACATAGTATATGAGTGAGTTGCACTGAAAAACTTAGAATTTACTGAAAAACCCGCATTACACGAAATGCACAGTGTAGTACATAGTATATGAGTGAGTTGCACTGAAAAACTTAGAATATAAGAAACGCACAGTGTAGTACATAGTATATGAGTCAGTTGCACTGAAAAACTTAGAATATAAGAAACGCTCAGTGTAGTACATAGTATATGAGTGAGTTGAACTGAAAATATTAGAATATAAGAAACGCACAGTGTAGTACATAGTATATGAGTGAGTTGCACTGAAAAACTTAGAATATAAGAAACGCACAGTGTAGTACATAGTATATGAGTGAGTTGCACTGAAAAACTTAGAATATAAGAAACGCACAGTGTAGTACATAGTATATGAGTGAGTTGCACTGAAAAACTTAGAATATAAGAAACGCACAGTGTAGTACATAGTATATGAGTGAGTTACACTGAAAAACTTAGAATATAAGAAACGCACAGTGTAGTACATAGTATATGAGTGAGTTGCACTGAAAAACTTAGAATTTACTGAAAAACCCGCATTACACGAAATGCACAGTGTAGTACATAGTATATGAGTGAGTTGCACTGAAAAACTTAGAATATAAGAAACGCACAGTGGAGTATATAGTATATGAGTGATTGCACTGAAAAACTTAGAATATTTGAAACGCAAAGTGTAGTACATAGTATATGAATGAGTTGCACTGAAAAACTTAGAATTTACTGAAAAACCCGCATTACATGAAATGCACAGTGTAGTACATAGTATATGAGTGAGTTGCATTGAAAAACTTAGAATATAAGAAATGCACAGTGTAGTACATAGTATATGAGTGAGTTGCACTGAAAAACTTAGAATATAAGAAACGCACAGTGTAGTACATAGTATATGAGTGAGTTGCACTGAAAAACTTAGAATTTACTGAAAAACCCGCATTACACGAAATGCACAGTGTAGTACATAGTATATGAGTGAGTTGCACTGAAAAACTTAGAATATAAGAAACGCACAGTGTAGTACATAGTATATGAGTGAGTTGCACTGAAAATATTAGAATATAAGAAACGCACAGTGTAGTACATAGTATATGAGTGAGTTGCACTGAAAAACTTAGAATTTACTGAAAAACCCGCATTACACGAAATGCACAGTGTAGTACATAGTATATGAGTGAGTTGCACTGAAAAACTTAGAATATAAGAAACGCACAGTGTAGTACATAGTATATGAGTCAGTTGCACTGAAAAACTTAGAATATAAGAAACGCTCAGTGTAGTACATAGTATATGAGTGAGTTGAACTGAAAATATTAGAATATAAGAAACGCACAGTGTAGTACATAGTATATGAGTGAGTTGCACTGAAAAACTTAGAATATAAGAAACGCACAGTGTAGTACATAGTATATGAGTGAGTTGCACTGAAAAACTTAGAATATAAGAAACGCACAGTGTAGTACATAGTATATGAGTGAGTTGCACTGAAAAACTTAGAATATAAGAAACGCACAGTGTAGTACATAGTATATGAGTGAGTTACACTGAAAAACTTAGAATATAAGAAACGCACAGTGTAGTACATAGTATATGAGTGAGTTGCACTGAAAAACTTAGAATTTACTGAAAAACCCGCATTACACGAAATGCACAGTGTAGTACATAGTATATGAGTGAGTTGCACTGAAAAACTTAGAATATAAGAAACGCACAGTGTAGTACATAGTATATGAGTGAGTTGCACTGAAAAACTTAGAATATAAGAAACGCACAGTGTAGTACATAGTATATGAGTGAGTTGCACTGAAAAACTTAGAATATAAGAAACGCACAGTGTAGTACATAGTATATGAGTGAGTTGCACTGAAAAACTTAGAATTTACTGAAATACCCGCATTACAAGAAATGCACAGTGTAGTACATAGTATATGAGTGAGTTGCACTGAAAAACTTAGAATATAAGAAACGCACAGTGTAGTAAATAGTATATGAGTGAGTTGCACTGAAAAACTTAGAATATAAGAAACGCACAGTGTAGTACATAGCATATGAGTGAGTTGCACTGAAAAACTTAGAATTTACTGAAAAACCCGCATTACACGAAATGCACAGTGTAGTACATAGTATATGAGTGAGTTGCACTGAAAAACTTAGAATATAAGAAACGCACAGTGTAGTACATAGTATATGAGTGAGTTGCACTGAAAAACTTAGAAAATAAGAAACGCACAGTGTAGTACATAGTATATGAGTGAGTTGCACTGAAAAACTTAGAAAATAAGAAACGCACAGTGTAGTACATAGTATATGAGTGAGTTGCACTGAAAAACTTAGAATATAAGAAACGCACAGTGTAGTACATAGTATATGAGTGAGTTGCACTGAAAAACTTAGAAAATAAGAAACGCACAGTGTAGTACATAGTATATGAGTGAGTTGCACTAGAAAAACTTAGAATATAAGAAACGCACAGTGTAGTACATAGTATATGAGTGAGTTGCACTGAAAAACTTAGAATGTAAAGAACGCACAGTGTAGTACATAGTATATGAGTGAGTTGCACTGAAAAACTTAGAATATAAGAAACGCACAGTGTAGTACATAGTATATGAGTGAGTTGCACTGAAAAACTAAGAATTTACTGAAAATCCCGCATTACACGAAATGCACAGTGTAGTACATAGTATATGAGTGAGTTGCACTGAAAAACTTAGAATATAAGAAACGCACAGTGTAGTACATAGTATATGAGTGAGTTGCACTGAAAAACTTAGAATATAAGAAACGCACAGTGTAGTACATAGTATATGAGTGAGTTGCACTGAAAAACTTAGAATTTACTGAAAAACCCGCATTACACGAAATGCACAGTGTAGTACATAGTATATGAGTGAGTTGCACTGAAAAACTTAGAATATAAGAAACGCACAATGTAGTACATAGTATATGAGTGAGTTGCACTGAAAAACTTAGAATATAAGAAACGCACAGTGTAGTACATAGTATATGAGTGAGTTGCACTGAAAAACTTAGAATATAAGAAACGCACAGTGTAGTACATAGTATATGAGTGAGTTGCACTGAAAAACTTAGAATATAAGAAACGCACAGTGTAGTACATAGTATATGAGTGAGTTGCACTGAAAAACTTAGAATATAAGAAACGCACAGTGTAGTACATATTATATGAGTGAGTTGCACTGAAAAACATAGAATGTAAGAAACGCACAGTGTAGTACATAGTATATGAGTGAGTTGCACTGAAAAACTTAGAATTTACTGAAAAACCCGCATTACACGAAATGCACAGTGTAGTACATAGTATATGAGTGAGTTGCACTGAAAAACTTAGAATATAAGAAACGCACAGTGTAGTACATAGTATATGAGTCAGTTGCACTGAAAAACTTAGAATATAAGAAACGCTCAGTGTAGTACATAGTATATGAGTGAGTTGAACTGAAAATATTAGAATATAAGAAACGCACAGTGTAGTACATAGTATATGAGTGAGTTGCACTGAAAAACTTAGAATATAAGAAACGCACAGTGTAGTACATAGTATATGAGTGAGTTGCACTGAAAAACTTAGAATATAAGAAACGCACAGTGTAGTACATAGTATATGAGTGAGTTGCACTGAAAAACTTAGAATATAAGAAACGCACAGTGTAGTACATAGTATATGAGTGAGTTACACTGAAAAACTTAGAATATAAGAAACGCACAGTGTAGTACATAGTATATGAGTGAGTTGCACTGAAAAACTTAGAATTTACTGAAAAACCCGCATTACACGAAATGCACAGTGTAGTACATAGTATATGAGTGAGTTGCACTGAAAAACTTAGAATATAAGAAACGCACAGTGGAGTATATAGTATATGAGTGATTGCACTGAAAAACTTAGAATATTTGAAACGCAAAGTGTAGTACATAGTATATGAATGAGTTGCACTGAAAAACTTAGAATTTACTGAAAAACCCGCATTACATGAAATGCACAGTGTAGTACATAGTATATGAGTGAGTTGCATTGAAAAACTTAGAATATAAGAAATGCACAGTGTAGTACATAGTATATGAGTGAGTTGCACTGAAAAACTTAGAATATAAGAAACGCACAGTGTAGTACATAGTATATGAGTGAGTTGCACTGAAAAACTTAGAATTTACTGAAAAACCCGCATTACACGAAATGCACAGTGTAGTACATAGTATAAGAGTGAGTTGCACTGAAAAACGTAGAATATAAGAAACGCACAGTGTAGTACATAGTATAAGAGAGAGTTGCACTGAAAAACGTAGAATATAAGAAACGCACAGTGTAGTACATAGTATATGAGTGAGTTGCACTGAAAAACTTAGAATATAAGAAACGCACAGTGTAGTACATAGTATATGAGTGAGTTGCACTGAAAAACTTAGAATTTACTGAAAAACCCGCATTACACGAAATGCACAGTGTAGTACATAGTATATGAGTGAGTTGCACTGAAAAACTTAGAATATAAGAAACGCACACTGTAGTACATAGTATATGAGTGAGTTGCACTGAAAAACTTAGAATATAAGAAACGCACAGTGTAGTACATAGTATATGAGTGAGTTGCACTGAAAAACTTAGAATATAAGAAACGCACAGTGTAGTACATAGCATATGAGTGAGTTGCACTGAAAAACTTAGAATTTACTGAAAAACCCGCATTACACGAAATGCACAGTGTAGTACATAGTATATGAGTGAGTTGCACTGAAAAACTTAGAATATAAGAAACGCACAGTGTAGTACATAGTATATGAGTGAGTTGCACTGAAAAACTTAGAAAATAAGAAACGCACAGTGTAGTACATAGTATATAAGTGAGTTGCACTGAAAAACTTAGAAAATAAGAAACGCACAGTGTAGTACATAGTATATGAGTGAGTTGCACTGAAAAACTTAGAATATAAGAAACGCACAGTGTAGTACATAGTATATGAGTGAGTTGCACTGAAAAACTTAGAAAATAAGAAACGCACAGTGTAGTACATAGTATATGAGTGAGTTGCACTAGAAAAACTTAGAATATAAGAAACGCACAGTGTAGTACATAGTATATGAGTGAGTTGCACTGAAAAACTTAGAATGTAAAAAACGCACAGTGTAGTACATAGTATATGAGTGAGTTGCACTGAAAAACTTAGAATATAAGAAACGCACAGTGTAGTACATAGTATATGAGTGAGTTGCACTGAAAAACTAAGAATTTACTGAAAATCCCGCATTACACGAAATGCACAGTGTAGTACATAGTATATGAGTGAGTTGCACTGAAAAACTTAGAATATAAGAAACGCACAGTGTAGTACATAGTATATGAGTGAGTTGCACTGAAAAACTTAGAATATAAGAAACGCACAGTGTAGTACATAGTATATGAGTGAGTTGCACTGAAAAACTTAGAATATAAGAAACGCACAGTGGAGTATATAGTATATGAGTGATTGCACTGAAAAACTTAGAATATTTGAAACGCAAAGTGTAGTACATAGTATATGAATGAGTTGCACTGAAAAACTTAGAATTTACTGAAAAACCCGCATTACACGAAATGCACAGTGTAGTACATAGTATATGAGTGAGTTGCATTGAAAAACTTAGAATATAAGAAATGCACAGTGTAGTACATAGTATATGAGTGAGTTGCACTGAAAAACTTAGAATATAAGAAACGCACAGTGTAGTACATAGTATATGAGTGAGTTGCACTGAAAAACTTAGAATTTACTGAAAAACCCGCATTACACGAAATGCACAGTGTAGTACATAGTATAAGAGTGAGTTGCACTGAAAAACGTAGAATATAAGAAACGCACAGTGTAGTACATAGTATAAGAGTGAGTTGCACTGAAAAACGTAGAATATAAGAAACGCACAGTGTAGTACATAGTATATGAGTGAGTTGCACTGAAAAACTTAGAATATAAGAAACGCACAGTGTAGTACATAGTATATGAGTGAGTTGCACTGAAAAACTTAGAATTTACTGAAAAACCCGCATTACACGAAATGCACAGTGTAGTACATAGTATATGAGTGAGTTGCACTGAAAAACTTAGAATATAAGAAACGCACAGTGTAGTACATAGTATATGAGTGAGTTGCACTGAAAAACTTAGAATATAAGAAACGCACAGTGTAGTACATAGTATATGAGTGAGTTGCACTGAAAAACTTAGAATATAAGAAACGCACAGTGTAGTACATAGTATATGAGTGAGTTGCACTGAAAAACTTAGAATATAAGAAACGCACAGTGGAGTATATAGTATATGAGTGATTGCACTGAAAAACTTAGAATATTTGAAACGCAAAGTGTAGTACATAGTATATGAATGAGTTGCACTGAAAAACTTAGAATTTACTGAAAAACCCGCATTACACGAAATGCACAGTGTAGTACATAGTATATGAGTGAGTTGCATTGAAAAACTTAGAATATAAGAAATGCATAGTGTAGTACATAGTATATGAGTGAGTTGCACTGAAAAACTTAGAATATAAGAAACGCACAGTGTAGTACATAGTATATGAGTGAGTTGCACTGAAAAACTTAGAATTTACTGAAAAACCCGCATTACACGAAATGCACAGTGTAGTACATAGTATAAGAGTGAGTTGCACTGAAAAACGTAGAATATAAGAAACGCACAGTGTAGTACATAGTATATGAGTGAGTTGCACTGAAAAACTTAGAATATAAGAAACGCACAGTGTAGTACATATTATATTAGTGAGTTGCACTGAAAAACATAGAATGTAAGAAACGCACAGTGTAGTACATAGTATATGAGTGAGTTGCACTGAAAAACTTAGAATTTACTGAAAAACCCGCATTACACGAAATGCACAGTGTAGTACATAGTATATGAGTGAGTTGCACTGAAAAACTTAGAATATAAGAAACGCACAGTGTAGTACATAGTATATGAGTCAGTTGCACTGAAAAACTTAGAATATAAGAAACGCTCAGTGTAGTACATAGTATATGAGTGAGTTGAACTGAAAATATTAGAATATAAGAAACGCACAGTGTAGTACATAGTATATGAGTGAGTTGCACTGAAAAACTTAGAATATAAGAAACGCACAGTGTAGTACATAGTATATGAGTGAGTTGCACTGAAAAACTTAGAATATAAGAAACGCACAGTGTAGTACATAGTATATGAGTGAGTTGCACTGAAAAACTTAGAATATAAGAAACGCACAGTGTAGTACATAGTATATGAGTGAGTTACATTGAAAAACTTAGAATATAAGAAACGCACAGTGTAGTACATAGTATATGAGTGAGTTGCACTGAAAAACTTAGAATTTACTGAAAAACCCGCATTACACGAAATGCACAGTGTAGTACATAGTATATGAGTGAGTTGCACTGAAAAACTTAGAATATAAGAAACGCACAGTGGAGTATATAGTATATGAGTGATTGCACTGAAAAACTTAGAATATTTGAAACGCAAAGTGTAGTACATAGTATATGAGTGAGTTGCACTGAAAAACTTAGAATATAAGAAACGCACAGTGTAGTACATAGCATATGAGTGAGTTGCACTGAAAAACTTAGAATTTACTGAAAAACCCGCATTACACGAAATGCACAGTGTAGTACATAGTATATGAGTGAGTTGCACTGAAAAACTTAGAATATAAGAAACGCACAGTGTAGTACATAGTATATGAGTGAGTTGCACTGAAAAACTTAGAAAATAAGAAACGCACAGTGTAGTACATAGTATATGAGTGAGTTGCACTGAAAAACTTAGAAAATAAGAAACGCACAGTGTAGTACATAGTATATGAGTGAGTTGCACTGAAAAACTTAGAATATAAGAAACGCACAGTGTAGTACATAGTATATGAGTGAGTTGCACTGAAAAACTTAGAAAATAAGAAACGCACAGTGTAGTACATAGTATATGAGTGAGTTGCACTAGAAAAACTTAGAATATAAGAAACGCACAGTGTAGTACATAGTATATGAGTGAGTTGCACTGAAAAACTTAGAATGTAAAAAACGCACAGTGTAGTACATAGTATATGAGTGAGTTGCACTGAAAAACTTAGAATATAAGAAACGCACAGTGTAGTACATAGTATATGAGTGAGTTGCACTGAAAAACTAAGAATTTACTGAAAATCCCGCATTACACGAAATGCACAGTGTAGTACATAGTATATGAGTGAGTTGCACTGAAAAACTTAGAATATAAGAAACGCACAGTGTAGTACATAGTATATGAGTGAGTTGCACTGAAAAACTTAGAATATAAGAAACGCACAGTGTAGTACATAGTATATGAGTGAGTTGCACTGAAAAACTTAGAATATAAGAAACGCACAGTGGAGTATATAGTATATGAGTGATTGCACTGAAAAACTTAGAATATTTGAAACGCAAAGTGTAGTACATAGTATATGAATGAGTTGCACTGAAAAACTTAGAATTTACTGAAAAACCCGCATTACACGAAATGCACAGTGTAGTACATAGTATATGAGTGAGTTGCATTGAAAAACTTAGAATATAAGAAATGCACAGTGTAGTACATAGTATATGAGTGAGTTGCACTGAAAAACTTAGAATATAAGAAACGCACAGTGTAGTACATAGTATATGAGTGAGTTGCACTGAAAAACTTAGAATTTACTGAAAAACCCGCATTACACGAAATGCACAGTGTAGTACATAGTATAAGAGTGAGTTGCACTGAAAAACGTAGAATATAAGAAACGCACAGTGTAGTACATAGTATAAGAGTGAGTTGCACTGAAAAACGTAGAATATAAGAAACGCACAGTGTAGTACATAGTATATGAGTGAGTTGCACTGAAAAACTTAGAATATAAGAAACGCACAGTGTAGTACATAGTATATGAGTGAGTTGCACTGAAAAACTTAGAATTTACTGAAAAACCCGCATTACACGAAATGCACAGTGTAGTACATAGTATATGAGTGAGTTGCACTGAAAAACTTAGAATATAAGAAACGCACAGTGTAGTACATAGTATATGAGTGAGTTGCACTGAAAAACTTAGAATATAAGAAACGCACAGTGTAGTACATAGTATATGAGTGAGTTGCACTGAAAAACTTAGAATATAAGAAACGCACAGTGTAGTACATAGTATATGAGTGAGTTGCACTGAAAAACTTAGAATATAAGAAACGCACAGTGGAGTATATAGTATATGAGTGATTGCACTGAAAAACTTAGAATATTTGAAACGCAAAGTGTAGTACATAGTATATGAATGAGTTGCACTGAAAAACTTAGAATTTACTGAAAAACCCGCATTACACGAAATGCACAGTGTAGTACATAGTATATGAGTGAGTTGCATTGAAAAACTTAGAATATAAGAAATGCATAGTGTAGTACATAGTATATGAGTGAGTTGCACTGAAAAACTTAGAATATAAGAAACGCACAGTGTAGTACATAGTATATGAGTGAGTTGCACTGAAAAACTTAGAATTTACTGAAAAACCCGCATTACACGAAATGCACAGTGTAGTACATAGTATAAGAGTGAGTTGCACTGAAAAACGTAGAATATAAGAAACGCACAGTGTAGTACATAGTATATGAGTGAGTTGCACTGAAAAACTTAGAATATAAGAAACGCACAGTGTAGTACATAGTATATGAGTGAGGTGCACTGAAAATATTAGAATATAAGAAACGCACAGTGTAGTACATAGTATATGAGTGAGTTGCACTGAAAAACTTAGAATTTACTGAAAAACCCGCATTACACGAAATGCACAGTGTAGTACATAGTATATGAGTGAGTTGCACTGAAAAACTTAGAATATAAGAAACGCACAGTGTAGTACATAGTATATGAGTGAGTTGCACTGAAAAACTTAGAATATAAGAAACGCACAGTGGAGTATATAGTATATGAGTGATTGCACTGAAAAACTTAGAATATTTGAAACGCAAAGTGTAGTACATAGTATATGAATGAGTTGCACTGAAAAACTTAGAATTTACTGAAAAACCCGCATTACACGAAATGCACAGTGTAGTACATAGTATAAGAGTGAGTTGCACTGAAAAACGTAGAATATAAGAAACGCACAGTGTAGTACATAGTATATGAGTGAGTTGCACTGAAAAACTTAGAATATAAGAAACGCACAGTGTAGTACATAGTATATGAGTGAGTTGCACTGAAAATATTAGAATATAAGAAACGCACAGTGTAGTACATAGTATATGAGTGAGTTGCACTGAAAAACTTAGAATTTACTGAAAAACCCGCATTACACGAAATGCACAGTGTAGTACATAGTATATGAGTGAGTTGCACTGAAAAACTTAGAATATAAGAAACGCACAGTGTAGTACATAGTATATGAGTCAGTTGCACTGAAAAACTTAGAATATAAGAAACGCTCAGTGTAGTACATAGTATATGAGTGAGTTGAACTGAAAATATTAGAATATAAGAAACGCACAGTGTAGTACATAGTATATGAGTGAGTTGCACTGAAAAACTTAGAATATAAGAAACGCACAGTGTAGTACATAGTATATGAGTGAGTTGCACTGAAAAACTTAGAATATAAGAAACGCACAGTGTAGTACATAGTATATGAGTGAGTTGCACTGAAAAACTTAGAATATAAGAAACGCACAGTGTAGTACATAGTATATGAGTGAGTTGCACTGAAAAACTTAGAATATAAGAAACGCACAGTGTAGTACATAGTATATGAGTGAGTTGCACTGAAAAACTTAGAATATAAGAAACGCACAGTGTAGTACATAGTATATGAGTGAGTTGCACTGAAAAACTTAGAATATAAGAAACGCACAGTGTAGTACATAGTATATGAGTGAGTTGCACTGAAAAACTTAGAATTTACTGAAATACCCGCATTACACGAAATGCACAGTGTAGTACATAGTATATGAGTGAGTTGCACTGAAAAACTTAGAATATAAGAAACGCACAGTGTAGTACATAGTATATGAGTGAGTTGCACTGAAAAACTTAGAATATAAGAAACGCACAGTGTAGTACATAGCATATGAGTGAGTTGCACTGAAAAACTTAGAATTTACTGAAAAACCCGCATTACACGAAATGCACAGTGTAGTACATAGTATATGAGTGAGTTGCACTGAAAAACTTAGAATATAAGAAACGCACAGTGTAGTACATAGTATATGAGTGAGTTGCACTGAAAAACTTAGAAAATAAGAAACGCACAGTGTAGTACATAGTATATGAGTGAGTTGCACTGAAAAACTTAGAAAATAAGAAACGCACAGTGTAGTACATAGTATATGAGTGAGTTGCACTGAAAAACTTAGAATATAAGAAACGCACAGTGTAGTACATAGTATATGAGTGAGTTGCACTGAAAAACTTAGAAAATAAGAAACGCACAGTGTAGTACATAGTATATGAGTGAGTTGCACTAGAAAAACTTAGAATATAAGAAACGCACAGTGTAGTACATAGTATATGAGTGAGTTGCACTGAAAAACTTAGAATGTAAAAAACGCACAGTGTAGTACATAGTATATGAGTGAGTTGCACTGAAAAACTTAGAATATAAGAAACGCACAGTGTAGTACATAGTATATGAGTGAGTTGCACTGAAAAACTAAGAATTTACTGAAAATCCCGCATTACACGAAATGCACAGTGTAGTACATAGTATATGAGTGAGTTGCACTGAAAAACTTAGAATATAAGAAACGCACAGTGTAGTACATAGTATATGAGTGAGTTGCACTGAAAAACTTAGAATATAAGAAACGCACAGTGTAGTACATAGTATATGAGTGAGTTGCACTGAAAAACTTAGAATTTACTGAAAAACCCGCATTACACGAAATGCACAGTGTAGTACATAGTATATGAGTGAGTTGCACTGAAAAACTTAGAATATAAGAAACGCACAATGTAGTACATAGTATATGAGTGAGTTGCACTGAAAAACTTAGAATATAAGAAACGCACAGTGTAGTACATAGTATATGAGTGAGTTGCACTGAAAAACTTAGAATATAAGAAACGCACAGTGTAGTACATAGTATATGAGTGAGTTGCACTGAAAAACTTAGAATATAAGAAACGCACAGTGTAGTACATAGTATATGAGTGAGTTCACTGAAAAACTTAGAATATAAGAAACGCACAGTGTAGTACATATTATATGAGTGAGTTGCACTGAAAAACATAGAATGTAAGAAACGCACAGTGTAGTACATAGTATATGAGTGAGTTGCACTGAAAAACTTAGAATTTACTGAAAAACCCGCATTACACGAAATGCACAGTGTAGTACATAGTATATGAGTGAGTTGCACTGAAAAACTTAGAATATAAGAAACGCACAGTGTAGTACATAGTATATGAGTCAGTTGCACTGAAAAACTTAGAATATAAGAAACGCTCAGTGTAGTACATAGTATATGAGTGAGTTGAACTGAAAATATTAGAATATAAGAAACGCACAGTGTAGTACATAGTATATGAGTGAGTTGCACTGAAAAACTTAGAATATAAGAAACGCACAGTGTAGTACATAGTATATGAGTGAGTTGCACTGAAAAACTTAGAATATAAGAAACGCACAGTGTAGTACATAGTATATTAGTGAGTTGCACTGAAAAACTTAGAATATAAGAAACGCACAGTGTAGTACATAGTATATGAGTGAGTTACACTGAAAAACTTAGAATATAAGAAACGCACAGTGTAGTACATAGTATATGAGTGAGTTGCACTGAAAAACTTAGAATTTACTGAAAAACCCGCATTACACGAAATGCACAGTGTAGTACATAGTATATGAGTGAGTTGCACTGAAAAACTTAGAATATAAGAAACGCACAGTGGAGTATATAGTATATGAGTGATTGCACTGAAAAACTTAGAATATTTGAAACGCAAAGTGTAGTACATAGTATATGAATGAGTTGCACTGAAAAACTTAGAATTTACTGAAAAACCCGCATTACACGAAATGCACAGTGTAGTACATAGTATATGAGTGAGTTGCATTGAAAAACTTAGAATATAAGAAACGCACAGTGTAGTACATATTATATGAGTGAGTTGCACTGAAAAACATAGAATGTAAGAAACGCACCGTGTAGTACATAGTATATGAGTGAGTTGCACTGAAAAACTTAGAATTTACTGAAAAACCCGCATTACACGAAATGCACAGTGTAGTACATAGTATATGAGTGAGTTGCACTGAAAAACTTAGAATTTACTGAAAAACCCGCATTACACGAAATGCACAGTGTAGTACATAGTATATGAGTGAGTTGCACTGAAAAACTTAGAATATAAGAAACGCACAGTGTAGTACATAGTATATGAGTGAGTTGCACTGAAAAACTTAGAATATAAGAAACGCACAGTGTAGTACATAGTATATGAGTGAGTTGCACTGAAAAACTTAGAATATAAGAAACGCACAGTGTAGTACATAGTATATGAGTGAGTTGCACTGAAAAACTTAGAATATAAGAAACGCACAGTGGAGTATATAGTATATGAGTGATTGCACTGAAAAACTTAGAATATTTGAAACGCAAAGTGTAGTACATAGTATATGAATGAGTTGCACTGAAAAACTTAGAATTTACTGAAAAACCCGCATTACACGAAATGCACAGTGTAGTACATAGTATAAGAGTGAGTTGCACTGAAAAACGTAGAATATAAGAAACGCACAGTGTAGTACATAGTATATGAGTGAGTTGCACTGAAAAACTTAGAATATAAGAAACGCACAGTGTAGTACATAGTATATGAGTGAGTTGCACTGAAAATATTAGAATATAAGAAACGCACAGTGTAGTACATAGTATATGAGTGAGTTGCACTGAAAAACTTAGAATTTACTGAAAAACCCGCATTACACGAAATGCACAGTGTAGTACATAGTATATGAGTGAGTTGCACTGAAAAACTTAGAATATAAGAAACGCACAGTGTAGTACATAGTATATGAGTCAGTTGCACTGAAAAACTTAGAATATAAGAAACGCTCAGTGTAGTACATAGTATATGAGTGAGTTGAACTGAAAATATTAGAATATAAGAAACGCACAGTGTAGTACATAGTATATGAGTGAGTTGCACTGAAAAACTTAGAATATAAGAAACGCACAGTGTAGTACATAGTATATGAGTGAGTTGCACTGAAAAACTTAGAATATAAGAAACGCACAGTGTAGTACATAGTATATGAGTGAGTTGCACTGAAAAACTTAGAATATAAGAAACGCACAGTGTAGTACATAGTATATGAGTGAGTTGCACTGAAAAACTTAGAATATAAGAAACGCACAGTGTAGTACATAGTATATGAGTGAGTTGCACTGAAAAACTTAGAATATAAGAAACGCACAGTGTAGTACATAGTATATGAGTGAGTTGCACTGAAAAACTTAGAATATAAGAAACGCACAGTGTAGTACATAGTATATGAGTGAGTTGCACTGAAAAACTTAGAATTTACTGAAATACCCGCATTACACGAAATGCACAGTGTAGTACATAGTATATGAGTGAGTTGCACTGAAAAACTTAGAATATAAGAAACGCACAGTGTAGTACATAGTATATGAGTGAGTTGCACTGAAAAACTTAGAATATAAGAAACGCACAGTGTAGTACATAGCATATGAGTGAGTTGCACTGAAAAACTTAGAATTTACTGAAAAACCCGCATTACACGAAATGCACAGTGTAGTACATAGTATATGAGTGAGTTGCACTGAAAAACTTAGAATATAAGAAACGCACAGTGTAGTACATAGTATATGAGTGAGTTGCACTGAAAAACTTAGAAAATAAGAAACGCACAGTGTAGTACATAGTATATGAGTGAGTTGCACTGAAAAACTTAGAAAATAAGAAACGCACAGTGTAGTACATAGTATATGAGTGAGTTGCACTGAAAAACTTAGAATATAAGAAACGCACAGTGTAGTACATAGTATATGAGTGAGTTGCACTGAAAAACTTAGAAAATAAGAAACGCTCAGTGTAGTACATAGTATATGAGTGAGTTGCACTAGAAAAACTTAGAATATAAGAAACGCACAGTGTAGTACATAGTATATGAGTGAGTTGCACTGAAAAACTTAGAATGTAAAAAACGCACAGTGTAGTACATAGTATATGAGTGAGTTGCACTGAAAAACTTAGAATATAAGAAACGCACAGTGTAGTACATAGTATATGAGTGAGTTGCACTGAAAAACTAAGAATTTACTGAAAATCCCGCATTACACGAAATGCACAGTGTAGTACATAGTATATGAGTGAGTTGCACTGAAAAACATAGAATATAAGAAACGCACAGTGTAGTACATAGTATATGAGTGAGTTGCACTGAAAAACTTAGAATATAAGAAACGCACAGTGTAGTACATAGTATATGAGTGAGTTGCACTGAAAAACTTAGAATTTACTGAAAAACCCGCATTACACGAAATGCACAGTGTAGTACATAGTATATGAGTGAGTTGCACTGAAAAACTTAGAATATAAGAAACGCACAATGTAGTACATAGTATATGAGTGTGTTGCACTGAAAAACTTAGAATATAAGAAACGCACAGTGTAGTACATAGTATATGAGTGAGTTGCACTGAAAAACTTAGAATATAAGAAACGCACAGTGTAGTACATAGTATATGAGTGAGTTGCACTGAAAAACTTAGAATATAAGAAACGCACAGTGTAGTACATAGTATATGAGTGAGTTGCACTGAAAAACTTAGAATTTACTGAAAAACCCGCATTACACGAAATGCACAGTGTAGTACATAGTATATGAGTGAGTTGCACTGAAAAACTTAGAATTTACTGAAAAACCCGCATTACACGAAATGCACAGTGTAGTACATAGTATATGAGTGAGTTGCACTGAAAAACTTAGAATATAAGAAACGCACAGTGTAGTACATAGTATATGAGTGAGTTGCACTGAAAAACTTAGAATATAAGAAACGCACAGTGTAGTACATAGTATATGAGTGAGTTGCACTGAAAAACTTAGAATATAAGAAACGCACAGTGTAGTACATAGTATATGAGTGAGTTGCACTGAAAAACTTAGAATATAAGAAACGCACAGTGGAGTATATAGTATATGAGTGATTGCACTGAAAAACTTAGAATATTTGAAACGCAAAGTGTAGTACATAGTATATGAATGAGTTGCACTGAAAAACTTAGAATTTACTGAAAAACCCGCATTACACGAAATGCACAGTGTAGTACATAGTATAAGAGTGAGTTGCACTGAAAAACGTAGAATATAAGAAACGCACAGTGTAGTACATAGTATATGAGTGAGTTGCACTGAAAAACTTAGAATATAAGAAACGCACAGTGTAGTACATAGTATATGAGTGAGTTGCACTGAAAATATTAGAATATAAGAAACGCACAGTGTAGTACATAGTATATGAGTGAGTTGCACTGAAAAACTTAGAATTTACTGAAAAACCCGCATTACACGAAATGCACAGTGTAGTACATAGTATATGAGTGAGTTGCACTGAAAAACTTAGAATATAAGAAACGCACAGTGTAGTACATAGTATATGAGTCAGTTGCACTGAAAAACTTAGAATATAAGAAACGCTCAGTGTAGTACATAGTATATGAGTGAGTTGAACTGAAAATATTAGAATATAAGAAACGCACAGTGTAGTACATAGTATATGAGTGAATTGCACTGAAAAACTTAGAATATAAGAAACGCACAGTGTAGTACATAGTATATGAGTGAGTTGCACTGAAAAACTTAGAATATAAGAAACGCACAGTGTAGTACATAGTATATGAGTGAGTTGCACTGAAAAACTTAGAATATAAGAAACGCACAGTGTAGTACATAGTATATGAGTGAGTTGCACTGAAAAACTTAGAATATAAGAAACGCACAGTGTAGTACATAGTATATGAGTGAGTTGCACTGAAAAACTTAGAATATAAGAAACGCACAGTGTAGTACATAGTATATGAGTGAGTTGCACTGAAAAACTTAGAATATAAGAAACGCACAGTGTAGTACATAGTATATGAGTGAGTTGCACTGAAAAACTTAGAATTTACTGAAATACCCGCATTACACGAAATGCACAGTGTAGTACATAGTATATGAGTGAGTTGCACTGAAAAACTTAGAATATAAGAAACGCACAGTGTAGTACATAGTATATGAGTGAGTTGCACTGAAAAACTTAGAATATAAGAAACGCACAGTGTAGTACATAGCATATGAGTGAGTTGCACTGAAAAACTTAGAATTTACTGAAAAACCCGCATTACACGAAATGCACAGTGTAGTACATAGTATATGAGTGAGTTGCACTGAAAAACTTAGAATATAAGAAACGCACAGTGTAGTACATAGTATATGAGTGAGTTGCACTGAAAAACTTAGAAAATAAGAAACGCACAGTGTAGTACATAGTATATGAGTGAGTTGCACTGAAAAACTTAGAAAATAAGAAACGCACAGTGTAGTACATAGTATATGAGTGAGTTGCACTGAAAAACTTAGAATATAAGAAACGCACAGTGTAGTACATAGTATATGAGTGAGTTGCACTGAAAAACTTAGAAAATAAGAAACGCACAGTGTAGTACATAGTATATGAGTGAGTTGCACTAGAAAAACTTAGAATATAAGAAACGCACAGTGTAGTACATAGTATATGAGTGAGTTGCACTGAAAAACTTAGAATGTAAAAAACGCACAGTGTAGTACATAGTATATGAGTGAGTTGCACTGAAAAACTTAGAATATAAGAAACGCACAGTGTAGTACATAGTATATGAGTGAGTTGCACTGAAAAACTAAGAATTTACTGAAAATCCCGCATTACACGAAATGCACAGTGTAGTACATAGTATATGAGTGAGTTGCACTGAAAAACGTAGAATATAAGAAACGCACAGTGTAGTACATAGTATATGAGTGAGTTGCACTGAAAAACTTAGAATATAAGAAACGCACAGTGTAGTACATAGTATATGAGTGAGTTGCACTGAAAAACTTAGAATTTACTGAAAAACCCGCATTACACGAAATGCACAGTGTAGTACATAGTATATGAGTGAGTTGCACTGAAACACTTAGAATATAAGAAACGCACAATGTAGTACATAGTATATGAGTGTGTTGCACTGAAAAACTTAGAATATAAGAAACGCACAGTGTAGTACATAGTATATGAGTGAGTTGCACTGAAAAACTTAGAATATAAGAAACGCACAGTGTAGTACATAGTATATGAGTGAGTTGCACTGAAAAACTTAGAATATAAGAAACGCACAGTGTAGTACATAGTATATGAGTGAGTTGCACTGAAAAACTTAGAATATAAGAAACGCACAGTGTAGTACATATTATATGAGTGAGTTGCACTGAAAAACATAGAATGTAAGAAACGCACAGTGTAGTACATAGTATATGAGTGAGTTGCACTGAAAAACTTAGAATTTACTGAAAAACCCGCATTACACGAAATGCACAGTGTAGTACATAGTATATGAGTGAGTTGCACTGAAAAACTTAGAATATAAGAAACGCACAGTGTAGTACATAGTATATGAGTCAGTTGCACTGAAAAACTTAGAATATAAGAAACGCTCAGTGTAGTACATAGTATATGAGTGAGTTGAACTGAAAATATTAGAATATAAGAAACGCACAGTGTAGTACATAGTATATGAGTGAGTTGCACTGAAAAACTTAGAATATAAGAAACGCACAGTGTAGTACATAGTATATGAGTGAGTTGCACTGAAAAACTTAGAATATAAGAAACGCACAGTGTAGTACATAGTATATTAGTGAGTTGCACTGAAAAACTTAGAATATAAGAAACGCACAGTGTAGTACATAGTATATGAGTGAGTTACACTGAAAAACTTAGAATATAAGAAACGCACAGTGTAGTACATAGTATATGAGTGAGTTGCACTGAAAAACTTAGAATTTACTGAAAAACCCGCATTACACGAAATGCACAGTGTAGTACATAGTATATGAGTGAGTTGCACTGAAAAACTTAGAATATAAGAAACGCACAGTGGAGTATATAGTATATGAGTAATTGCACTGAAAAACTTAGAATATTTGAAACGCAAAGTGTAGTACATAGTATATGAATGAGTTGCACTGAAAAACTTAGAATTTACTGAAAAACCCGCATTACACGAAATGCACAGTGTAGTACATAGTATATGAGTGAGTTGCATTGAAAAACTTAGAATATAAGAAATGCACAGTGTAGTACATAATATATGAGTGAGTTGCACTGAAAAACTTAGAATATAAGAAACGCACAGTGTAGTACATAGTATATGAGTGAGTTGCACTGAAAAACTTAGAATTTACTGAAAAACCCGCATTACACGAAATGCACAGTGTAGTACATAGTATAAGAGTGAGTTGCACTGAAAAACGTAGAATATAAGAAACGCACAGTGTAGTACATAGTATAAGAGAGAGTTGCACTGAAAAACGTAGAATATAAGAAACGCACAGTGTAGTACATAGTATATGAGTGAGTTGCACTGAAAAACTTAGAATATAAGAAACGCACAGTGTAGTACATAGTATATGAGTGAGTTGCACTGAAAAACTTAGAATTTACTGAAAAACCCGCATTACACGAAATGCACAGTGTAGTACATAGTATATGAGTGAGTTGCACTGAAAAACTTAGAATATAAGAAACGCACACTGTAGTACATAGTATATGAGTGAGTTGCCCTGAAAAACTTAGAATATAAGAAACGCACAGTGTAGTACATAGTATATGAGTGAGTTGCACTGAAAAACTTAGAATATAAGAAACGCACAGTGTAGTACATAGCATATGAGTGAGTTGCACTGAAAAACTTAGAATTTACTGAAAAACCCGCATTACACGAAATGCAGAGTGTAGTACATAGTATATGAGTGAGTTGCACTGAAAAACTTAGAATATAAGAAACGCACAGTGTAGTACATAGTATATGAGTGAGTTGCACTGAAAAACTTAGAAAATAAGAAACGCACAGTGTAGTACATAGTATATGAGTGAGTTGCACTGAAAAACTTAGAAAATAAGAAACGCACAGTGTAGTACATAGTATATGAGTGAGTTGCACTGAAAAACTTAGAATATAAGAAACGCACAGTGTAGTACATAGTATATGAGTGAGTTGCACTGAAAAACTTAGAAAATAAGAAACGCACAGTGTAGTACATAGTATATGAGTGAGTTGCACTAGAAAAACTTAGAATATAAGAAACGCACAGTGTAGTACATAGTATATGAGTGAGTTGCACTGAAAAACTTAGAATGTAAAAAACGCACAGTGTAGTACATAGTATATGAGTGAGTTGCACTGAAAAACTTAGAATATAAGAAACGCACAGTGTAGTACATAGTATATGAGTGAGTTGCACTGAAAAACTAAGAATTTACTGAAAATCCCGCATTACACGAAATGCACAGTGTAGTACATAGTATATGAGTGAGTTGCACTGAAAAACTTAGAATATAAGAAACGCACAGTGTAGTACATAGTATATGAGTGAGTTGCACTGAAAAACTTAGAATATAAGAAACGCACAGTGTAGTACATAGTATATGAGTGAGTTGCACTGAAAAACTTAGAATATAAGAAACGCACAGTGGAGTATATAGTATATGAGTGATTGCACTGAAAAACTTAGAATATTTGAAACGCAAAGTGTAGTACATAGTATATGAATGAGTTGCACTGAAAAACTTAGAATTTACTGAAAAACCCGCATTACACGAAATGCACAGTGTAGTACATAGTATATGAGTGAGTTGCATTGAAAAACTTAGAATATAAGAAATGCACAGTGTAGTACATAGTATATGAGTGAGTTGCACTGAAAAACTTAGAATATAAGAAACGCACAGTGTAGTACATAGTATATGAGTGAGTTGCACTGAAAAACTTAGAATTTACTGAAAAACCCGCATTACACGAAATGCACAGTGTAGTACATTGTATATGAGTGAGTTGCACTGAAAAACTTAGAATATAAGAAACGCACAGTGTAGTACATAGTATATGAGTCAGTTGCACTGAAAAACTTAGAATATAAGAAACGCTCAGTGTAGTACATAGTATATGAGTGAGTTGAACTGAAAATATTAGAATATAAGAAACGCACAGTGTAGTACATAGTATATGAGTGAGTTGCACTGAAAAACTTAGAATATAAGAAACGCACAGTGTAGTACATAGTATATGAGTGAGTTGCACTGAAAAACTTAGAATATAAGAAACGCACAGTGTAGTACATAGTATATTAGTGAGTTGCACTGAAAAACTTAGAATATAAGAAACGCACAGTGTAGTACATAGTATATGAGTGAGTTACACTGAAAAACTTAGAATATAAGAAACGCACAGTGTAGTACATAGTATATGAGTGAGTTGCACTGAAAAACTTAGAATTTACTGAAAAACCCGCATTACACGAAATGCACAGTGTAGTACATAGTATATGAGTGAGTTGCACTGAAAAACTTAGAATATAAGAAACGCACAGTGGAGTATATAGTATATGAGTGATTGCACTGAAAAACTTAGAATATTTGAAACGCAAAGTGTAGTACATAGTATATGAATGAGTTGCACTGAAAAACTTAGAATTTACTGAAAAACCCGCATTACACGAAATGCACAGTGTAGTACATAGTATATGAGTGAGTTGCATTGAAAAACTTAGAATATAAGAAATGCACAGTGTAGTACATAATATATGAGTGAGTTGCACTGAAAAACTTAGAATATAAGAAACGCACAGTGTAGTACATAGTATATGAGTGAGTTGCACTGAAAAACTTAGAATTTACTGAAAAACCCGCATTACACGAAATGCACAGTGTAGTACATAGTATAAGAGTGAGTTGCACTGAAAAACGTAGAATATAAGAAACGCACAGTGTAGTACATAGTATAAGAGAGAGTTGCACTGAAAAACGTAGAATATAAGAAACGCACAGTGTAGTACATAGTATATGAGTGAGTTGCACTGAAAAACTTAGAATATAAGAAACGCACAGTGTAGTACATAGTATATGAGTGAGTTGCACTGAAAAACTTAGAATTTACTGAAAAACCCGCATTACACGAAATGCACAGTGTAGTACATAGTATATGAGTGAGTGGCACTGAAAAACTTAGAATATAAGAAACGCACACTGTAGTACATAGTATATGAGTGAGTTGCCCTGAAAAACTTAGAATATAAGAAACGCACAGTGTAGTACATAGTATATGAGTGAGTTGCACTGAAAAACTTAGAATATAAGAAACGCACAGTGTAGTACATAGCATATGAGTGAGTTGCACTGAAAAACTTAGAATTTACTGAAAAACCCGCATTACACGAAATGCACAGTGTAGTACATAGTATATGAGTGAGTTGCACTGAAAAACTTAGAAAATAAGAAACGCACAGTGTAGTACATAGTATATGAGTGAGTTGCACTGAAAAACTTAGAAAATAAGAAACGCACAGTGTAGTACATAGTATATGAGTGAGTTGCACTGAAAAACTTAGAAAATAAGAAACGCACAGTGTAGTACATAGTATATGAGTGAGTTGCACTGAAAAACTTAGAATATAAGAAACGCACAGTGTAGTACATAGTATATGAGTGAGTTGCACTGAAAAACTTAGAAAATAAGAAACGCACAGTGTAGTACATAGTATATGAGTGAGTTGCACTAGAAAAACTTAGAATATAAGAAACGCACAGTGTAGTACATAGTATATGAGTGAGTTGCACTGAAAAACTTAGAATGTAAAAAACGCACAGTGTAGTACATAGTATATGAGTGAGTTGCACTGAAAAACTTAGAATATAAGAAACGCACAGTGTAGTACATAGTATATGAGTGAGTTGCACTGAAAAACTAAGAATTTACTGAAAATCCCGCATTACACGAAATGCACAGTGTAGTACATAGTATATGAGTGAGTTGCACTGAAAAACTTAGAATATAAGAAACGCACAGTGTAGTACATAGTATATGAGTGAGTTGCACTGAAAAACTTAGAATATAAGAAACGCACAGTGTAGTACATAGTATATGAGTGAGTTGCACTGAAAAACTTAGAATATAAGAAACGCACAGTGTAGTACATAGTATATGAGTGAGTTGCACTGAAAAACTTAGAATATAAGAAACGCACAGTGTAGTACATAGTATATTAGTGAGTTGCACTGAAAAACTTAGAATATAAGAAACGCACAGTGTAGTACATAGTATATGAGTGAGTTACACTGAAAAACTTAGAATATAAGAAACGCACAGTGTAGTACATAGTATATGAGTGAGTTGCACTGAAAAACTTAGAATTTACTGAAAAACCCGCATTACACGAAATGCACAGTGTAGTACATAGTATATGAGTGAGTTGCACTGAAAAACTTAGAATATAAGAAACGCACAGTGGAGTATATAGTATATGAGTGATTGCACTGAAAAACTTAGAATATTTGAAACGCAAAGTGTAGTACATAGTATATGAATGAGTTGCACTGAAAAACTTAGAATTTACTGAAAAACCCGCATTACACGAAATGCACAGTGTAGTACATAGTATATGAGTGAGTTGCATTGAAAAACTTAGAATATAAGAAATGCACAGTGTAGTACATAATATATGAGTGAGTTGCACTGAAAAACTTAGAATATAAGAAACGCACAGTGTAGTACATAGTATATGAGTGAGTTGCACTGAAAAACTTAGAATTTACTGAAAAACCCGCATTACACGAAATGCACAGTGTAGTACATAGTATAAGAGTGAGTTGCACTGAAAAACGTAGAATATAAGAAACGCACAGTGTAGTACATAGTATAAGAGAGAGTTGCACTGAAAAACGTAGAATATAAGAAACGCACAGTGTAGTACATAGTATATGAGTGAGTTGCACTGAAAAACTTAGAATATAAGAAACGCAGAGTGTAGTACATAGTATATGAGTGAGTTGCACTGAAAAACTTAGAATTTACTGAAAAACCCGCATTACACGAAATGCACAGTGTAGTACATAGTATATGAGTGAGTTGCACTGAAAAACTTAGAATATAAGAAACGCACACTGTAGTACATAGTATATGAGTGAGTTGCCCTGAAAAACTTAGAATATAAGAAACGCACAGTGTAGTACATAGTATATGAGTGAGTTGCACTGAAAAACTTAGAATATAAGAAACGCACAGTGTAGTACATAGCATATGAGTGAGTTGCACTGAAAAACTTAGAATTTACTGAAAAACCCGCATTACACGAAATGCACAGTGTAGTACATAGTATATGAGTGAGTTGCACTGAAAAACTTAGAATATAAGAAACGCACAGTGTAGTACATAGTATATGAGTGAGTTGCACTGAAAAACTTAGAATATAAGAAACGCACAGTGTAGTACATAGTATATGAGTGAGTTGCACTGAAAAACTTAGAATATAAGAAACGCACAGTGTAGTACATAGTATATGAGTGAGTTGCACTGAAAAACTTAGAATATAAGAAACGCACAGTGTAGTACATATTATATGAGTGAGTTGCACTGAAAAACATAGAATGTAAGAAACGCACAGTGTAGTACATAGTATATGAGTGAGTTGCACTGAAAAACTTAGAATTTACTGAAAAACCCGCATTACACGAAATGCACAGTGTAGTACATAGTATATGAGTGAGTTGCACTGAAAAACTTAGAATATAAGAAACGCACAGTGTAGTACATAGTATATGAGTCAGTTGCACTGAAAAACTTAGAATATAAGAAACGCTCAGTGTAGTACATAGTATATGAGTGAGTTGAACTGAAAATATTAGAATATAAGAAACGCACAGTGTAGTACATAGTATATGAGTGAGTTGCACTGAAAAACTTAGAATATAAGAAACGCACAGTGTAGTACATAGTATATGAGTGAGTTGCACTGAAAAACTTAGAATATAAGAAACGCACAGTGTAGTACATAGTATATTAGTGAGTTGCACTGAAAAACTTTGAATATAAGAAACGCACAGTGTAGTACATAGTATATGAGTGAGTTACACTGAAAAACTTAGAATATAAGAAACGCTCAGTGTAGTACATAGTATATGAGTGAGTTGAACTGAAAATATTAGAATATAAGAAACGCACAGTGTAGTACATAGTATATGAGTGAGTTGCACTGAAAAACTTAGAATATAAGAAACGCACAGTGTAGTACATAGTATATGAGTGAGTTGCACTGAAAAACTTAGAATATAAGAAACGCACAGTGTAGTACATAGTATATTAGTGAGTTGCACTGAAAAACTTAGAATATAAGAAACGCACAGTGGAGTATATAGTATATGAGTGATTGCACTGAAAAACTTAGAATATTTGAAACGCAAAGTGTAGTACATATTATATGAATGAGTTGCACTGAAAAACTTAGAATTTACTGAAAAACCCGCATTACACGAAATGCACAGTGTAGTACATAGTATATGAGTGAGTTGCATTGAAAAACTTAGAATATAAGAAATGCACAGTGTAGTACATAATATATGAGTGAGTTGCACTGAAAAACTTAGAATATAAGAAACGCACAGTGTAGTACATAGTATATGAGTGAGTTGCACTGAAAAACTTAGAATTTACTGAAAAACCCGCATTACACGAAATGCACAGTGTAGTACATAGTATAAGAGTGAGTTGCACTGAAAAACGTAGAATATAAGAAACGCACAGTGTAGTACATAGTATAAGAGAGAGTTGCACTGAAAAACGTAGAATATAAGAAACGCACAGTGTAGTACATAGTATATGAGTGAGTTGCACTGAAAAACTTAGAATATAAGAAACGCACAGTGTAGTACATAGTATATGAGTGAGTTGCACTGAAAAACTTAGAATTTACTGAAAAACCCGCATTACACGAAATGCACAGTGTAGTACATAGTATATGAGTGAGTTGCACTGAAAAACTTAGAATATAAGAAACGCACACTGTAGTACATAGTATATGAGTGAGTTGCCCTGAAAAACTTAGAATATAAGAAACGCACAGTGTAGTACATAGTATATGAGTGAGTTGCACTGAAAAACTTAGAATATAAGAAACGCACAGTGTAGTACATAGCATATGAGTGAGTTGCACTGAAAAACTTAGAATTTACTGAAAAACCCGCATTACACGAAATGCAGAGTGTAGTACATAGTATATGAGTGAGTTGCACTG
This sequence comes from Mus caroli, assembly GCF_978045245.1. Taxonomy (NCBI): domain Eukaryota; kingdom Metazoa; phylum Chordata; class Mammalia; order Rodentia; family Muridae; genus Mus; species Mus caroli. The sequence goes on along the minus strand of NW_028227284.1, from coordinate 3,116,432 downwards.
AAAAACTTAGAATATAAGAAACGCACAGTGTAGTACATAGTATATGAGTGAGTTGCACTGAAAAACTTAGAAAATAAGAAACGCACAGTGTAGTACATAGTATATGAGTGAGTTGCACTGAAAAACTTAGAAAATAAGAAACGCACAGTGTAGTACATAGTATATGAGTGAGTTGCACTGAAAAACTTAGAATATAAGAAACGCACAGTGTAGTACATAGTATATGAGTGAGTTGCACTGAAAAACTTAGAAAATAAGAAACGCACAGTGTAGTACATAGTATATGAGTGAGTTGCACTAGAAAAACTTAGAATATAAGAAACGCACAGTGTAGTACATAGTATATGAGTGAGTTGCACTGAAAAACTTAGAATGTAAAAAACGCACAGTGTAGTACATAGTATATGAGTGAGTTGCACTGAAAAACTTAGAATATAAGAAACGCACAGTGTAGTACATAGTATATGAGTGAGTTGCACTGAAAAACTAAGAATTTACTGAAAATCCCGCATTACACGAAATGCACAGTGTAGTACATAGTATATGAGTGAGTTGCACTGAAAAACTTAGAATATAAGAAACGCACAGTGTAGTACATAGTATATGAGTGAGTTGCACTGAAAAACTTAGAATATAAGAAACGCACAGTGTAGTACATAGTATATGAGTGAGTTGCACTGAAAAACTTAGAATATAAGAAACGCACAGTGGAGTATATAGTATATGAGTGATTGCACTGAAAAACTTAGAATATTTGAAACGCAAAGTGTAGTACATAGTATATGAATGAGTTGCACTGAAAAACTTAGAATTTACTGAAAAACCCGCATTACACGAAATGCACAGTGTAGTACATAGTATATGAGTGAGTTGCATTGAAAAACTTAGAATATAAGAAATGCACAGTGTAGTACATAGTATATGAGTGAGTTGCACTGAAAAACTTAGAATATAAGAAACGCACAGTGTAGTACATAGTATATGAGTGAGTTGCACTGAAAAACTTAGAATTTACTGAAAAACCCGCATTACACGAAATGCACAGTGTAGTACATAGTATATGAGTGAGTTGCACTGAAAAACTTAGAATATAAGAAACGCACAGTGTAGTACATAGTATATGAGTCAGTTGCACTGAAAAACTTAGAATATAAGAAACGCTCAGTGTAGTACATAGTATATGAGTGAGTTGAACTGAAAATATTAGAATATAAGAAACGCACAGTGTAGTACATAGTATATGAGTGAGTTGCACTGAAAAACTTAGAATATAAGAAACGCACAGTGTAGTACATAGTATATGAGTGAGTTGCACTGAAAAACTTAGAATATAAGAAACGCACAGTGTAGTACATAGTATATTAGTGAGTTGCACTGAAAAACTTAGAATATAAGAAACGCACAGTGTAGTACATAGTATATGAGTGAGTTACACTGAAAAACTTAGAATATAAGAAACGCACAGTGTAGTACATAGTATATGAGTGAGTTGCACTGAAAAACTTAGAATTTACTGAAAAACCCGCATTACACGAAATGCACAGTGTAGTACATAGTATATGAGTGAGTTGCACTGAAAAACTTAGAATATAAGAAACGCACAGTGGAGTATATAGTATATGAGTGATTGCACTGAAAAACTTAGAATATTTGAAACGCAAAGTGTAGTACATAGTATATGAATGAGTTGCACTGAAAAACTTAGAATTTACTGAAAAACCCGCATTACACGAAATGCACAGTGTAGTACATAGTATATGAGTGAGTTGCATTGAAAAACTTAGAATATAAGAAATGCACAGTGTAGTACATAATATATGAGTGAGTTGCACTGAAAAACTTAGAATATAAGAAACGCACAGTGTAGTACATAGTATATGAGTGAGTTGCACTGAAAAACTTAGAATTTACTGAAAAACCCGCATTACACGAAATGCACAGTGTAGTATATAGTATAAGAGTGAGTTGCACTGAAAAACGTAGAATATAAGAAACGCACAGTGTAGTACATAGTATAAGAGAGAGTTGCACTGAAAAACGTAGAATATAAGAAACGCACAGTGTAGTACATAGTATATGAGTGAGTTGCACTGAAAAACTTAGAATATAAGAAACGCACAGTGTAGTACATAGTATATGAGTGAGTTGCACTGAAAAACTTAGAATTTACTGAAAAACCCGCATTACACGAAATGCACAGTGTAGTACATAGTATATGAGTGAGTGGCACTGAAAAACTTAGAATATAAGAAACGCACACTGTAGTACATAGTATATGAGTGAGTTGCCCTGAAAAACTTAGAATATAAGAAACGCACAGTGTAGTACATTGTATATGAGTGAGTTGCACTGAAAAACTTAGAATATAAGAAACGCACAGTGTAGTACATAGCATATGAGTGAGTTGCACTGAAAAACTTAGAATTTACTGAAAAACCCGCATTACACGAAATGCACAGTGTAGTACATAGTATATGAGTGAGTTGCACTGAAAAACTTAGAAAATAAGAAACGCACAGTGTAGTACATAGTATATGAGTGAGTTGCACTGAAAAACTTAGAAAATAAGAAACGCACAGTGTAGTACATAGTATATGAGTGAGTTGCACTGAAAAACTTAGAAAATAAGAAACGCACAGTGTAGTACATAGTATATGAGTGAGTTGCACTGAAAAACTTAGAATATAAGAAACGCACAGTGTAGTACATAGTATATGAGTGAGTTGCACTGAAAAACTTAGAAAATAAGAAACGCACAGTGTAGTACATAGTATATGAGTGAGTTGCACTAGAAAAACTTAGAATATAAGAAACGCACAGTGTAGTACATAGTATATGAGTGAGTTGCACTGAAAAACTTAGAATATAAGAAACGCACAGTGTAGTACATAGCATATGAGTGAGTTGCACTGAAAAATTTAGAATTTACTGAAAAACCCGCATTACACGAAATGCAGAGTGTAGTACATAGTATATGAGTGAGTTGCACTGAAAAACTTAGAATATAAGAAACGCACAGTGTAGTACATAGTATATGAGTGAGTTGCACTGAAAAACTTAGAAAATAAGAAACGCACAGTGTAGTACATAGTATATGAGTGAGTTGCACTGAAAAACTTAGAAAATAAGAAACGCACAGTGTAGTACATAGTATATGAGTGAGTTGCACTGAAAAACTTAGAATATAAGAAACGCACAGTGTAGTACATAGTATATGAGTGAGTTGCACTGAAAAACTTAGAAAATAAGAAACGCACAGTGTAGTACATAGTATATGAGTGAGTTGCACTAGAAAAACTTAGAATATAAGAAACGCACAGTGTAGTACATAGTATATGAGTGAGTTGCACTGAAAAACTTAGAATGTAAAAAACGCACAGTGTAGTACATAGTATATGAGTGAGTTGCACTGAAAAACTTAGAATATAAGAAACGCACAGTGTAGTACATAGTATATGAGTGAGTTGCACTGAAAAACTAAGAATTTACTGAAAATCCCGCATTACACGAATGCACAGTGTAGTACATAGTATATGAGTGAGTTGCACTGAAAAACTTAGAATATAAGAAACGCACAGTGTAGTACATAGTATATGAGTGAGTTGCACTGAAAAACTTAGAATATAAGAAACGCACAGTGTAGTACATAGTATATGAGTGAGTTGCACTGAAAAACTTAGAATATAAGAAACGCACAGTGGAGTATATAGTATATGAGTGATTGCACTGAAAAACTTAGAATATTTGAAACGCAAAGTGTAGTACATAGTATATGAATGAGTTGCACTGAAAAACTTAGAATTTACTGAAAAACCCGCATTACACGAAATGCACAGTGTAGTACATAGTATATGAGTGAGTTGCATTGAAAAACTTAGAATATAAGAAATGCACAGTGTAGTACATAGTATATGAGTGAGTTGCACTGAAAAACTTAGAATATAAGAAACGCACAGTGTAGTACATAGTATATGAGTGAGTTGCACTGAAAAACTTAGAATTTACTGAAAAACCCGCATTACACGAAATGCACAGTGTAGTACATTGTATATGAGTGAGTTGCACTGAAAAACTTAGAATATAAGAAACGCACAGTGTAGTACATAGTATATGAGTCAGTTGCACTGAAAAACTTAGAATATAAGAAACGCTCAGTGTAGTACATAGTATATGAGTGAGTTGAACTGAAAATATTAGAATATAAGAAACGCACAGTGTAGTACATAGTATATGAGTGAGTTGCACTGAAAAACTTAGAATATAAGAAACGCACAGTGTAGTACATAGTATATGAGTGAGTTGCACTGAAAAACTTAGAATATAAGAAACGCACAGTGTAGTACATAGTATATTAGTGAGTTGCACTGAAAAACTTAGAATATAAGAAACGCACAGTGTAGTACATAGTATATGAGTGAGTTACACTGAAAAACTTAGAATATAAGAAACGCACAGTGTAGTACATAGTATATGAGTGAGTTGCACTGAAAAACTTAGAATTTACTGAAAAACCCGCATTACACGAAATGCACAGTGTAGTACATAGTATATGAGTGAGTTGCACTGAAAAACTTAGAATATAAGAAACGCACAGTGGAGTATATAGTATATGAGTGATTGCACTGAAAAACTTAGAATATTTGAAACGCAAAGTGTAGTACATAGTATATGAATGAGTTGCACTGAAAAACTTAGAATTTACTGAAAAACCCGCATTACACGAAATGCACAGTGTAGTACATAGTATATGAGTGAGTTGCATTGAAAAACTTAGAATATAAGAAATGCACAGTGTAGTACATAATATATGAGTGAGTTGCACTGAAAAACTTAGAATATAAGAAACGCACAGTGTAGTACATAGTATATGAGTGAGTTGCACTGAAAAACTTAGAATTTACTGAAAAACCCGCATTACACGAAATGCACAGTGTAGTACATAGTATAAGAGTGAGTTGCACTGAAAAACGTAGAATATAAGAAACGCACAGTGTAGTACATAGTATAAGAGAGAGTTGCACTGAAAAACGTAGAATATAAGAAACGCACAGTGTAGTACATAGTATATGAGTGAGTTGCACTGAAAAACTTAGAATATAAGAAACGCACAGTGTAGTACATAGTATATGAGTGAGTTGCACTGAAAAACTTAGAATTTACTGAAAAACCCGCATTACACGAAATGCACAGTGTAGTACATAGTATATGAGTGAGTGGCACTGAAAAACTTAGAATATAAGAAACGCACACTGTAGTACATAGTATATGAGTGAGTTGCCCTGAAAAACTTAGAATATAAGAAACGCACAGTGTAGTACATAGTATATGAGTGAGTTGCACTGAAAAACTTAGAATATAAGAAACGCACAGTGTAGTACATAGCATATGAGTGAGTTGCACTGAAAAACTTAGAATTTACTGAAAAACCCGCATTACACGAAATGCACAGTGTAGTACATAGTATATGAGTGAGTTGCACTGAAAAACTTAGAAAATAAGAAACGCACAGTGTAGTACATAGTATATGAGTGAGTTGCACTGAAAAACTTAGAAAATAAGAAACGCACAGTGTAGTACATAGTATATGAGTGAGTTGCACTGAAAAACTTAGAAAATAAGAATCGCACAGTGTAGTACATAGTATATGAGTGAGTTGCACTGAAAAACTTAGAATATAAGAAACGCACAGTGTAGTACATAGTATATGAGTGAGTTGCACTGAAAAACTTAGAAAATAAGAAACGCACAGTGTAGTACATAGTATATGAGTGAGTTGCACTAGAAAAACTTAGAATATAAGAAACGCACAGTGTAGTACATAGTATATGAGTGAGTTGCACTGAAAAACTTAGAATGTAAAAAACGCACAGTGTAGTACATAGTATATGAGTGAGTTGCACTGAAAAACTTAGAATATAAGAAACGCACAGTGTAGTACATAGTATATGAGTGAGTTGCACTGAAAAACTAAGAATTTACTGAAAATCCCGCATTACACGAAATGCACAGTGTAGTACATAGTATATGAGTGAGTTGCACTGAAAAACTTAGAATATAAGAAACGCACAGTGTAGTACATAGTATATGAGTGAGTTGCACTGAAAAACTTAGAATATAAGAAACGCACAGTGTAGTACATAGTATATTAGTGAGTTGCACTGAAAAACTTAGAATATAAGAAACGCACAGTGTAGTACATAGTATATGAGTGAGTTACACTGAAAAACTTAGAATATAAGAAACGCACAGTGTAGTACATAGTATATGAGTGAGTTGCACTGAAAAACTTAGAATTTACTGAAAAACCCGCATTACACGAAATGCACAGTGTAGTACATAGTATATGAGTGAGTTGCACTGAAAAACTTAGAATATAAGAAACGCACAGTGGAGTATATAGTATATGAGTGATTGCACTGAAAAACTTAGAATATTTGAAACGCAAAGTGTAGTACATAGTATATGAATGAGTTGCACTGAAAAACTTAGAATTTACTGAAAAACCCGCATTACACGAAATGCACAGTGTAGTACATAGTATATGAGTGAGTTGCATTGAAAAACTTAGAATATAAGAAATGCACAGTGTAGTACATAATATATGAGTGAGTTGCACTGAAAAACTTAGAATATAAGAAACGCACAGTGTAGTACATAGTATATGAGTGAGTTGCACTGAAAAACTTAGAATTTACTGAAAAACCCGCATTACACGAAATGCACAGTGTAGTACATAGTATAAGAGTGAGTTGCACTGAAAAACGTAGAATATAAGAAACGCACAGTGTAGTACATAGTATAAGAGAGAGTTGCACTGAAAAACGTAGAATATAAGAAACGCACAGTGTAGTACATAGTATATGAGTGAGTTGCACTGAAAAACTTAGAATATAAGAAACGCAGAGTGTAGTACATAGTATATGAGTGAGTTGCACTGAAAAACTTAGAATTTACTGAAAAACCCGCATTACACGAAATGCACAGTGTAGTACATAGTATATGAGTGAGTTGCACTGAAAAACTTAGAATATAAGAAACGCACACTGTAGTACATAGTATATGAGTGAGTTGCCCTGAAAAACTTAGAATATAAGAAACGCACAGTGTAGTACATAGTATATGAGTGAGTTGCACTGAAAAACTTAGAATATAAGAAACGCACAGTGTAGTACATAGCATATGAGTGAGTTGCACTGAAAAACTTAGAATTTACTGAAAAACCCGCATTACACGAAATGCACAGTGTAGTACATAGTATATGAGTGAGTTGCACTGAAAAACTTAGAATATAAGAAACGCACAGTGTAGTACATAGTATATGAGTGAGTTGCACTGAAAAACTTAGAATATAAGAAACGCACAGTGTAGTACATAGTATATGAGTGAGTTGCACTGAAAAACTTAGAATATAAGAAACGCACAGTGTAGTACATAGTATATGAGTGAGTTGCACTGAAAAACTTAGAATATAAGAAACGCACAGTGTAGTACATATTATATGAGTGAGTTGCACTGAAAAACATAGAATGTAAGAAACGCACAGTGTAGTACATAGTATATGAGTGAGTTGCACTGAAAAACTTAGAATTTACTGAAAAACCCGCATTACACGAAATGCACAGTGTAGTACATAGTATATGAGTGAGTTGCACTGAAAAACTTAGAATATAAGAAACGCACAGTGTAGTACATAGTATATGAGTCAGTTGCACTGAAAAACTTAGAATATAAGAAACGCTCAGTGTAGTACATAGTATATGAGTGAGTTGAACTGAAAATATTAGAATATAAGAAACGCACAGTGTAGTACATAGTATATGAGTGAGTTGCACTGAAAAACTTAGAATATAAGAAACGCACAGTGTAGTACATAGTATATGAGTGAGTTGCACTGAAAAACTTAGAATATAAGAAACGCACAGTGTAGTACATAGTATATTAGTGAGTTGCACTGAAAAACTTAGAATATAAGATACGCACAGTGTAGTACATAGTATATGAGTGAGTTACACTGAAAAACTTAGAATATAAGAAACGCTCAGTGTAGTACATAGTATATGAGTGAGTTGAACTGAAAATATTAGAATATAAGAAACGCACAGTGTAGTACATAGTATATGAGTGAGTTGCACTGAAAAACTTAGAATATAAGAAACGCACAGTGTAGTACATAGTATATGAGTGAGTTGCACTGAAAAACTTAGAATATAAGAAACGCACAGTGTAGTACATAGTATATTAGTGAGTTGCACTGAAAAACTTAGAATATAAGAAACGCACAGTGGAGTATATAGTATATGAGTGATTGCACTGAAAAACTTAGAATATTTGAAACGCAAAGTGTAGTACATAGTATATGAATGAGTTGCACTGAAAAACTTAGAATTTACTGAAAAACCCGCATTACACGAAATGCACAGTGTAGTACATAGTATATGAGTGAGTTGCATTGAAAAACTTAGAATATAAGAAATGCACAGTGTAGTACATAATATATGAGTGAGTTGCACTGAAAAACTTAGAATATAAGAAACGCACAGTGTAGTACATAGTATATGAGTGAGTTGCACTGAAAAACTTAGAATTTACTGAAAAACCCGCATTACACGAAATGCACAGTGTAGTACATAGTATAAGAGTGAGTTGCACTGAAAAACGTAGAATATAAGAAACGCACAGTGTAGTACATAGTATAAGAGAGAGTTGCACTGAAAAACGTAGAATATAAGAAACGCACAGTGTAGTACATAGTATATGAGTGAGTTGCACTGAAAAACTTAGAATATAAGAAACGCACAGTGTAGTACATAGTATATGAGTGAGTTGCACTGAAAAACTTAGAATTTACTGAAAAACCCGCATTACACGAAATGCACAGTGTAGTACATAGTATATGAGTGAGTTGCACTGAAAAACTTAGAATATAAGAAACGCACACTGTAGTACATAGTATATGAGTGAGTTGCCCTGAAAAACTTAGAATATAAGAAACGCACAGTGTAGTACATAGTATATGAGTGAGTTGCACTGAAAAACTTAGAATATAAGAAACGCACAGTGTAGTACATAGCATATGAGTGAGTTGCACTGAAAAACTTAGAATTTACTGAAAAACCCGCATTACACGAAATGCAGAGTGTAGTACATAGTATATGAGTGAGTTGCACTGAAAAACTTAGAATATAAGAAACGCACAGTGTAGTACATAGTATATGAGTGAGTTGCACTGAAAAACTTAGAAAATAAGAAACGCACAGTGTAGTACATAGTATATGAGTGAGTTGCACTGAAAAACTTAGAAAATAAGAAACGCACAGTGTAGTACATAGTATATGAGTGAGTTGCACTGAAAAACTTAGAATATAAGAAACGCACAGTGTAGTACATAGTATATGAGTGAGTTGCACTGAAAAACTTAGAAAATAAGAAACGCACAGTGTAGTACATAGTATATGAGTGAGTTGCACTAGAAAAACTTAGAATATAAGAAACGCACAGTGTAGTACATAGTATATGAGTGAGTTGCACTGAAAAACTTAGAATGTAAAAAACGCACAGTGTAGTACATAGTATATGAGTGAGTTGCACTGAAAAACTTAGAATATAAGAAACGCACAGTGTAGTACATAGTATATGAGTGAGTTGCACTGAAAAACTAAGAATTTACTGAAAATCCCGCATTACACGAAATGCACAGTGTAGTACATAGTATATGAGTGAGTTGCACTGAAAAACTTAGAATATAAGAAACGCACAGTGTAGTACATAGTATATGAGTGAGTTGCACTGAAAAACTTAGAATATAAGAAACGCACAGTGTAGTACATAGTATATGAGTGAGTTGCACTGAAAAACTTAGAATATAAGAAACGCACAGTGGAGTATATAGTATATGAGTGATTGCACTGAAAAACTTAGAATATTTGAAACGCAAAGTGTAGTACATAGTATATGAATGAGTTGCACTGAAAAACTTAGAATTTACTGAAAAACCCGCATTACACGAAATGCACAGTGTAGTACATAGTATATGAGTGAGTTGCATTGAAAAACTTAGAATATAAGAAATGCACAGTGTAGTACATAGTATATGAGTGAGTTGCACTGAAAAACTTAGAATATAAGAAACGCACAGTGTAGTACATAGTATATGAGTGAGTTGCACTGAAAAACTTAGAATTTACTGAAAAACCCGCATTACACGAAATGCACAGTGTAGTACATAGTATATGAGTGAGTTGCACTGAAAAACTTAGAATATAAGAAACGCACAGTGTAGTACATAGTATATGAGTCAGTTGCACTGAAAAACTTAGAATATAAGAAACGCTCAGTGTAGTACATAGTATATGAGTGAGTTGAACTGAAAATATTAGAATATAAGAAACGCACAGTGTAGTACATAGTATATGAGTGAGTTGCACTGAAAAACTTAGAATATAAGAAACGCACAGTGTAGTACATAGTATATGAGTGAGTTGCACTGAAAAACTTAGAATATAAGAAACGCACAGTGTAGTACATAGTATATTAGTGAGTTGCACTGAAAAACTTAGAATATAAGAAACGCACAGTGTAGTACATAGTATATGAGTGAGTTACACTGAAAAACTTAGAATATAAGAAACGCACAGTGTAGTACATAGTATATGAGTGAGTTGCACTGAAAAACTTAGAATTTACTGAAAAACCCGCATTACACGAAATGCACAGTGTAGTACATAGTATATGAGTGAGTTGCACTGAAAAACTTAGAATATAAGAAACGCACAGTGGAGTATATAGTATATGAGTGATTGCACTGAAAAACTTAGAATATTTGAAACGCAAAGTGTAGTACATAGTATATGAATGAGTTGCACTGAAAAACTTAGAATTTACTGAAAAACCCGCATTACACGAAATGCACAGTGTAGTACATAGTATATGAGTGAGTTGCATTGAAAAACTTAGAATATAAGAAATGCACAGTGTAGTACATAATATATGAGTGAGTTGCACTGAAAAACTTAGAATATAAGAAACGCACAGTGTAGTACATAGTATATGAGTGAGTTGCACTGAAAAACTTAGAATTTACTGAAAAACCCGCATTACACGAAATGCACAGTGTAGTACATAGTATAAGAGTGAGTTGCACTGAAAAACGTAGAATATAAGAAACGCACAGTGTAGTACATAGTATAAGAGAGAGTTGCACTGAAAAACGTAGAATATAAGAAACGCACAGTGTAGTACATAGTATATGAGTGAGTTGCACTGAAAAACTTAGAATATAAGAAACGCACAGTGTAGTACATAGTATATGAGTGAGTTGCACTGAAAAACTTAGAATTTACTGAAAAACCCGCATTACACGAAATGCACAGTGTAGTACATAGTATATGAGTGAGTGGCACTGAAAAACTTAGAATATAAGAAACGCACACTGTAGTACATAGTATATGAGTGAGTTGCCCTGAAAAACTTAGAATATAAGAAACGCACAGTGTAGTACATAGTATATGAGTGAGTTGCACTGAAAAACTTAGAATATAAGAAACGCACAGTGTAGTACATAGCATATGAGTGAGTTGCACTGAAAAACTTAGAATTTACTGAAAAACCCGCATTACACGAAATGCACAGTGTAGTACATAGTATATGAGTGAGTTGCACTGAAAAACTTAGAAAATAAGAAACGCACAGTGTAGTACATAGTATATGAGTGAGTTGCACTGAAAAACTTAGAAAATAAGAAACGCACAGTGTAGTACATAGTATATGAGTGAGTTGCACTGAAAAACTTAGAAAATAAGAAACGCACAGTGTAGTACATAGTATATGAGTGAGTTGCACTGAAAAACTTAGAATATAAGAAACGCACAGTGTAGTACATAGTATATGAGTGAGTTGCACTGAAAAACTTAGAAAATAAGAAACGCACAGTGTAGTACATAGTATATGAGTGAGTTGCACTAGAAAAACTTAGAATATAAGAAACGCACAGTGTAGTACATAGTATATGAGTGAGTTGCACTGAAAAACTTAGAATGTAAAAAACGCACAGTGTAGTACATAGTATATGAGTGAGTTGCACTGAAAAACTTAGAATATAAGAAACGCACAGTGTAGTACATAGTATATGAGTGAGTTGCACTGAAAAACTAAGAATTTACTGAAAATCCCGCATTACACGAAATGCACAGTGTAGTACATAGTATATGAGTGAGTTGCACTGAAAAACTTAGAATATAAGAAACGCACAGTGTAGTACATAGTATATGAGTGAGTTGCACTGAAAAACTTAGAATATAAGAAACGCACAGTGTAGTACATAGTATATGAGTGAGTTGCACTGAAAAACTTAGAATATAAGAAACGCACAGTGGAGTATATAGTATATGAGTGATTGCACTGAAAAACTTAGAATATTTGAAACGCAAAGTGTAGTACATAGTATATGAATGAGTTGCACTGAAAAACTTAGAATTTACTGAAAAACCCGCATTACACGAAATGCACAGTGTAGTACATAGTATATGAGTGAGTTGCATTGAAAAACTTAGAATATAAGAAATGCACAGTGTAGTACATAGTATATGAGTGAGTTGCACTGAAAAACTTAGAATATAAGAAACGCACAGTGTAGTACATAGTATATGAGTGAGTTGCACTGAAAAACTTAGAATTTACTGAAAAACCCGCATTACACGAAATGCACAGTGTAGTACATAGTATAAGAGTGAGTTGCACTGAAAAACGTAGAATATAAGAAACGCACAGTGTAGTACATAGTATAAGAGTGAGTTGCAGTGAAAAACGTAGAATATAAGAAACGCACAGTGTAGTACATAGTATATGAGTGAGTTGCACTGAAAAACTTAGAATATAAGAAACGCACAGTGTAGTACATAGTATATGAGTGAGTTGCACTGAAAAACTTAGAATTTACTGAAAAACCCGCATTACACGAAATGCACAGTGTAGTACATAGTATAAGAGTGAGTTGCACTGAAAAACGTAGAATATAAGAAACGCACAGTGTAGTACATAGTATAAGAGTGAGTTGCAGTGAAAAACGTAGAATATAAGAAACGCACAGTGTAGTACATAGTATATGAGTGAGTTGCACTGAAAAACTTAGAATATAAGAAACGCACAGTGTAGTACATAGTATATGAGTGAGTTGCACTGAAAAACTTAGAATTTACTGAAAAACCCGCATTACACGAAATGCACAGTGTAGTACATAGTATATGAGTGAGTTGCACTGAAAAACTTAGAATATAAGAAACGCACAGTGTAGTACATAGTATATGAGTGAGTTGCACTGAAAAACTTAGAATATAAGAAACGCACAGTGTAGTACATAGTATATGAGTGAGTTGCACTGAAAAACTTAGAATATAAGAAACGCACAGTGTAGTACATAGTATATGAGTGAGTTGCACTGAAAAACTTAGAATATAAGAAACGCACAGTGGAGTATATAGTATATGAGTGATTGCACTGAAAAACTTAGAATATTTGAAACGCAAAGTGTAGTACATAGTATATGAATGAGTTGCACTGAAAAACTTAGAATTTACTGAAAAACCCGCATTACACGAAATGCACAGTGTAGTACATAGTATATGAGTGAGTTGCATTGAAAAACTTAGAATATAAGAAATGCATAGTGTAGTACATAGTATATGAGTGAGTTGCACTGAAAAACTTAGAATATAAGAAACGCACAGTGTAGTACATAGTATATGAGTGAGTTGCACTGAAAAACTTAGAATTTACTGAAAAACCCGCATTACACGAAATGCACAGTGTAGTACATAGTATAAGAGTGAGTTGCACTGAAAAACGTAGAATATAAGAAACGCACAGTGTAGTACATAGTATATGAGTGAGTTGCACTGAAAAACTTAGAATATAAGAAACGCACAGTGTAGTACATAGTATATGAGTGAGTTGCACTGAAAATATTAGAATATAAGAAACGCACAGTGTAGTACATAGTATATGAGTGAGTTGCACTGAAAAACTTAGAATTTACTGAAAAACCCGCATTACACGAAATGCACAGTGTAGTACATAGTATATGAGTGAGTTGCACTGAAAAACTTAGAATATAAGAAACGCACAGTGTAGTACATAGTATATGAGTGAGTTGCACTGAAAAACTTAGAATATAAGAAACGCACAGTGTAGTACATAGTATATGAGTGAGTTGCACTGAAAAACTTAGAATATAAGAAACGCACAGTGTAGTACATAGTATATGAGTGAGTTGCACTGAAAAACTTAGAATATAAGAAACGCACAGTGTAGTACATAGTATATGAGTGAGTTGCACTGAAAAACTTAGAATATAAGAAACGCACAGTGTAGTACATATTATATGAGTGAGTTGCACTGAAAAACATAGAATGTAAGAAACGCACCGTGTAGTACATAGTATATGAGTGAGTTGCACTGAAAAACTTAGAATTTACTGAAAAACCCGCATTACACGAAATGCACAGTGTAGTACATAGTATATGAGTGAGTTGCACTGAAAAACTTAGAATATAAGAAACGCACAGTGTAGTACATAGTATATGAGTGAGTTGCACTGAAAAACTTAGAATATAAGAAACGCACAGTGTAGTACATAGTATATGAGTGAGTTGCACTGAAAAACTTAGAATATAAGAAACGCACAGTGTAGTACATAGTATATGAGTGAGTTGCACTGAAAAACTTAGAATATAAGAAACGCACAGTGTAGTACATAGTATATGAGTGAGTTACACTGAAAAACTTAGAATATAAGAAACGCACAGTGTAGTACATAGTATATGAGTGAGTTGCACTGAAAAACTTAGAATTTACTGAAAAACCCGCATTACACGAAATGCACAGTGTAGTACATAGTATATGAGTGAGTTGCACTGAAAAACTTAGAATATAAGAAACGCACAGTGTAGTACATAGTATATGAGTGAGTTGCACTGAAAAACTTAGAATATAAGAAACGCACAGTGTAGTACATATATATGAGTGAGTTGCACTGAAAAACTTAGAATATAAGAAACGCACAGTGTAGTACATAGTATATGAGTGAGTTGCACTGAAAAACTTAGAATATAAGAAACGCACAGTGTAGTACATAGTATATGAGTGAGTTGCACTGAAAAACTTAGAATATAAGAAACGCACAGTGTAGTACATAGCATATGAGTGAGTTGCACTGAAAAACTTAGAATTTACTGAAAAACCCGCATTACACGAAATGCACAGTGTAGTACATAGTATATGAGTGAGTTGCACTGAAAAACTTAGAATATAAGAAACGCACAGTGTAGTACATAGTATATGAGTGAGTTGCACTGAAAAACTTAGAAAATAAGAAACGCACAGTGTAGTACATAGTATATGAGTGAGTTGCACTGAAAAACTTAGAAAATAAGAAACGCACAGTGTAGTACATAGTATATGAGTGAGTTGCACTGAAAAACTTAGAATATTAGAAACGCACAGTGTAGTACATAGTATATGAGTGAGTTGCACTGAAAAACTTAGAAAATAAGAAACGCACAGTGTAGTACATAGTATATGAGTGAGTTGCACTAGAAAAACTTAGAATATAAGAAACGCACAGTGTAGTACATAGTATATGAGTGAGTTGCACTGAAAAACTTAGAATGTAAAAAACGCACAGTGTAGTACATAGTATATGAGTGAGTTGCACTGAAAAACTTAGAATATAAGAAACGCACAGTGTAGTACATAGTATATGAGTGAGTTGCACTGAAAAACTAAGAATTTACTGAAAATCCCGCATTACACGAAATGCACAGTGTAGTACATAGTATATGAGTGAGTTGCACTGAAAAACTTAGAATATAAGAAACGCACAGTGTAGTACATAGTATATGAGTGAGTTGCACTGAAAAACTTAGAATATAAGAAACGCACAGTGTAGTACATAGTATATGAGTGAGTTGCACTGAAAAACTTAGAATTTACTGAAAAACCCGCATTACACGAAATGCACAGTGTAGTACATAGTATATGAGTGAGTTGCACTGAAAAACTTAGAATATAAGAAACGCACAATGTAGTACATAGTATATGAGTGAGTTGCACTGAAAAACTTAGAATATAAGAAACGCAGTGTAGTACATAGTATATGAGTGAGTTGCACTGAAAAACTTAGAATATAAGAAACGCACAGTGTAGTACATAGTATATGAGTGAGTTGCACTGAAAAACTTAGAATATAAGAAACGCACAGTGTAGTACATAGTATATGAGTGAGTTGCACTGAAAAACTTAGAATATAAGAAACGCACAGTGTAGTACATATTATATGAGTGAGTTGCACTGAAAAACATAGAATGTAAGAAACGCACAGTGTAGTACATAGTATATGAGTGAGTTGCACTGAAAAACTTAGAATTTACTGAAAAACCCGCATTACACGAAATGCACAGTGTAGTACATAGTATATGAGTGAGTTGCACTGAAAAACTTAGAATATAAGAAACGCACAGTGTAGTACATAGTATATGAGTCAGTTGCACTGAAAAACTTAGAATATAAGAAACGCTCAGTGTAGTACATAGTATATGAGTGAGTTGAACTGAAAATATTAGAATATAAGAAACGCACAGTGTAGTACATAGTATATGAGTGCGTTGCACTGAAAAACTTAGAATATAAGAAACGCACAGTGTAGTACATAGTATATGAGTGAGTTGCACTGAAAAACTTAGAATATAAGAAACGCACAGTGTAGTACATAGTATATGAGTGAGTTGCACTGAAAAACTTAGAATTTACTGAAATACCCGCATTACACGAAATGCACAGTGTAGTACATAGTATATGAGTGAGTTGCACTGAAAAACTTAGAATATAAGAAACGCACAGTGTAGTACATAGTATATGAGTGAGTTGCACTGAAAAACTTAGAATATAAGAAACGCACAGTGTAGTACATAGCATATGAGTGAGTTGCACTGAAAAACTTAGAATTTACTGAAAAACCCGCAGTACACGAAATGCACAGTGTAGTACATAGTATATGAGTGAGTTGCACTGAAAAACTTAGAATATAAGAAACGCACAGTGTAGTACATAGTATATGAGTAAGTTGCACTGAAAAACTTAGAAAATAAGAAACGCACAGTGTAGTACATAGTATATGAGTGAGTTGCACTGAAAAACTTAGAAAATAAGAAACGCACAGTGTAGTACATAGTATATGAGTGAGTTGCACTGAAAAACTTAGAATATAAGAAACGCACAGTGTAGTACATAGTATATGAGTGAGTTGCACTGAAAAACTTAGAAAATAAGAAACGCACAGTGTAGTACATAGTATATGAGTGAGTTGCACTGAAAAACTTAGAATTTACTGAAAAACCCGCATTACACGAAATGCACAGTGTAGTACATAGTATATGAGTGAGTTGCACTGAAAAACTTAGAATCTAAGAAACGCACAGTGGAGTATATAGTATATGAGTGATTGCACTGAAAAACTTAGAATATTTGAAACGCAAAGTGTAGTACATAGTATATGAATGAGTTGCACTGAAAAACTTAGAATTTACTGAAAAACCCGCATTACACGAAATGCACAGTGTAGTACATAGTATATGAGTGAGTTGCATTGAAAAACTTAGAATATAAGAAATGCACAGTGTAGTACATAGTATATGAGTGAGTTGCACTGAAAAACTTAGAATATAAGAAACGCACAGTGGAGTACATAGTATATGAGTGAGTTGCACTGAAAAACTTAGAATTTACTGAAAAACCCGCATTACACGAAATGCACAGTGTAGTACATAGTATAAGAGTGAGTTGCACTGAAAAACGTAGAATATAAGAAACGCACAGTGTAGTACATAGTATAAGAGAGAGTTGCACTGAAAAACGTAGAATATAAGAAACGCACAGTGTAGTACATAGTATATGAGTGAGTTGCACTGAAAAACTTAGAATATAAGAAACGCACAGTGTAGTACATAGTATATGAGTGAGTTGCACTGAAAAACTTAGAATTTACTGAAAAACCCGCATTACACGAAATGCACAGTGTAGTACATAGTATATGAGTGAGTTGCACTGAAAAACTTAGAATATAAGAAACGCACACTGTAGTACATAGTATATGAGTGAGTTGCACTGAAAAACTTAGAATATAAGAAACGCACAGTGTAGTACATAGTATATGAGTGAGTTGCACTGAAAAACTTAGAATATAAGAAACGCACAGTGTAGTACATAGTATATGAGTGAGTTGCACTGAAAAACTTAGAATATAAGAAACGCACAGTGTAGTACATAGTATATGAGTGAGTTGCACTGAAAAACTTAGAATATAAGAAACGCACAGTGTAGTACATATTATATGAGTGAGTTGCACTGAAAAACATAGAATGTAAGAAACGCACAGTGTAGTACATAGTATATGAGTGAGTTGCACTGAAAAACTTAGAATATAAGAAACGCACAGTGTAGTACATAGTATATGAGTGAGTTGCACTGAAAAACTTAGAATTTACTGAAAAACCCGCATTACACGAAATGCACAGTGTAGTACATAGTATATGAGTGAGTTGCACTGAAAAACTTAGAATATAAGAAACGCACAGTGTAGTACATAGTATATGAGTCAGTTGCACTGAAAAACTTAGAATATAAGAAACGCTCAGTGTAGTACATAGTATATGAGTGAGTTGAACTGAAAATATTAGAATATAAGAAACGCACAGTGTAGTACATAGTATATGAGTGAGTTGCACTGAAAAACTTAGAATATAAGAAACGCACAGTGTAGTACATAGTATATGAGTGAGTTGCACTGAAAAACTTAGAATATAAGAAACGCACAGTGTAGTACATAGTATATAAGTGAGTTGCATTGAAAAACTTAGAATATAAGAAATGCACAGTGTAGTACATAGTATATGAGTGAGTTGCACTGAAAAACTTAGAATATAAGAAACGCACAGTGGAGTACATAGTATATGAGTGAGTTGCACTGAAAAACTTAGAATTTACTGAAAAACCCGCATTACACGAAATGCACAGTGTAGTACATAGTATAAGAGTGAGTTGCACTGAAAAACGTAGAATATAAGAAACGCACAGTGTAGTACATAGTATAAGAGAGAGTTGCACTGAAAAACGTAGAATATAAGAAACGCACAGTGTAGTACATAGTATATGAGTGAGTTGCACTGAAAAACTTAGAATATAAGAAACGCACAGTGTAGTACATAGTATATGAGTGAGTTGCACTGAAAAACTTAGAATTTACTGAAAAACCCGCATTACACGAAATGCAGAGTGTAGTACATAGTATATGAGTGAGTTGCACTGAAAAACTTAGAATATAAGAAACGCACACTGTAGTACATAGTATATGAGTGAGTTGCACTGAAAAACTTAGAATATAAGAAACGCACAGTGTAGTACATAGTATATGAGTGAGTTGCACTGAAAAACTTAGAATATAAGAAACGCACAGTGTAGTACATAGTATATGAGTGAGTTGCACTGAAAAACTTAGAATATAAGAAACGCACAGTGTAGTACATAGTATATGAGTGAGTTGCACTGAAAAACTTAGAATATAAGAAACGCACAGTGTAGTACATATTATATGAGTGAGTTGCACTGAAAAACATAGAATGTAAGAAACGCACAGTGTAGTACATAGTATATGAGTGAGTTGCACTGAAAAACTTAGAATATAAGAAACGCACAGTGTAGTACATAGTATATGAGTGAGTTGCACTGAAAAACTTAGAATTTACTGAAAAACCCGCATTACACGAAATGCACAGTGTAGTACATAGTATATGAGTGAGTTGCACTGAAAAACTTAGAATATAAGAAACGCACAGTGGAGTATATAGTATATGAGTGATTGCACTGAAAAACTTAGAATATTTGAAACGCAAAGTGTAGTACATAGTATATGAATGAGTTGCACTGAAAAACTTAGAATTTACTGAAAAACCCGCATTACACGAAATGCACAGTGTAGTACATAGTATATGAGTGAGTTGCATTGAAAAACTTAGAATATAAGAAATGCACAGTGTAGTACATAGTATATGAGTGAGTTGCACTGAAAAACTTAGAATATAAGAAACGCACAGTGGAGTACATAGTATATGAGTGAGTTGCACTGAAAAACTTAGAATTTACTGAAAAACCCGCATTACACGATATGCACAGTGTAGTACATAGTATAAGAGTGAGTTGCACTGAAAAACGTAGAATATAAGAAACGCACAGTGTAGTACATAGTATAAGAGAGAGTTGCACTGAAAAACGTAGAATATAAGAAACGCACAGTGTAGTACATAGTATATGAGTGAGTTGCACTGAAAAACTTAGAATATAAGAAACGCACAGTGTAGTACATAGTATATGAGTGAGTTGCACTGAAAAACTTAGAATTTACTGAAAAACCCGCATTACACGAAATGCACAGTGTAGTACATAGTATATGAGTGAGTTGCACTGAAAAACTTAGAATATAAGAAACGCACACTGTAGTACATAGTATATGAGTGAGTTGCACTGAAAAACTTAGAATATAAGAAACGCACAGTGTAGTACATAGTATATGAGTGAGTTGCACTGAAAAACTTAGAATATAAGAAACGCACAGTGTAGTACATAGTATATGAGTGAGTTGCACTGAAAAACTTAGAATATAAGAAACGCACAGTGTAGTACATAGTATATGAGTGAGTTGCACTGAAAAACTTAGAATATAAGAAACGCACAGTGTAGTACATATTATATGAGTGAGTTGCACTGAAAAACATAGAATGTAAGAAACGCACAGTGTAGTACATAGTATATGAGTGAGTTGCACTGAAAAACTTAGAATATAAGAAACGCACAGTGTAGTACATAGTATATGAGTGAGTTGCACTGAAAAACTTAGAATTTACTGAAAAACCCGCATTACACGAAATGCACAGTGTAGTACATAGTATATGAGTGAGTTGCACTGAAAAACTTAGAATATAAGAAACGCACAGTGTAGTACATAGTATATGAGTCAGTTGCACTGAAAAACTTAGAATATAAGAAACGCTCAGTGTAGTACATAGTATATGAGTGAGTTGAACTGAAAATATTAGAATATAAGAAACGCACAGTGTAGTACATAGTATATGAGTGAGTTGCACTGAAAAACTTAGAATATAAGAAACGCACAGTGTAGTACATAGTATATGAGTGAGTTGCACTGAAAAACTTAGAATATAAGAAACGCACAGTGTAGTACATAGTATATGAGTGAGTTGCATTGAAAAACTTAGAATATAAGAAATGCACAGTGTAGTACATAGTATATGAGTGAGTTGCACTGAAAAACTTAGAATATAAGAAACGCACAGTGGAGTACATAGTATATGAGTGAGTTGCACTGAAAAACTTAGAATTTACTGAAAAACCCGCATTACACGACATGCACAGTGTAGTACATAGTATAAGAGTGAGTTGCACTGAAAAACGTAGAATATAAGAAACGCACAGTGTAGTACATAGTATAAGAGAGAGTTGCACTGAAAAACGTAGAATATAAGAAACGCACAGTGTAGTACATAGTATATGAGTGAGTTGCACTGAAAAACTTAGAATATAAGAAACGCACAGTGTAGTACATAGTATATGAGTGAGTTGCACTGAAAAACTTAGAATTTACTGAAAAACCCGCATTACACGAAATGCAGAGTGTAGTACATAGTATATGAGTGAGTTGCACTGAAAAACTTAGAATATAAGAAACGCACACTGTAGTACATAGTATATGAGTGAGTTGCACTGAAAAACTTAGAATATAAGAAACGCACAGTGTAGTACATAGTATATGAGTGAGTTGCACTGAAAAACTTAGAATATAAGAAACGCACAGTGTAGTACATAGTATATGAGTGAGTTGCACTGAAAAACTTAGAATATAAGAAACGCACAGTGTAGTACATAGTATATGAGTGAGTTGCACTGAAAAACTTAGAATATAAGAAACGCACAGTGTAGTACATATTATATGAGTGAGTTGCACTGAAAAACATAGAATGTAAGAAACGCACAGTGTAGTACATAGTATATGAGTGAGTTGCACTGAAAAACTTAGAATATAAGAAACGCACAGTGTAGTACATAGTATATGAGTGAGTTGCACTGAAAAAATTAGAATTTACTGAAAAACCCGCATTACACGAAATGCACAGTGTAGTACATAGTATATGAGTGAGTTGCACTGAAAAACTTAGAATATAAGAAACGCACAGTGTAGTACATAGTATATGAGTCAGTTGCACTGAAAAACTTAGAATATAAGAAACGCTCAGTGTAGTACATAGTATATGAGTGAGTTGAACTGAAAATATTAGAATATAAGAAACGCACAGTGTAGTACATAGTATATGAGTGAGTTGCACTGAAAAACTTAGAATATAAGAAACGCACAGTGTAGTACATAGTATATGAGTGAGTTGCACTGAAAAACTTAGAATATAAGAAACGCACAGTGTAGTACATAGTATATGAGTGAGTTGCACTGAAAAACTTAGAATATAAGAAACGCACAGTGTAGTACATAGTATATGAGTGAGTTACACTGAAAAACTTAGAATATAAGAAACGCACAGTGTAGTACATAGTATATGAGTGAGTTGCACTGAAAAACTTAGAATTTACTGAAAAACCCGCATTACAGGAAATGCACAGTGTAGTACATAGTATATGAGTGAGTTGCACTGAAAAACTTAGAAAATAAGAAACGCACAGTGTAGTACATAGTATATGAGTGAGTTGCACTGAAAAACTTAGAATATAAGAAACGCACAGTGTAGTACATAGTATATGAGTGAGTTGCCCTGAAAAACTTAGAATATAAGAAACGCACAGTGTAGTACATAGTATATGAGTGAGTTGCACTGAAAAACTTAGAATATAAGAAACGCACAGTGTAGTACATAGTATAAAAGTGAGTTGCACTGAAAAACTTAGAATATAAGAAACGCACAGTGTAGTACATAGTATATGAGTGAGTTGCACTGAAAAACTTAGAATATAAGAAACGCACAGTGTAGTACATAGCATATGAGTGAGTTGCACTGAAAAACTTAGAATTTACTGAAAAACCCGCATTACACGAAATGCACAGTGTAGTACATAGTATATGAGTGAGTTGCACTGAAAAACTTAGAATATAAGAAACGCACAGTGTAGTACATAGTATATGAGTGAGTTGCACTGAAAAACTTAGAAAATAAGAAACGCACAGTGTAGTACATAGTATATGAGTGAGTTGCACTGAAAAACTTAGAATATAAGAAACGCACAGTGTAGTACATAGTATATGAGTGAGTTGCACTGAAAAACTTAGAAAATAAGAAACGCACAGTGTAGTACATAGTATATGAGTGAGTTGCACTAGAAAAACTTAGAATATAAGAAACGCACAGTGTAGTACATAGTATATGAGTGAGTTGCACTGAGAAACTTAGAATATAAAAAACGCACAGTGTAGTACATAGTATATGAGTGAGTTGCACTGAAAAACTTAGAATATAAGAAACGCACAGTGTAGTACATAGTATATGAGTGAGTTGCACTGAAAAACTAAGAATTTACTGAAAATCCCGCATTACACGAAATGCACAGTGTAGTACATAGTATATGAGTGAGTTGCACTGAAAAACTTAGAATATAAGAAACGCACAGTGTAGTACATAGTATATGAGTGAGTTGCACTGAAAAACTTAGAATATAAGAAACGCACAGTGTAGTACATAGTATATGAGTGAGTTACACTGAAAAACTTAGTATATAAGAAACGCACAGTGTAGTACATAGCATATGAGTGAGTTGCACTGAAAAACTTAGAATTTACTGAAAAACCCGCATTACACGAAATGCACAGTGTAGTACATAGTATATGAGTGAGTTGCACTGAAAAACTTAGAATATAAGAAACGCACAGTGTAGTACATAGTATATGAGTGAGTTGCACTGAAAAACTTAGAAAATAAGAAACGCACAGTGTAGTACATAGTATATGAGTGAGTTGCACTGAAAAACTTAGAATATAAGAAACGCACAGTGTAGTACATAGTATATGAGTGAGTTGCACTGAAAAACTAAGAATTTACTGAAAATCCCGCATTACACGAAATGCACAGTGTAGTACATAGTATATGAGTGAGTTGCACTGAAAAACTTAGAATATAAGAAACGCACAGTGTAGTACATAGTATATGAGTGAGTTGCACTGAAAAACTTAGAATATAAGAAACGCACAGTGTAGTACATAGTATATGAGTGAGTTGCACTGAAAAACTTAGAATATAAGAAACGCACAGTGGAGTATATAGTATATGAGTGATTGCACTGAAAAACTTAGAATATTTGAAACGCAAAGTGTAGTACATAGTATATGAATGAGTTGCCTTGAAAAACTTAGAATTTACTGAAAAACCCGCATTACACGAAATGCACAGTGTAGTACATAGTATATGAGTGAGTTGCATTGAAAAACTTAGAATATAAGAAATGCACAGTGTAGTACATAGTATATGAGTGAGTTGCACTGAAAAACTTAGAATATAAGAAACGCACAGTGTAGTACATAGTATATGAGTGAGTTGCACTGAAAAACTTAGAATTTACTGAAAAACCCGCATTACACGAAATGCACAGTGTAGTACATAGTATAAGAGTGAGTTGCACTGAAAAACGTAGAATATAAGAAACGCACAGTGTAGTACATAGTATATGAGTGAGTTGCACTGAAAAACTTAGAATATAAGAAACGCACAGTGTAGTACATAGTATATGAGTGAGTTGCACTGAAAATATTAGAATATAAGAAACGCACAGTGTAGTACATAGTATATGAGTGAGTTGCACTGAAAAACTTAGAATTTACTGAAAAACCCGCATTACACGAAATGCACAGTGTAGTACATAGTATATGAGTGAGTTGCACTGAAAAACTTAGAATATAAGAAACGCACAGTGTAGTACATAGTATATGAGTGAGTTGCACTGAAAAACTTAGAATATAAGAAACGCACAGTGTAGTACATAGTATATGAGTGAGTTGCACTGAAAAACTTAGAATATAAGAAACGCACAGTGTAGTACATAGTATATGAGTGAGTTGCACTGAAAAACTTAGAATATAAGAAACGCACAGTGTAGTACATAGTATATGAGTGAGTTGCACTGAAAAACTTAGAATATAAGAAACGGACAGTGTAGTACATATTATATGAGTGAGTTGCACTGAAAAACATAGAATGTAATAAACGCACAGTGTAGTACATAGTATATGAGTGAGTTGCACTGAAAAACTTAGAATTTACTGAAAAACCCGCATTACACGAAATGCACAGTGTAGTACATAGTATATGAGTGAGTTGCACTGAAAAACTTAGAATATAAGAAACGCACAGTGTAGTACATAGTATATGAGTCAGTTGCACTGAAAAACTTAGAATATAAGAAACGCTCAGTGTAGTACATAGTATATGAGTGAGTTGAACTGAAAATATTAGAATATAAGAAACGCACAGTGTAGTACATAGTATATGAGTGAGTTGCACTGAAAAACTTAGAATATAAGAAACGCACAGTGTAGTACATAGTATATGAGTGAGTTGCACTGAAAAACTTAGAATATAAGAAACGCACAGTGTAGTACATAGTATATGAGTGAGTTGCACTGAAAAACTTAGAATATAAGAAACGCACAGTGTAGTACATAGTATATGAGTGAGTTACACTGAAAAACTTAGAATATAAGAAACGCACAGTGTAGTACATAGTATATGAGTGAGTTGCATTGAAAAACTTAGAATTTACTGAAAAACCCGCATTACACGAAATGCACAGTGTAGTACATAGTATGTGAGTGAGTTGCACTGAAAAACTTAGAATTTACTGAAAAACCCGCATTACAGGAAATGCACAGTGTAGTACATAGTATATGAGTGAGTTGCACTGAAAAACTTAGAATATAAGAAACGCACAGTGTAGTACATAGTATATGAGTGAGTTGCACTGAAAAACTTAGAAAATAAGAAACGCACAGTGTAGTACATAGTATATGAGTGAGTTGCACTGAAAAACTTAGAATATAAGAAACGCACAGTGTAGTACATAGTATATGAGTGAGTTGCCCTGAAAAACTTAGAATATAAGAAACGCACAGTGTAGTACATAGTATATGAGTGAGTTGCACTGAAAAACTTAGAATATAAGAAACGCACAGTGTAGTACATAGTATAAAAGTGAGTTGCACTGAAAAACTTAGAATATAAGAAACGCACAGTGTAGTACATAGTATATGAGTGAGTTGCACTGAAAAACTTAGAATATAAGAAACGCACAGTGTAGTACATAGCATATGAGTGAGTTGCACTGAAAAACTTAGAATTTACTGAAAAACCCGCATTACACGAAATGCACAGTGTAGTACATAGTATATGAGTGACTTGCACTGAAAAACTTAGAATATAAGAAACGCACAGTGTAGTACATAGTATATGAGTGAGTTGCACTGAAAAACTTAGAAAATAAGAAACGCACAGTGTAGTACATAGTATATGAGTGAGTTGCACTGAAAAACTTAGAATATAAGAAACGCACAGTGTAGTACATAGTATATGAGTGAGTTGCACTGAAAAACTTAGAAAATAAGAAACGCACAGTGTAGTACATAGTATATGAGTGAATTGGACTAGAAAAACTTAGAATATAAGAAACGCACAGTGTAGTACATAGTATATGAGTGAGTTGCACTGAAAAACTTAGAATATAAAAAACGCACAGTATAGTACATAGTATATGAGTGAGTTGCACTGAAAAACTTAGAATATAAGAAACGCACAGTGTAGTACATAGTATATGAGTGAGTTGCACTGAAAAACTAAGAATTTACTGAAAATCCCGCATTACACGAAATGCCCAGTGTAGTACATAGTATATGAGTGAGTTGCACTGAAAAACTTAGAATATAAGAAACGCACAGTGTAGTACATAGTATATGAGTGAGTTGCACTGAAAAACTTAGAATATAAGAAACGCACAGTGTAGTACATAGTATATGAGTGAGTTGCACTGAAAAACTTAGAATATAAGAAACGCACAGTGGAGTATATAGTATATGAGTGATTGCACTGAAAAACTTAGAATATTTGAAACGCAAAGTGTAGTACATAGTATATGAATGAGTTGCACTGAAAAACTTAGAATTTACTGAAAAACCCGCATTACACGAAATGCACAGTGTAGTACATAGTATATGAGTGAGTTGCATTGAAAAACTTAGAATATAAGAAATGCACAGTGTAGTACATAGTATATGAGTGAGTTGCACTGAAAAACTTAGAATATAAGAAACGCACAGTGTAGTACATAGTATATGAGTGAGTTGCACTGAAAAACTTAGAATATAAGAAACGCACAGTGTAGTACATAGTATATGAGTGAGTTGCACTGAAAAACTTAGAATATAAGAAACGCACAGTGTAGTACATAGTATATGAGTGAGTTGCACTGAAAAACTTAGAATATAAGAAACGCACAGTGTAGTACATATTATATGAGTGAGTTGCACTGAAAAACATAGAATGTAAGAAACGCACAGTGTAGTACATAGTATATGAGTGAGTTGCACTGAAAAACTTAGAATTTACTGAAAAACCCGCATTACACAAAATGCACAGTGTAGTACATAGTATATGAGTGAGTTGCACTGAAAAACTTAGAATATAAGAAACGCACAGTGTAGTACATAGTATATGAGTCAGTTGCACTGAAAAACTTAGAATATAAGAAACGCTCAGTGTAGTACATAGTATATGAGTGAGTTGAACTGAAAATATTAGAATATAAGAAACGCACAGTTTAGTACACAGTATATGAGTGAGTTGCACTGAAAAACTTAGAATATAAGAAACGCACAGTGTAGTACATAGTATATGAGTGAGTTGCACTGAAAAACTTAGAATATAAGAAACGCACAGTGTAGTACATAGTATATGAGTGAGTTGCACTGAAAAACTTAGAATATAAGAAACGCACAGTGTAGTACATAGTATATGAGTGAGTTACACTGAAAAACTTAGAATATAAGAAACGCACAGTGTAGTACATAGTATATGAGTGAGTTGCACTGAAAAACTTAGAATTTACTGAAAAACCCGCATTACACGAAATGCACAGTGTAGTACATAGTATATGAGTGAGTTGCACTGAAAAACTTAGAATATAAGAAACGCACAGTGTAGTACATAGTATATGAGTGAGTTGCACTGAAAAACTTAGAATATAAGAAATGCACAGTGTAGTACATAGTATATGAGTGAGTTGCACTGAAAAACTTAGAATATAAGAAACGCACAGTGTAGTACATAGTATATGAGTGAGTTGCACTGAAAAACTTAGAATTTACTGAAATACCCGCATTACACGAAATGCACAGTGTAGTACATAGTATATGAGTGAGTTGCACTGAAAAACTTAGAATATAAGAAACGCACAGTGTAGTACATAGTATATGAGTGAGTTGCACTGAAAAACTTAGAATATAAGAAACGCACAGTGTAGTACATAGCATATGAGTGAGTTGCACTGAAAAACTTAGAATTTACTGAAAAACCCGCATTACACGAAATGCACAGTGTAGTACATAGTATATGAGTGAGTTGCACTGAAAAACTTAGAATATAAGAAACGCACAGTGTAGTACATAGTATATGAGTGAGTTGCACTGAAAAACTTAGAAAATAAGAAACGCACAGTGTAGTACATAGTATATGAGTGAGTTGC
Source organism: Mus caroli (assembly GCF_978045245.1). Lineage (NCBI taxonomy): Eukaryota > Metazoa > Chordata > Mammalia > Rodentia > Muridae > Mus > Mus caroli. Next base: position 3,087,590 of record NW_028227284.1, on the reverse strand, counting down.
ACTGAAAAACTTAGAATATAAGAAACGCACAGTGTAGTACATAGTATATGAGTGAGTTGCACTGAAAAACTTAGAAAATAAGAAACGCACAGTGTAGTACATAGTATATGAGTGAGTTGCACTAGAAAAACTTAGAATATAAGAAACGCACAGTGTAGTACATAGTATATGATTGAGTTGCACTGAAAAACTTAGAATATAAAAAACGCACAGTGTAGTACATAGTATATGAGTGAGTTGCACTGAAAAACTTAGAATATAAGAAACGCACAGTGTAGTACATAGTATATGAGTGAGTTGCACTGAAAAACTAAGAATTTACTGAAAATCCCGCATTACACGAAATGCACAGTGTAGTACATAGTATATGAGTGAGTTGCACTGAAAAACTTAGAATATAAGAAACGCACAGTGTAGTACATAGTATATGAGTGAGTTGCACTGAAAAACTTAGAAAATAAGAAACGCACAGTGTAGTACATAGTATATGAGTGAGTTGCACTGAAAAACTTAGAATATAAGAAACGCACAGTGTAGTACATAGTATATGAGTGAGTTGCACTGAAAAAATTAGAAAATAAGAAACGCACAGTGTAGTACATAGTATATGAGTGAGTTGCACTAGAAAAACTTAGAATATAAGAAACGCACAGTGTAGTACATAGTATAAAAGTGAGTTGCACTGAAAAACTTAGAATATAAGAAACGCACAGTGTAGTACATAGTATATGAGTGAGTTGCACTGAAAAACTTAGAATATAAGAAACGCACAGTGTAGTACATAGCATATGAGTGAGTTGCACTGAAAAACTTAGAATTTACTGAAAAACCCGCATTACACGAAATGCACAGTGTAGTACATAGTATATGAGTGACTTGCACTGAAAAACTTAGAATATAAGAAACGCACAGTGTAGTACATAGTATATGAGTGAGTTGCACTGAAAAACTTAGAAAATAAGAAACGCACAGTGTAGTACATAGTATATGAGTGAGTTGCACTGAAAAACTTAGAATATAAGAAACGCACAGTGTAGTACATAGTATATGAGTGAGTTGCACTGAAAAACTTAGAAAATAAGAAACGCACAGTGTAGTACATAGTATATGAGTGAATTGGACTAGAAAAACTTAGAATATAAGAAACGCACAGTGTAGTACATAGTATATGAGTGAGTTGCACTGAAAAACTTAGAATATAAAAAACGCACAGTATAGTACATAGTATATGAGTGAGTTGCACTGAAAAACTTAGAATATAAGAAACGCACAGTGTAGTACATAGTATATGAGTGAGTTGCACTGAAAAACTAAGAATTTACTGAAAATCCCGCATTACACGAAATGCCCAGTGTAGTACATAGTATATGAGTGAGTTGCACTGAAAAACTTAGAATATAAGAAACGCACAGTGTAGTACATAGTATATGAGTGAGTTGCACTGAAAAACTTAGAATATAAGAAACGCACAGTGTAGTACATAGTATATGAGTGAGTTGCACTGAAAAACTTAGAATATAAGAAACGCACAGTGGAGTATATAGTATATGAGTGATTGCACTGAAAAACTTAGAATATTTGAAACGCAAAGTGTAGTACATAGTATATGAATGAGTTGCACTGAAAAACTTAGAATTTACTGAAAAACCCGCATTACACGAAATGCACAGTGTAGTACATAGTATATGAGTGAGTTGCATTGAAAAACTTAGAATATAAGAAATGCACAGTGTAGTACATAGTATATGAGTGAGTTGCACTGAAAAACTTAGAATATAAGAAACGCACAGTGTAGTACATAGTATATGAGTGAGTTGCACTGAAAAACTTAGAATATAAGAAACGCACAGTGTAGTACATAGTATATGAGTGAGTTGCACTGAAAAACTTAGAATATAAGAAACGCACAGTGTAGTACATAGTATATGAGTGAGTTGCACTGAAAAACTTAGAATATAAGAAACGCACAGTGTAGTACATATTATATGAGTGAGTTGCACTGAAAAACATAGAATGTAAGAAACGCACAGTGTAGTACATAGTATATGAGTGAGTTGCACTGAAAAACTTAGAATTTACTGAAAAACCCGCATTACACAAAATGCACAGTGTAGTACATAGTATATGAGTGAGTTGCACTGAAAAACTTAGAATATAAGAAACGCACAGTGTAGTACATAGTATATGAGTCAGTTGCACTGAAAAACTTAGAATATAAGAAACGCTCAGTGTAGTACATAGTATATGAGTGAGTTGAACTGAAAATATTAGAATATAAGAAACGCACAGTGTAGTACATAGTATATGAGTGAGTTGCACTGAAAAACTTAGAATATAAGAAACGCACAGTGTAGTACATAGTATATGAGTGAGTTGCACTGAAAAACTTAGAATATAAGAAACGCACAGTGTAGTACATAGTATATGAGTGAGTTGCACTGAAAAACTTAGAATATAAGAAACGCACAGTGTAGTACATAGTATATGAGTGAGTTACACTGAAAAACTTAGAATATAAGAAACGCACAGTGTAGTACATAGTATATGAGTGAGTTGCACTGAAAAACTTAGAATTTACTGAAAAACCCGCATTACACGAAATGCACAGTGTAGTACATAGTATATGAGTGAGTTGCACTGAAAAACTTAGAATATAAGAAACGCACAGTGTAGTACATAGTATATGAGTGAGTTGCACTGAAAAACTTAGAATATAAGAAATGCACAGTGTAGTACATAGTATATGAGTGAGTTGCACTGAAAAACTTAGAATATAAGAAACGCACAGTGTAGTACATAGTATATGAGTGAGTTGCACTGAAAAACTTAGAATTTACTGAAATACCCGCATTACACGAAATGCACAGTGTAGTACATAGTATATGAGTGAGTTGCACTGAAAAACTTAGAATATAAGAAACGCACAGTGTAGTACATAGTATATGAGTGAGTTGCACTGAAAAACTTAGAATATAAGAAACGCACAGTGTAGTACATAGCATATGAGTGAGTTGCACTGAAAAACTTAGAATTTACTGAAAAACCCGCATTACACGAAATGCACAGTGTAGTACATAGTATATGAGTGAGTTGCACTGAAAAACTTAGAATATAAGAAACGCACAGTGTAGTACATAGTATATGAGTGAGTTGCACTGAAAAACTTAGAAAATAAGAAACGCACAGTGTAGTACATAGTATATGAGTGAGTTGCACTGAAAAACTTAGAATATAAGAAACGCACAGTGTAGTACATAGTATATGAGTGAGTTGCACTGAAAAACTTAGAAAATAAGAAACGCACAGTGTAGTACATAGTATATGAGTGAGTTGCACTAGAAAAACTTAGAATATAAGAAACGCACAGTGTAGTACATAGTATATGATTGAGTTGCACTGAAAAACTTAGAATATAAAAAACGCACAGTGTAGTACATAGTATATGAGTGAGTTGCACTGAAAAACTTAGAATATAAGAAACGCACAGTGTAGTACATAGTATATGAGTGAGTTGCACTGAAAAACTAAGAATTTACTGAAAATCCCGCATTACACGAAATGCACAGTGTAGTACATAGTATATGAGTGAGTTGCACTGAAAAACTTAGAATATAAGAAACGCACAGTGTAGTACATAGTATATGAGTGAGTTGCACTGAAAAACTTAGAAAATAAGAAACGCACAGTGTAGTACATAGTATATGAGTGAGTTGCACTGAAAAACTTAGAATATAAGAAACGCACAGTGTAGTACATAGTATATGAGTGAGTTGCACTGAAAAAATTAGAAAATAAGAAACGCACAGTGTAGTACATAGTATATGAGTGAGTTGCACTAGAAAAACTTAGAATATAAGAAACGCACAGTGTAGTACATAGTATATGAGTGAGTTACACTGAAAAACTTAGAATATAAAAAACGCACATTGTAGTACATAGTATATGAGTGAGTTGCACTGAAAAACTTAGAATATAAGAAACGCACAGTGTAGTACATAGTATATGAGTGAGTTGCACTGAAAAACTAAGAATTTACTGAAAATCCCGCATTACACGAAATGCACAATGTAGTACATAGTATATGAGTGAGTTGCACTGAAAAACTTAGAATATAAGAAACGCACAGTGTAGTACATAGTATATGAGTGAGTTGCACTGAAAAACTTAGAATATAAGAAACGCACAGTGTAGTACATAGTATATGAGTGAGTTGCACTGAAAAACTTAGAATATAAGAAACGCACAGTGTAGTACATAGTATATGAGTGAGTTGCACTGAAAAACTTAGAATTTACTGAAAAACCCGCATTACACGAAATGCACAGTGTAGTACATAGTATATGAGTGAGTTGCAGTGAAAAACTTAGAATATAAGAAACGCACAGTGTAGTACATAGTATATGAGTGAGTTGCACTGAAAAACTTAGAATATAAGAAACGCACAGTGTAGTACATAGTATATGAGTGAGTTGCACTGAAAAACTTAGAATATAAGAAACGCACAGTGTAGTACATAGTATATGAGTGAGTTGCACTGAAAAACTTAGAATATAAGAAACGCACAGTGTAGTACATAGTATATGAGAGAGTTGCACTGAAAAATTTAGAATTTAAGAAACGCACAGTGTAGTACATAGTATATGAGTGAGTTGCACTGAAAAACTTAGAATATAAGAAATGCACAGTGTAGTACATAGTATATGAGTGAGTTGCACTGAAAAACTTAGAATATAAGAAACGCACAGTGTAGTACATAGTATATGAGTGAGTTGCACTGAAAAACTTAGAATTTACTGAAATACCCGCATTACACGAAATGCACAGTGTAGTACATAGTATATGAGTGAGTTGCACTGAAAAACTTAGAATATAAGAAACGCACAGTGTAGTACATAGTATATGAGTGAGTTGCACTGAAAAACTTAGAATTTACTGAAAAACCCGCATTACACGAAATGCACAGTGTAGTACATAGTATATGAGTGAGTTGCACTGAAAAACTTAGAATATAAGAAACGCACAGTGTAGTACATAGTATATGAGTGAGTTGCACTGAAAAACTTAGAATATAAGAAACGCACAATGTAGTACATAGTATATGAGTGAGTTGCACTGAAAAACTTAGATTTTAAGAAACACACAGTGTAGTACATAGTATATGAGTGAGTTGCACTGAAAAACTTAGAATTTTTGAAACGCACAGTGTAGTACATAGTATATGAGTGAGTTGCACTGAAAAACTTAGAATATAAGAAACGCACAGTGTAGTACATAGTATATGAGTGAGTTGCACTGAAAAACTTAGAATATAAGAAACGCACAGTGTAGTACATAGTATATGAGTGAGTTGCACTGAAAAACTTAGAATATAAGAAACGCACAGTGTAGTACATATTATATGAGTGAGTTGCACTGAAAAACATAGAATGTAAGAAACGCACAGTGTAGTACATAGTATATGAGTGAGTTGCACTGAAAAACTTAGAATTTACTGAAAAACCCGCATTACACAAAATGCACAGTGTAGTACATAGTATATGAGTGAGTTGCACTGAAAAACTTAGAATATAAGAAACGCACAGTGTAGTACATAGTATATGAGTCAGTTGCACTGAAAAACTTAGAATATAAGAAACGCTCAGTGTAGTACATAGTATATGAGTGAGTTGAACTGAAAATATTAGAATATAAGAAACGCACAGTGTAGTACATAGTATATGAGTGAGTTGCACTGAAAAACTTAGAATATAAGAAACGCACAGTGTAGTACATAGTATATGAGTGAGTTGCACTGAAAAACTTAGAATATAAGAAACGCACAGTGTAGTACATAGTATATGAGTGAGTTGCACTGAAAAACTTAGAATATAAGAAACGCACAGTGTAGTACATAGTATATGAGTGAGTTACACTGAAAAACTTAGAATATAAGAAACGCACAGTGTAGTACATAGTATATGAGTGAGTTGCACTGAAAAACTTAGAATTTACTGAAAAACCCGCATTACACGAAATGCACAGTGTAGTACATAGTATATGAGTGAGTTGCACTGAAAAACTTAGAATATAAGAAACGCACAGTGTAGTACATAGTATATGAGTGAGTTGCACTGAAAAACTTAGAATATAAGAAATGCACAGTGTAGTACATAGTATATGAGTGAGTTGCACTGAAAAACTTAGAATATAAGAAACGCACAGTGTAGTACATAGTATATGAGTGAGTTGCACTGAAAAACTTAGAATTTACTGAAATACCCGCATTACACGAAATGCACAGTGTAGTACATAGTATATGAGTGAGTTGCACTGAAAAACTTAGAATATAAGAAACGCACAGTGTAGTACATAGTATATGAGTGAGTTGCACTGAAAAACTTAGAATATAAGAAACGCACAGTGTAGTACATAGCATATGAGTGAGTTGCACTGAAAAACTTAGAATTTACTGAAAAACCCGCATTACACGAAATGCACAGTGTAGTACATAGTATATGAGTGAGTTGCACTGAAAAACTTAGAATATAAGAAACGCACAGTGTAGTACATAGTATATGAGTGAGTTGCACTGAAAAACTTAGAAAATAAGAAACGCACAGTGTAGTACATAGTATATGAGTGAGTTGCACTGAAAAACTTAGAATATAAGAAACGCACAGTGTAGTACATAGTATATGAGTGAGTTGCACTGAAAAACTTAGAAAATAAGAAACGCACAGTGTAGTACATAGTATATGAGTGAGTTGCACTAGAAAAACTTAGAATATAAGAAACGCACAGTGTAGTACATAGTATATGATTGAGTTGCACTGAAAAACTTAGAATATAAAAAACGCACAGTGTAGTACATAGTATATGAGTGAGTTGCACTGAAAAACTTAGAATATAAGAAACGCACAGTGTAGTACATAGTATATGAGTGAGTTGCACTGAAAAACTAAGAATTTACTGAAAATCCCGCATTACACGAAATGCACAGTGTAGTACATAGTATATGAGTGAGTTGCACTGAAAAACTTAGAATATAAGAAACGCACAGTGTAGTACATAGTATATGAGTGAGTTGCACTGAAAAACTTAGAAAATAAGAAACGCACAGTGTAGTACATAGTATATGAGTGAGTTGCACTGAAAAACTTAGAATATAAGAAACGCACAGTGTAGTACATAGTATATGAGTGAGTTGCACTGAAAAAATTAGAAAATAAGAAACGCACAGTGTAGTACATAGTATATGAGTGAGTTGCACTAGAAAAACTTAGAATATAAGAAACGCACAGTGTAGTACATAGTATATGAGTGAGTTACACTGAAAAACTTAGAATATAAAAAACGCACATTGTAGTACATAGTATATGAGTGAGTTGCACTGAAAAACTTAGAATATAAGAAACGCACAGTGTAGTACATAGTATATGAGTGAGTTGCACTGAAAAACTAAGAATTTACTGAAAATCCCGCATTACACGAAATGCACAATGTAGTACATAGTATATGAGTGAGTTGCACTGAAAAACTTAGAATATAAGAAACGCACAGTGTAGTACATAGTATATGAGTGAGTTGCACTGAAAAACTTAGAATATAAGAAACGCACAGTGTAGTACATAGTATATGAGTGAGTTGCACTGAAAAACTTAGAATATAAGAAACGCACAGTGTAGTACATAGTATATGAGTGAGTTGCACTGAAAAACTTAGAATTTACTGAAAAACCCGCATTACACGAAATGCACAGTGTAGTACATAGTATATGAGTGAGTTGCAGTGAAAAACTTAGAATATAAGAAACGCACAGTGTAGTACATAGTATATGAGTGAGTTGCACTGAAAAACTTAGAATATAAGAAACGCACAGTGTAGTACATAGTATATGAGTGAGTTGCACTGAAAAACTTAGAATATAAGAAACGCACAGTGTAGTACATAGTATATGAGTGAGTTGCACTGAAAAACTTAGAATATAAGAAACGCACAGTGTAGTACATAGTATATGAGAGAGTTGCACTGAAAAATTTAGAATTTAAGAAACGCACAGTGTAGTACATAGTATATGAGTGAGTTGCACTGAAAAACTTAGAATATAAGAAATGCACAGTGTAGTACATAGTATATGAGTGAGTTGCACTGAAAAACTTAGAATATAAGAAACGCACAGTGTAGTACATAGTATATGAGTGAGTTGCACTGAAAAACTTAGAATTTACTGAAAAACCCGCATTACACGAAATGCACAGTGTAGTACATAGTATATGAGTGAGTTGCACTGAAAAACTTAGAATATAAGAAACGCACAGTGTAGTACATAGTATATGAGTGAGTTGCACTGAAAAACTTAGAATATAAGAAACGCACAATGTAGTACATAGTATATGAGTGAGTTGCACTGAAAAACTTAGATTTTAAGAAACACACAGTGTAGTACATAGTATATGAGTGAGTTGCACTGAAAAACTTAGAATTTTTGAAACGCACAGTGTAGTACATAGTATATGAGTGAGTTGCACTGAAAAACTTAGAATATAAGAAACGCACAGTGTAGTACATAGTATATGAGTGAGTTGCACTGAAAAACTTAGAATATAAGAAACGCACAGTGTAGTACATAGTATATGAGTGAGTTGCACTGAAAAACTTAGAATATAAGAAACGCACAGTGTAGTACATATTATATGAGTGAGTTGCACTGAAAAACATAGAATGTAAGAAACGCACAGTGTAGTACATAGTATATGAGTGAGTTGCACTGAAAAACTTAGAATTTACTGAAAAACCCGCATTACACAAAATGCACAGTGTAGTACATAGTATATGAGTGAGTTGCACTGAAAAACTTAGAATATAAGAAACGCACAGTGTAGTACATAGTATATGAGTCAGTTGCACTGAAAAACTTAGAATATAAGAAACGCTCAGTGTAGTACATAGTATATGAGTGAGTTGAACTGAAAATATTAGAATATAAGAAACGCACAGTGTAGTACATAGTATATGAGTGAGTTGCACTGAAAAACTTAGAATATAAGAAACGCACAGTGTAGTACATAGTATATGAGTGAGTTGCACTGAAAAACTTAGAATATAAGAAACGCACAGTGTAGTACATAGTATATGAGTGAGTTGCACTGAAAAACTTAGAATATAAGAAACGCACAGTGTAGTACATAGTATATGAGTGAGTTACACTGAAAAACTTAGAATATAAGAAACGCACAGTGTAGTACATAGTATATGAGTGAGTTGCACTGAAAAACTTAGAATTTACTGAAAAACCCGCATTACACGAAATGCACAGTGTAGTACATAGTATATGAGTGAGTTGCACTGAAAAACTTAGAATATAAGAAACGCACAGTGTAGTACATAGTATATGAGTGAGTTGCACTGAAAAACTTAGAATATAAGAAATGCACAGTGTAGTACATAGTATATGAGTGAGTTGCACTGAAAAACTTAGAATATAAGAAACGCACAGTGTAGTACATAGTATATGAGTGAGTTGCACTGAAAAACTTAGAATTTACTGAAATACCCGCATTACACGAAATGCACAGTGTAGTACATAGTATATGAGTGAGTTGCACTGAAAAACTTAGAATATAAGAAACGCACAGTGTAGTACATAGTATATGAGTGAGTTGCACTGAAAAACTTAGAATATAAGAAACGCACAGTGTAGTACATAGCATATGAGTGAGTTGCACTGAAAAACTTAGAATTTACTGAAAAACCCGCATTACACGAAATGCACAGTGTAGTACATAGTATATGAGTGAGTTGCACTGAAAAACTTAGAATATAAGAAACGCACAGTGTAGTACATAGTATATGAGTGAGTTGCACTGAAAAACTTAGAAAATAAGAAACGCACAGTGTAGTACATAGTATATGAGTGAGTTGCACTGAAAAACTTAGAATATAAGAAACGCACAGTGTAGTACATAGTATATGAGTGAGTTGCACTGAAAAACTTAGAAAATAAGAAACGCACAGTGTAGTACATAGTATATGAGTGAGTTGCACTAGAAAAACTTAGAATATAAGAAACGCACAGTGTAGTACATAGTATATGATTGAGTTGCACTGAAAAACTTAGAATATAAAAAACGCACAGTGTAGTACATAGTATATGAGTGAGTTGCACTGAAAAACTTAGAATATAAGAAACGCACAGTGTAGTACATAGTATATGAGTGAGTTGCACTGAAAAACTAAGAATTTACTGAAAATCCCGCATTACACGAAATGCACAGTGTAGTACATAGTATATGAGTGAGTTGCACTGAAAAACTTAGAATATAAGAAACGCACAGTGTAGTACATAGTATATGAGTGAGTTGCACTGAAAAACTTAGAAAATAAGAAACGCACAGTGTAGTACATAGTATATGAGTGAGTTGCACTGAAAAACTTAGAATATAAGAAACGCACAGTGTAGTACATAGTATATGAGTGAGTTGCACTGAAAAAATTAGAAAATAAGAAACGCACAGTGTAGTACATAGTATATGAGTGAGTTGCACTAGAAAAACTTAGAATATAAGAAACGCACAGTGTAGTACATAGTATATGAGTGAGTTACACTGAAAAACTTAGAATATAAAAAACGCACATTGTAGTACATAGTATATGAGTGAGTTGCACTGAAAAACTTAGAATATAAGAAACGCACAGTGTAGTACATAGTATATGAGTGAGTTGCACTGAAAAACTAAGAATTTACTGAAAATCCCGCATTACACGAAATGCACAATGTAGTACATAGTATATGAGTGAGTTGCACTGAAAAACTTAGAATATAAGAAACGCACAGTGTAGTACATAGTATATGAGTGAGTTGCACTGAAAAACTTAGAATATAAGAAACGCACAGTGTAGTACATAGTATATGAGTGAGTTGCACTGAAAAACTTAGAATATAAGAAACGCACAGTGTAGTACATAGTATATGAGTGAGTTGCACTGAAAAACTTAGAATTTACTGAAAAACCCGCATTACACGAAATGCACAGTGTAGTACATAGTATATGAGTGAGTTGCACTGAAAAACTTAGAATATAAGAAACGCACAGTGTAGTACATAGTATATGAGTGAGTTGCACTGATAAACTAAGAATATAAGAAACGCACAGTGTAGTACATAGTATATGAGTGAGTTGCACTGAAAAACTTAGAATATAAGAAACGCACAATGTAGTACATAGTATATGAGTGAGTTGCACTGAAAAACTTAGAATTTACTGAAAAACCCGCATTACACGAAATGCACAGTGTAGTACATAGTATATGAGTGAGTTGCAGTGAAAAACTTAGAATATAAGAAACGCACAGTGTAGTACATAGTATATGAGTGAGTTGCACTGAAAAACTTAGAATATAAGAAACGCACAGTGTAGTACATAGTATATGAGTGAGTTGCACTGAAAAACTTAGAATATAAGAAACGCACAGTGTAGTACATAGTATATGAGTGAGTTGCACTGAAAAACTTAGAATATAAGAAACGCACAGTGTAGTACATAGTATATGAGAGAGTTGCACTGAAAAATTTAGAATTTAAGAAACGCACAGTGTAGTACATAGTATATGAGTGAGTTGCACTGAAAAACTTAGAATATAAGAAATGCACAGTGTAGTACATAGTATATGAGTGAGTTGCACTGAAAAACTTAGAATATAAGAAACGCACAGTGTAGTACATAGTATATGAGTGAGTTGCACTGAAAAACTTAGAATTTACTGAAATACCCGCATTACACGAAATGCACAGTGTAGTACATAGTATATGAGTGAGTTGCACTGAAAAACTTAGAATATAAGAAACGCACAGTGTAGTACATAGTATATGAGTGAGTTGCACTGAAAAACTTAGAATATAAGAAACGCACAGTGTAGTACATAGCATATGAGTGAGTTGCACTGAAAAACTTAGAATTTACTGAAAAACCCGCATTACACGAAATGCACAGTGTAGTACATAGTATATGAGTGAGTTGCACTGAAAAACTTAGAATATAAGAAACGCACAGTGTAGTACATAGTATATGAGTGAGTTGCACTGAAAAACTTAGAAAATAAGAAACGCACAGTGTAGTACATAGTATATGAGTGAGTTGCACTGAAAAACTTAGAATATAAGAAACGCACAGTGTAGTACATAGTATATGAGTGAGTTGCACTGAAAAACTTAGAAAATAAGAAACGCACAGTGTAGTACATAGTATATGAGTGAGTTGCACTAGAAAAACTTAGAATATAAGAAACGCACAGTGTAGTACATAGTATATGATTGAGTTGCACTGAAAAACTTAGAATATAAAAAACGCACAGTGTAGTACATAGTATATGAGTGAGTTGCACTGAAAAACTTAGAATATAAGAAACGCACAGTGTAGTACATAGTATATGAGTGAGTTGCACTGAAAAACTAAGAATTTACTGAAAATCCCGCATTACACGAAATGCACAGTGTAGTACATAGTATATGAGTGAGTTGCACTGAAAAACTTAGAATATAAGAAACGCACAGTGTAGTACATAGTATATGAGTGAGTTGCACTGAAAAACTTAGAAAATAAGAAACGCACAGTGTAGTACATAGTATATGAGTGAGTTGCACTGAAAAACTTAGAATATAAGAAACGCACAGTGTAGTACATAGTATATGAGTGAGTTGCACTGAAAAAATTAGAAAATAAGAAACGCACAGTGTAGTACATAGTATATGAGTGAGTTGCACTAGAAAAACTTAGAATATAAGAAACGCACAGTGTAGTACATAGTATATGAGTGAGTTACACTGAAAAACTTAGAATATAAAAAACGCACATTGTAGTACATAGTATATGAGTGAGTTGCACTGAAAAACTTAGAATATAAGAAACGCACAGTGTAGTACATAGTATATGAGTGAGTTGCACTGAAAAACTAAGAATTTACTGAAAATCCCGCATTACACGAAATGCACAATGTAGTACATAGTATATGAGTGAGTTGCACTGAAAAACTTAGAATATAAGAAACGCACAGTGTAGTACATAGTATATGAGTGAGTTGCACTGAAAAACTTAGAATATAAGAAACGCACAGTGTAGTACATAGTATATGAGTGAGTTGCACTGAAAAACTTAGAATATAAGAAACGCACAGTGTAGTACATAGTATATGAGTGAGTTGCACTGAAAAACTTAGAATTTACTGAAAAACCCGCATTACACGAAATGCACAGTGTAGTACATAGTATATGAGTGAGTTGCACTGAAAAACTTAGAATATAAGAAACGCACAGTGTAGTACATAGTATATGAGTGAGTTGCACTGATAAACTAAGAATATAAGAAACGCACAGTGTAGTACATAGTATATGAGTGAGTTGCACTGAAAAACTTAGAATATAAGAAACGCACAATGTAGTACATAGTATATGAGTGAGTTGCACTGAAAAACTTAGAATTTACTGAAAAACCCGCATTACACGAAATGCACAGTGTAGTACATAGTATATGAGTGAGTTGCAGTGAAAAACTTAGAATATAAGAAACGCACAGTGTAGTACATAGTATATGAGTGAGTTGCACTGAAAAACTTAGAATATAAGAAACGCACAGTGTAGTACATAGTATATGAGTGAGTTGCACTGAAAAACTTAGAATATAAGAAACGCACAGTGTAGTACATAGTATATGAGTGAGTTGCACTGAAAAACTTAGAATATAAGAAACGCACAGTGTAGTACATAGTATATGAGAGAGTTGCACTGAAAAATTTAGAATTTAAGAAACGCACAGTGTAGTACATAGTATATGAGTGAGTTGCACTGAAAAACTTAGAATATAAGAAACGCACAGTGTAGTACATAGTATATGAGTGAGTTGCACTGAAAAACTTAGAATTTACTGAAAAACCCGCATTACAGGAAATGCACAGTGTAGTACATAGTATATGAGTGAGTTGCACTGAAAAACTTAGAATATAAGAAACGCACAGTGTAGTACATAGTATATGAGTGAGTTGCCCTGAAAAACTTAGAATATAAGAAACGCACAGTGTAGTACATAGTATATGAGTGAGTTGCACTGAAAAACTTAGAATATAAGAAACGCACAGTGTAGTACATAGTATATGAGAGAGTTGCACTGAAAAATTTAGAATTTAAGAAACGCACAGTGTAGTACATAGTATATGAGTGAGTTGCACTGAAAAACTTAGAATATAAGAAACGCACAGTGTAGTACATAGTATATGAGTGAGTTGCACTGAAAAACTTAGAATTTACTGAAAAACCCGCATTACAGGAAATGCACAGTGTAGTACATAGTATATGAGTGAGTTGCACTGAAAAACTTAGAATATAAGAAACGCACAGTGTAGTACATAGTATATGAGTGAGTTGCCCTGAAAAACTTAGAATATAAGAAACGCACAGTGTAGTACATAGTATATGAGTGAGTTGCACTGAAAAACTTAGAATATAAGAAACGCACAGTGTAGTACATAGTATATGAGTGAGTTGCACTGAAAAACTTAGAATTTACTGAAAAACCCGCATTACACGAAATGCACAATGTAGTACAAAGTATATGAGTGAGTTGCACTGAAAAACTTAGAATATAAGAAACGCACAGTGTAGTACATAGTATATGAGTGAGTTGCACTGAGAAACTTAGAATATATGAAACGCACAGTGTAGTACATAGTATATGAGTGAGTTGCACTGAAAAACTTAGAATTTAAGAAACGCACAGTGTAGTACATAGTATATGAGTGAGTTGCACTGAGAAACTTAGAATTTAAGAAACGCACAGTGTAGTACATAGTATATGAGTGAGTTGCACTGAATAACTTAGAATATAAGAAACGCACAGTGTAGTACATAGTATATGAGTGAGTTGCACTGAAAAACTTAGAATTTAAGAAACGCACAGTGTAGTACATAGTATATGAGTGAGTTGCACTGAAAAACTTAGAATATGAGAAACGCACAGTGTAGTACATAGTATATGAGTGAGTTGCACTGAAAAACTTAGAATATAAGAAACGCACAGTGTAGTACATAGTATATGAGTGAGTTGCACTGAAAAACTTAGAATATAAGAAACGCACAGTGTAGTACATAGTATATGAGTGAGTTGCACTGAAAAACTTAGAATATAAGAAACGCACAGTGTAGTACATAGTATATGAGTGAGTTGCACTGAAAAACTTAGAATTTACTGAAAAACCCGCATTACACGAAATGCACAGTGTAGTACATAGTATATGAGTGAGTTGCCCTGAAAAACTTAGAATATAAGAAACGCACAGTGTAGTACATAGTATATGAGTGAGTTGCACTCAAAAACTTAGAATTTACTGAAAAACCCGCATTACACGAAATGCACAGTGTACTACATAGTATATGAGTGATTTGCACTGAAAAACTTAGAATATAAGAAACGCACAGTGTAGTACAAAGTATATGAGTGAGTTGCACTGAAAAACTTAGAATATAAGAAACGCACAGTGTAGTACATAGTATATGAGTGAGTTGCACTGATAAACTTAGAATATAAGAAACGCACAGTGTAGTACATAGTATATGAGTGAGTTGCACTGAAAAACTTAGAATATAAGAAACGCACAGTGTAGTACATAGTATATGAGTGAGTTGCACTGAAAAACTTAGAATATAAGAAATGCACAGTGTAGTACATAGTATATGAGTGACTTGTACTGAAAAACTTAGAATTTACTGAAAAACACGCATTACACGAAATGCACAGTGTAGTACATAGTATATGACTGAGTTGCACTGAAAAACTCAGAATATAAGAAACGCACAGTGTAGTACATAGTATATGAGTGAGTTGCACTGAAAAACTTAGAATATAAGAAACGCACAGTGTAGTACATAGTATATGAGTGAGTTGCACTGAAAAACTTAGAATATAAGAAACGCACAGTGTAGTACATAGTATATGAGTGAGTTGCACTGAAAAACTTAGAATATAAGAAATGCACAGTGTAGTACATAGTATATGAGTGAGTTGCACTGAAAAACTTAGAATATAAGAAACGCACAGTGTAGTACATAGTATATGAGTGAGTTGCACTGAAAAACTTAGAATATAAGAAACGCACAGTGTAGTACATAGTATATGAGTGAGTTGCACTGAAAAACTTAGAATATAAGAAACGCACAGTGTAGTATATGAGTGAGTTGCACTGAAAATTTCGAATATATGAAACGCACAGTGTAGTACATAGTATATGAGTGAGTTGCACTGAAAAACTTAGAATATAAGAAACGCACAGTGTAGTACATAGCATATGAGTGAGTTGCACTGAAAAACTTAGAATATAAGAAACGCACAGTGTAGTACATAGTATATGAGTGAGTTGCACTGAAAAACTTAGAATATAAGAAACGCACAGTGTAGTACATAGTATATGAGTGAGTTGCACTGAAAAACTTAGAATATAAGAAACGCACAATGTAGTATATGAGTGAGTTGCACTGAAAATTTCGAATATATGAAACGCACAGTGTAGTACATAGTATATGAGTGAGTTGCACTGAAAAACTTAGAATATAAGAAACGCACAGTGTAGTACATAGCATATGAGTGAGTTGCACTGAAAAACTTAGAATATAAGAAACGCACAGTGTAGTACATAGTATATGAGTGAGTTGCACTGAAAAACTTAGAATATAAGAAACGCACAGTGTAGTACATAGTATATGAGAGAGTTGCACTGAAAAATTTAGAATTTAAGAAACGCACAGTGTAGTACATAGTATATGAGTGAGTTGCACTGAAAAACTTAGAATATAAGAAACGCACAGTGTAGTACATAGTATATGAGTGAGTTGCACTGAAAAACTTAGAATTTACTGAAAAACCCGCATTACAGGAAATGCACAGTGTAGTACATAGTATATGAGTGAGTTGCACTGAAAAACTTAGAATATAAGAAACGCACAGTGTAGTACATAGTATATGAGTGAGTTGCACTGAAAAACTTAGAAAATAAGAAACGCACAGTGTAGTACATAGTATATGAGTGAGTTGCACTGAAAAACTTAGAATATAAGAAACGCACAGTGTAGTACATAGTATATCAGTGAGTTGCCCTGAAAAACTTAGAATATAAGAAACGCACAGTGTAGTACATAGTATATGAGTGAGTTGCACTGAAAAACTTAGAATATAAGAAACGCACAGTGTAGTACATAGTATATGAGTGAGTTGCACTGAAAAACTTAGAATTTACTGAAAAACCCGCATTACACGAAATGCACAATGTAGTACAAAGTATATGAGTGAGTTGCACTGAAAAACTTAGAATATAAGAAACGCACAGTGTAGTACATAGTATATGAGTGAGTTGCACTGAGAAACTTAGAATATATGAAACGCACAGTGTAGTACATAGTATATGAGTGAGTTGCACTGAAAAACTTAGAATTTAAGAAACGCACAGTGTAGTACATAGTATATGAGTGAGTTGCACTGAGAAACTTAGAATTTAAGAAACGCACAGTGTAGTACATAGTATATGAGTGAGTTGCACTGAATAACTTAGAATATAAGAAACGCACAGTGTAGTACATAGTATATGAGTGAGTTGCACTGAAAAACTTAGAATTTAAGAAACGCACAGTGTAGTACATAGTATATGAGTGAGTTGCACTGAAAAACTTAGAATATGAGAAACGCACAGTGTAGTACATAGTATATGAGTGAGTTGCACTGAAAAACTTAGAATATAAGAAACGCACAGTGTAGTACATAGTATATGAGTGAGTTGCACTGAAAAACTTAGAATATAAGAAACGCACAGTGTAGTACATAGTATATGAGTGAGTTGCACTGAAAAACTTAGAATATAAGAAACGCACAGTGTAGTACATAGTATATGAGTGAGTTGCACTGAAAAACTTAGAATTTACTGAAAAACCCGCATTACACGAAATGCACAGTGTAGTACATAGTATATGAGTGAGTTGCCCTGAAAAACTTAGAATATAAGAAACGCACAGTGTAGTACATAGTATATGAGTGAGTTGCACTCAAAAACTTAGAATTTACTGAAAAACCCGCATTACACGAAATGCACAGTGTACTACATAGTATATGAGTGATTTGCACTGAAAAACTTAGAATATAAGAAACGCACAGTGTAGTACAAAGTATATGAGTGAGTTGCACTGAAAAACTTAGAATATAAGAAACGCACAGTGTAGTACATAGTATATGAGTGAGTTGCACTGATAAACTTAGAATATAAGAAACGCACAGTGTAGTACATAGTATATGAGTGAGTTGCACTGAAAAACTTAGAATATAAGAAACGCACAGTGTAGTACATAGTATATGAGTGAGTTGCACTGAAAAACTTAGAATATAAGAAATGCACAGTGTAGTACATAGTATATGAGTGACTTGTACTGAAAAACTTAGAATTTACTAAAAAACACGCATTACACGAAATGCACAGTGTAGTACATAGTATATGACTGAGTTGCACTGAAAAACTCAGAATATAAGAAACGCACAGTGTAGTACATAGTATATGAGTGAGTTGCACTGAAAAACTTAGAATATAAGAAACGCACAGTGTAGTACATAGTATATGAGTGAGTTGCACTGAAAAACTTAGAATATAAGAAACGCACAGTGTAGTACATAGTATATGAGTGAGTTGCACTGAAAAACTTAGAATATAAGAAATGCACAGTGTAGTACATAGTATATGAGTGAGTTGCACTGAAAAACTTAGAATATAAGAAACGCACAGTGTAGTACATAGTATATGAGTGAGTTGCACTGAAAAACTTAGAATATAAGAAACGCAGAGTGTAGTACATAGTATATGAGTGAGTTGCACTGAAAAACTTAGAATATAAGAAACGCACAGTGTAGTATATGAGTGAGTTGCACTGAAAATTTCGAATATATGAAACGCACAGTGTAGTACATAGTATATGAGTGAGTTGCACTGAAAAACTTAGAATATAAGAAACGCACAGTGTAGTACATAGCATATGAGTGAGTTGCACTGAAAAACTTAGAATATAAGAAACGCACAGTGTAGTACATAGTATATGAGTGAGTTGCACTGAAAAACTTAGAATATAAGAAACGCACAGTGTAGTACATAGTATATGAGTGAGTTGCACTGAAAAACTTAGAATATAAGAAACGCACAGTGTAGTATATGAGTGAGTTGCACTGAAAATTTCGAATATATGAAACGCACAGTGTAGTACATAGTATATGAGTGAGTTGCACTGAAAAACTTAGAATATAAGAAACGCACAGTGTAGTACATAGCATATGAGTGAGTTGCACTGAAAAACTTAGAATATAAGAAACGCACAGTGTAGTACATAGTATATGAGTGAGTTGCACTGAAAAACTTAGAATATAAGAAACGCACAGTGTAGTACATAGTATATGAGTAAGTTGCACTGAAAAACTTAGAATATAAGATACGCACAGTGTAGTACATAGTATATGAGTGAGTTGCACTAAAAAACTTAGAATATAAGAAACGCACAGTGTAGTACATAGTATATGAGTGAGTTGCACTGAAAAACTTAGAATTTACTGAAAAACCCGCATTACACGAAATGCACAGTGTAGTACATAGTATATGAGTGAGTGGCACTGAAAAACTCAGAATATAAGAAACGCACAGTGTAGTACATATTATATGAGTGAGTTGCACTGAAAAACTTAGAATATAAGAAACGCACAGTGTAGTACATAGTATATGAGTGAGTTGCACTGAAAAACTTAGAATATAAGAAACGCACAGTGTAGTACATAGTATATGAGTGAGTTGCACTGAAAAACTTAGAATATAAGAAACGCACAGTGTAGTACATAGTATATGAGTGAGTTGCACTGAAAAACTTAGAATATAAGAAACGCACAGTGTAGTACATAGTATATGAGTGAGTTGCACTGAAAAACTTAGATTATAAGAAACGCACAGTGTAGTACATAGTATATGAGTGAGTTGCTCTGAAAAACTTAGAATATAAGAAACGCACAGTGTAGTACATAGTATATGAGTGAGTTGCACTGAAAAACTTAGAATATAAGAAACGCACAGTGTAGTACATAGTATATGAGTGAGTTGCACTGAAAAACTTAGAATATAAGAAACGCACAGTGTAGTACATAGTATATGAGTGAGTTGCACTAAAAAACTTAGAATATAAGAAACGCACAGTGTAGTACATAGTATATGAGTGAGTTGCACTGAAAAACTTAGAATATAAGAAAAGCACAGTGTAGTACAAAGTATATGAGTGAGTTGCACTGAAAAACTTAGAATATAAGAAACGCACAGTGTAGTACATAGTATATGAGTGAGTTGCACTGAAAAACTTAGAATTTACTGAAAAACCCGCATTACACGAAATGCACAGTGTAGTACATAGTATATGAGTGAGTTGCACTGAAAAACTTAGAATATAAGAAACGCACAGTGTAGTACATAGTATATGAGTGAGTTGCACTGATAAACTAAGAATATAAGAAACGCACAGTGTAGTACATAGTATATGAGTGAGTTGCACTGAAAAACTTAGAATATAAGAAACGCACAATGTAGTACATAGTATATGAGTGAGTTGTACTGAAAAACTTAGAATTTACTGAAAAACCCGCATTACACGAAATGCACAGTGTAGTACATAGTATATGAGTGAGTTGCAGTGAAAAACTTAGAATATAAGAAACGCACAGTGTAGTACATAGTATATGAGTGAGTTGCACTGAAAAACTTAGAATATAAGAAACGCACAGTGTAGTACATAGTATATGAGTGAGTTGCACTGAAAAACTTAGAATATAAGAAACGCACAGTGTAGTACATAGTATATGAGTGAGTTGCACTGAAAAACTTAGAATATAAGAAACGCACAGTGTAGTACATAGTATATGAGAGAGTTGCACTGAAAAATTTAGAATTTAAGAAACGCACAGTGTAGTACATAGTATATGAGTGAGTTGCACTGAAAAACTTAGAATATAAGAAACGCACAGTGTAGTACATAGTATATGAGTGAGTTGCACTGAAAAACTTAGAATTTACTGAAAAACCCGCATTACAGGAAATGCACAGTGTAGTACATAGTATATGAGTGAGTTGCACTGAAAAACTTAGAATATAAGAAACGCACAGTGTAGTACATAGTATATGAGTGAGTTGCACTGAAAAACTTAGAAAATAAGAAACGCACAGTGTAGTACATAGTATATGAGTGAGTTGCACTGAAAAACTTAGAATATAAGAAACGCACAGTGTAGTACATAGTATATGAGTGAGTTGCCCTGAAAAACTTAGAATATAAGAAACGCACAGTGTAGTACATAGTATATGAGTGAGTTGCACTGAAAAACTTAGAATATAAGAAACGCACAGTGTAGTACATAGTATATGAGTGAGTTGCACTGAAAAACTTAGAATTTACTGAAAAACCCGCATTACACGAAATGCACAATGTAGTACAAAGTATATGAGTGAGTTGCACTGAAAAACTTAGAATATAAGAAACGCACAGTGTAGTACATAGTATATGAGTGAGATGCACTGAGAAACTTAGAATATATGAAACGCACAGTGTAGTACATAGTATATGAGTGAGTTGCACTGAAAAACTTAGAATTTAAGAAACGCACAGTGTAGTACATAGTATATGAGTGAGTTGCACTGAAAAACTTAGAATTTAAGAAACGCACAGTGTAGTACATAGTATATGAGTGAGTTGCACTGAATAACTTAGAATATAAGAAACGCACAGTGTAGTACATAGTATATGAGTGAGTTGCACTGAAAAACTTAGAATATAAGAAACGCACAGTGTAGTACATAGTATATGAGTGAGTTGCACTGAAAAACTTAGAATATGAGAAACGCACAGTGTAGTACATAGTATATGAGTGAGTTGCACTGAAAAACTTAGAATATAAGAAACGCACAGTGTAGTACATAGTATATGAGTGAGTTGCACTGAAAAACTTAGAATATAAGAAACGCACAGTGTAGTACATAGTATATGAGTGAGTTGCACTGAAAAACTTAGAATATAAGAAACGCACAGTGTAGTACATAGTATATGAGTGAGTTGCACTGAAAAACTTAGAATTTACTGAAAAACCCGCATTACACGAAATGCACAGTGTAGTACATAGTATATGAGTGAGTTGCACTGAAAAACTTAGAATATAAGAAACGCACAGTGTAGTACATAGTATATGAGTGAGTTGCACTCAAAAACTTAGAATTTACTGAAAAACCCGCATTACACGAAATGCACAGTGTACTACATAGTATATGAGTGATTTGCACTGAAAAACTTAGAATATAAGAAACGCACAGTGTAGTACAAAGTATATGAGTGAGTTGCACTGAAAAACTTAGAATATAAGAAACGCACAGTGTAGTACATAGTATATGAGTGAGTTGCACTGAAAAACTTAGAATATAAGAAACGCACAGTGTAGTACATAGTATATGAGTGAGTTGCACTGAAAAACTTAGAATATAAGAAACGCACAGTGTAGTACATAGTATATGAGTGAGTTGCACTGAAAAACTTAGAATATAAGAAATGCACAGTGTAGTACATAGTATATGAGTGACTTGTACTGAAAAACTTAGAATTTACTGAAAAACACGCATTACACGAAATGCACAGTGTAGTACATAGTATATGACTGAGTTGCACTGAAAAACTCAGAATATAAGAAACGCACAGTGTAGTACATAGTATATGAGTGAGTTGCACTGAAAAACTTAGAATATAAGAAACGCACAGTGTAGTACATAGTATATGAGTGAGTTGCACTGAAAAACTTAGAATATAAGAAACGCACAGTGTAGTACATAGTATATGAGTGAGTTGCACTGAAAAACTTAGAATATAAGAAACGCACAGTGTAGTACATAGTATATGAGTGAGTTGCACTGAAAAACTTAGAATATAAGAAACGTACAGTGTAGTACATAGTATATGAGTGAGTTGCACTGAAAAACTTAGAATATAAGAAACGCACAGTGTAGTACATAGTATATGAGTAAGTTGCACTGAAAAACTTAGAATATAAGATACGCACAGTGTAGTACATAGTATATGAGTGAGTTGCACTAAAAAACTTAGAATATAAGAAACGCACAGTGTAGTACATAGTATATGAGTGAGTTGCACTGAAAAACTTAGAATTTACTGAAAAACCCGCATTACACGAAATGCACAGTGTAGTACATAGTATATGAGTGAGTGGCACTGAAAAACTCAGAATATAAGAAACGCACAGTGTAGTACATAGTATATGAGTGAGTTGCACTGAAAAACTTAGAATATAAGAAACGCACAGTGTAGTACATAGTATATGAGTGAGTTGCACTGAAAAACTTAGAATATAAGAAACGCACAGTGTAGTACATAGTATATGAGTGAGTTGCACTGAAAAACTTAGAATATAAGAAACGCACAGTGTAGTACATAGTATATGAGTGAGTTACACTGAAAAACTTAGAATATAAGAAACGCACAGTGTAGTACATAGTATATGAGTGAGTTGCACTGAAAAACTTAGAATATAAGAAACGCACAGTGTAGTACATAGTATATGAGTGAGTTGCACTGAAAAACTTAGAATATAAGAAACGCACAGTGTAGTACATAGTATATGAGTGAGTTGCACTGAAAAACTTAGAATATAAGAAACGCACAGTGTAGTACATAGTATATGAGTGAGTTGCACTGAAAAACTTAGATTATAAGAAACGCACAGTGTAGTACATAGTATATGAGTGAGTTGCTCTGAAAAACTTAGAATATAAGAAACGCACAGTGTAGTACATAGTATATGAGTGAGTTGCACTGAAAAACTTAGAATATAAGAAACGCACAGTGTAGTACATAGTATATGAGTGAGTTGCACTGAAAAACTTAGAATATAAGAAAAGCACAGTGTAGTACATAGTATATGAGTGAGTTGCACTAAAAAACTTAGAATATAAGAAACGCACAGTGTAGTACATAGTATATGAGTGAGTTGCACTCAAAAACTTAGAATATAAGAAACGCACAGTGTAGTACATAGTATATGAGTGAGTTGCACTGAAAAACTTAGAATATAAGAAAAGCACAGTGTAGTACAAAGTATATGAGTGAGTTGCACTGAAAAACTTAGAATATAAGAAATGCACAGTGTAGTACATAGTATATGAGTGAGTTGCACTGAAAATCTTAGAATATAAGAAACGCACAGTGTAGTACATAGTATATGAGTGAGTTGCACTGAAAAACTTAGAATATAAGAAACGCACAGTGTAGTACATAGTATATGAGTGAGTTGCACTGAAAAACTTAGAATATAAAAAACGCACAGTGTAGTACATAGTATATGAGTGAGTTGCACTGAAAAACTTAGAATATAAGAAACGCACAGTGTAGTACATAGTATATGAGTGAGTTGCACTGAAAAACTTAGAATATAAGAAACGCACAGTGTAGTACATAGTATATGAGTGAGTTGCACTGAAAAACTTAGAATATAAGAAACACACAGTGTAGTACATAGTATATGAGTGAGTTGCAATGAAAAACTTAGAATTTAAGAACTTAGAATATAAGAAACGCACAGTGTAGTACATAGTATATGAGTAAGTTGCACTGAAAAACTTAGAATATAAGAAACGCACAGTGTAGTACATAGTATATGAGTGAGTTGCACTGAAAAACTTAGAATATAAGAAACGCACAGTGTAGTACATAGTATATGAGTGAGTTGCACTGAAAAACTTAGAATATAAGAAACGCACAGTGTAGTACATAGTATATGAGTGAGTTGCACTGAAAAACTTAGAATTTACTGAAAAACACGCATTACACGAAATGCACAGTGTAGTACATAGTATATGAGTGAGTTGCACTGAAAAACTCAGAATATAAGAAACGCACAGTGTAGTACATAGTATATGAGTGAGTTGCACTGAAAAACTTAGAATATAAGAAACGCACAGTGTAGTACATAGTATATGAGTGAGTTGCACTGAAAAACTTAGAATATAAGAGACGCACAGTGTAGTACATAGTATATGAGTGAGTTGCACTGAAAAACTTAGAATATAAGAAACGCACAGTGTAGTACATAGTATATGAGTGAGTTGCACTGAAAAACTTAGAATATAAGAAACGCACAGTGTAGTACATAGTATATGAGTGAGTTGCACTGAAAAACTTAGAATTTACTGAAAAACCCGCATTACACGAAATGCACAGTGTAGTACATAGTATATGAGTGAGTTGCACTGAAAAACTTAGAATATAAGAAACGCACAGTGTAGTACATAGTATATGAGTGAGTTGCACTCAAAAA
Organism: Mus caroli; assembly: GCF_978045245.1. Taxonomy (NCBI): domain Eukaryota; kingdom Metazoa; phylum Chordata; class Mammalia; order Rodentia; family Muridae; genus Mus; species Mus caroli. Next base: position 3,062,205 of record NW_028227284.1, on the reverse strand, counting down.
CTTAGAATTTACTGAAAAACCCGCATTACACGAAATGCACAGTGTACTACATAGTATATGAGTGATTTGCACTGAAAAACTTAGAATATAAGAAACGCACAGTGTAGTACAAAGTATATGAGTGAGTTGCACTGAAAAACTTAGAATATAAGAAACGCACAGTGTAGTACATAGTATATGAGTGAGTTGCACTGAAAAACTTAGAATATAAGAAACGCACAGTGTAGTACATAGTATATGAGTGAGTTGCACTGAAAAACTTAGAATATAAGAAACGCACAGTGTAGTACATAGTATATGAGTGAGTTGCACTGAAAAACTTAGAATATAAGAAATGCACAGTGTAGTACATAGTATATGAGTGACTTGTACTGAAAAACTTAGAATTTACTGAAAAACACGCATTACACGAAATGCACAGTGTAGTACATAGTATATGACTGAGTTGCACTGAAAAACTCAGAATATAAGAAACGCACAGTGTAGTACATAGTATATGAGTGAGTTGCACTGAAAAACTTAGAATATAAGAAACGCACAGTGTAGTACATAGTATATGAGTGAGTTGCACTGAAAAACTTAGAATATAAGAAACGCACAGTGTAGTACATAGTATATGAGTGAGTTGCACTGAAAAACTTAGAATATAAGAAACGCACAGTGTAGTACATAGTATATGAGTGAGTTGCACTGAAAAACTTAGAATATAAGAAACGTACAGTGTAGTACATAGTATATGAGTGAGTTGCACTGAAAAACTTAGAATATAAGAAACGCACAGTGTAGTACATAGTATATGAGTAAGTTGCACTGAAAAACTTAGAATATAAGATACGCACAGTGTAGTACATAGTATATGAGTGAGTTGCACTAAAAAACTTAGAATATAAGAAACGCACAGTGTAGTACATAGTATATGAGTGAGTTGCACTGAAAAACTTAGAATTTACTGAAAAACCCGCATTACACGAAATGCACAGTGTAGTACATAGTATATGAGTGAGTGGCACTGAAAAACTCAGAATATAAGAAACGCACAGTGTAGTACATAGTATATGAGTGAGTTGCACTGAAAAACTTAGAATATAAGAAACGCACAGTGTAGTACATAGTATATGAGTGAGTTGCACTGAAAAACTTAGAATATAAGAAACGCACAGTGTAGTACATAGTATATGAGTGAGTTGCACTGAAAAACTTAGAATATAAGAAACGCACAGTGTAGTACATAGTATATGAGTGAGTTACACTGAAAAACTTAGAATATAAGAAACGCACAGTGTAGTACATAGTATATGAGTGAGTTGCACTGAAAAACTTAGAATATAAGAAACGCACAGTGTAGTACATAGTATATGAGTGAGTTGCACTGAAAAACTTAGAATATAAGAAACGCACAGTGTAGTACATAGTATATGAGTGAGTTGCACTGAAAAACTTAGAATATAAGAAACGCACAGTGTAGTACATAGTATATGAGTGAGTTGCACTGAAAAACTTAGATTATAAGAAACGCACAGTGTAGTACATAGTATATGAGTGAGTTGCTCTGAAAAACTTAGAATATAAGAAACGCACAGTGTAGTACATAGTATATGAGTGAGTTGCACTGAAAAACTTAGAATATAAGAAACGCACAGTGTAGTACATAGTATATGAGTGAGTTGCACTGAAAAACTTAGAATATAAGAAAAGCACAGTGTAGTACATAGTATATGAGTGAGTTGCACTAAAAAACTTAGAATATAAGAAACGCACAGTGTAGTACATAGTATATGAGTGAGTTGCACTCAAAAACTTAGAATATAAGAAACGCACAGTGTAGTACATAGTATATGAGTGAGTTGCACTGAAAAACTTAGAATATAAGAAAAGCACAGTGTAGTACAAAGTATATGAGTGAGTTGCACTGAAAAACTTAGAATATAAGAAATGCACAGTGTAGTACATAGTATATGAGTGAGTTGCACTGAAAATCTTAGAATATAAGAAACGCAAAGTGTAGTACATAGTATATGAGTGAGTTGCACTGAAAAACTTAGAATATAAGAAACGCACAGTGTAGTACATAGTATATGAGTGAGTTGCACTGAAAAACTTAGAATATAAAAAACGCACAGTGTAGTACATAGTATATGAGTGAGTTGCACTGAAAAACTTAGAATATAAGAAACGCACAGTGTAGTACATAGTATATGAGTGAGTTGCACTGAAAAACTTAGAATATAAGAAACGCACAGTGTAGTACATAGTATATGAGTGAGTTGCACTGAAAAACTTAGAATATAAGAAACACACAGTGTAGTACATAGTATATGAGTGAGTTGCAATGAAAAACTTAGAATTTAAGAACTTAGAATATAAGAAACGCACAGTGTAGTACATAGTATATGAGTAAGTTGCACTGAAAAACTTAGAATATAAGAAACGCACAGTGTAGTACATAGTATATGAGTGAGTTGCACTGAAAAACTTAGAATATAAGAAACGCACAGTGTAGTACATAGTATATGAGTGAGTTGCACTGAAAAACTTAGAATATAAGAAACGCACAGTGTAGTACATAGTATATGAGTGAGTTGCACTGAAAAACTTAGAATTTACTGAAAAACACGCATTACACGAAATGCACAGTGTAGTACATAGTATATGAGTGAGTTGCACTGAAAAACTCAGAATATAAGAAACGCACAGTGTAGTACATAGTATATGAGTGAGTTGCACTGAAAAACTTAGAATATAAGAAACGCACAGTGTAGTACATAGTATATGAGTGAGTTGCACTGAAAAACTTAGAATATAAGAGACGCACAGTGTAGTACATAGTATATGAGTGAGTTGCACTGAAAAACTTAGAATATAAGAAACGCACAGTGTAGTACATAGTATATGAGTGAGTTGCACTGAAAAACTTAGAATATAAGAAACGCACAGTGTAGTACATAGTATATGAGTGAGTTGCACTGAAAATTTAGAATATATGAAACGCACAGTGTAGTACATAGTATATGAGTGAGTTTCACTGAAAAACTTAGAATATAAGAAACGCACAGTGTAGTACATAGCATATGAGTGAGTTGCACTGAAAAACTTAGAATGTAAGAAACGCACAGTGTAGTACATAGTATATGAGTGAGTTGCACTGAAAAACTTAGAATATAAGAAACGCACAGTGTAGTACATAGTATATGAGTGAGTTGCACTGAAAAACTTAGAATATAAGAAACGCACAGTGTAGTACACAGTATATGAGTGAGTTGCACTGAAAAACTTAGAATATAAGAAACGCACAGTGTAGTACATAGTATATGAGTGAGTTGCACTGAAAAACTTAGAATATAAGAAACGCACAGTGTAGTACATAGTATATGAGTGAGTTGCACTGAAAATCTTAGATTATAAGAAACGCACAGTGTAGTACATAGTATATGAGTGAGTTGCTCTGAAAAACTTAGAATATAAGAAACGCACAGTGTAGTACATAGTATATGAGTGAGTTGCACTCAAAAACTTAGAATATAAGAAACGCACAGTGTAGTACATAGTATATGAGTGAGTTTCACTGAAAAACTTAGAATATAAGAAACGCACAGTGTAGTACATAGTATATGAGTGAGTTGCACTGAAAAACTTAGAATATAAGAAACGCACAGTGTAGTACATAGTATATGAGTGAGTTGCACTCAAAAACTTAGAATATAAGAAACGCACAGTGTAGTACATAGTATATGAGTGAGTTGCACTGAAAAACTTAGAATATAAGAAAAGCACAGTGTAGTACAAAGTATATGATTGAGTTGCACTGAAAAACTTAGAATATAAGAAACGCACAGTATAGTACATAGTATATGAGTGAGTTGCACTGAAAAACTTAGAATTTACTGAAAAACCCGCATTACACGAAATGCACAATGTAGAACATAGTATATGAGTGAGTTGCACTGAAAAACTTAGAATATAAGAAACGCACAGTGTAGTACATAGTATATGAGTGAGTTGCACTGAAAAACTTAGAATATAAGAAACGCACAGTGTAGTACATAGTATATGAGTGAGTTGCACTGAAAAACTTAGAATTTACTGAAAAACCCGCATTACACGAAATGCACAATGTAGTACAAAGTATATGAGTGAGTTGCACTGAAAAACTTAGAATATAAGAAACGCACAGTGTAGTACATAGTATATGAGTGAGTTGCACTGAGAAACTTAGAATATATGAAACGCACAGTGTAGTACATAGTATATGAGTGAGTTGCACTGAAAAACTTAGAATTTAAGAAATGCACAGTGTAGTACATAGTATATGAGTGAGTTGCACTGAAAAACTTAGAATTTAAGAAACGCACAGTGTAGTACATAGTATATGAGTGAGTTGCACTGAAAAACTTAGAATATAAGAAACGCACAGTGTAGTACATAGTATATGAGTGAGTTGCACTGAAAAACTTAGAATATAAGAAACGCACAGTGTAGTACATAGTATATGAGTGAGTTGCACTGAAAAACTTAGAATATGAGAAACGCACAGTGTAGTACATAGTATATGAGTGAGTTGCACTGAAAAACTTAGAATATAAGAAACGCACAGTGTAGTACATAGTATATGAGTGAGTTGCACTGAAAAACTTAGAATATAAGAAACGCACAGTGTAGTACATAGTATATGAGTGAGTTGCACTGAAAAACTTAGAATATAAGAAACGCACAGTGTAGTACATAGTATATGAGTGAGTTGCACTGAAAAACTTAGAATATAAGAAACGCACAGTGTAGTACATAGTATATGAGTGAGTTGCACTGAAAAACTTAGAATATAAGAAACGCACAGTGTAGTACATAGTATATGAGTGAGTTGCACTGAAAAACTTAGAATATAAGAAATGCACAGTGTAGTACATAGTATATGAGTGACTTGCACTGAAAAACTTAGAATTTACTGAAAAACACGCATTACACGAAATGCACAGTGTAGTACATATTATATGAGTGAGTTGCACTGAAAAACTCAGAATATAAGAAACGCACCGTGTAGTACATAGTATATGAGTGAGTTGCACTGAAAAACTTAGAATATAAGAAACGCACAGTGTAGTACATAGTATATGAGTGAGTTGCACTGAAAAACTTAGAATTTAAGAAACGCACAGTGTAGTACTAGTATATGAGTGAGTTGCACTGAAAAACTTAGAATTTAAGAAACGCACAGTGTAGTACATAGTATATGAGTGAGTTGCACTGAAAAACTTAGAATATAAGAAACGCACAGTGTAGTACATAGTGTATGAGTGAGTTGCACTGAAAAACTTAGAATATAAGAAACGCACAGTGTAGTACATAGTATATGAGTGAGTTGCACTGAAAAACTTAGAATATAAGAAACGCACAGTGTAGTACATAGTATATGAGTGAGTTACACTGAAAAACTTAGAATTTACTGAAAAACCCGCATTACACGAAATGCACAGTGTAGTACATAGTATATGAGTGAGTTGCACTAAAAAACTTAGAATATAAGAAACGCACAGTGTAGTACATAGTATATGAGTGAGTTGCACTCAAAAAATTAGAATTTACTGAAAAACCCGCATTACACGAAATGCACAGTGTAGTACATAGTATATGAGTGAGTTGCACTGAAAAACTTAGAATATAAGAAACGCACAGTGTAGTACATAGTATATGAGTGAGTTGCACTGAAAAACTTAGAATATAAGAAACGCACAGTGTAGTACATAGTATATGAGTGAGTTGCACTGAAAAACTTAGAATATAAGAAACGCACAGTGTAGTACATAGTATATGAGTGAGTTGCACTGAAAAACTTAGAATATAAGAAACGCACAGTGTAGTACATAGTATATGAGTGAGTTGCACTGAAAAACTTAGAATTTACTGAAAAACCCGCATTACACGAAATGCACAATGTAGTACAAAGTATATGAGTGAGTTGCACTGAAAAACTTAGAATATAAGAAACGCACAGTGTAGTACATAGTATATGAGTGAGTTGCACTGAGAAACTTAGAATATATGAAACGCACAGTGTAGTACATAGTATATGAGTGAGTTGCACTGAAAAACTTAGAATTTAAGAAACGCACAGTGTAGTACATAGTATATGAGTGAGTTGCACTGAAAAACTTAGAATTTAAGAAACGCACAGTGTAGTACATAGTATATGAGTGAGTTGCACTGAAAAACTTAGAATATAAGAAACGCACAGTGTAGTACATAGTATATGAGTGAGTTGCACTGAAAAACTTAGAATATAAGAAACGCACAGTGTAGTACATAGTATATGAGTGAGTTGCACTGAAAAACTTAGAATATAAGAAACGCACAGTGTAGTACATAGTATATGAGTGAGTTGCACTGAAAAACTTAGAATTTACTGAAAAACCCGCATTACACGAAATGCACAGTGTAGTACATAGTATATGAGTGAGTTGCACTGAAAAACTTAGAATATAAGAAACGCACAGTGTAGTACATAGTATATGAGTGAGTTGCACTCAAAAACTTAGAATTTACTGAAAAACCCGCATTACACGAAATGCACAGTGTACTACATAGTATATGAGTGATTTGCACTGAAAAACTTAGAATATAAGAAACGCACAGTGTAGTACATAGTATATGAGTGAGTTGCACTGAAAAACTTAGAATATAAGAAACGCACAGTGTAGTAAATAGTATATGAGTGAGTTGCACTGAAAAACTTAGAATATAAGAAACGCACAGTGTAGTACATAGTATATGAGTGAGTTGCACTGAAAATCTTAGAATATAAGAAACGCACAGTGTAGTACATAGTATATGAGTGAGTTGCACTGAAAAACTTAGAATATAAGAAATGCACAGTGTAGTACATAGTATATGAGTGACTTGCACTGAAAAACTTAGAATTTACTGAAAAACACGCATTACACGAAATGCACAGTGTAGTACATAGTATATGAGTGAGTTGCACTGAAAAACTCAGAATATAAGAAACGCACAGTGTAGTACATAGTATATGAGTGAGTTGCACTGAAAAACTTAGAATATAAGAAACGCACAGTGTAGTACATAGTATATGAGTGAGTTGCACTGAAAAACTTAGAATATAAGAAACGCACAGTGTAGTACATAGTATATGAGTGAGTTGCACTGAAAAACTTAGAATATAAGAAACGCACAGTGTAGTACATAGTATATGAGTGAGTTGCACTGAAAATTTAGAATATATGAAACGCACAGTGTAGAACATAGTATATGAGTGAGTTGCACTGAAAAACTTAGAATATAAGAAACGCACAGTGTAGTACATAGCATATGAGTGAGTTGCACTGAAAAACTTAGAATATAAGAAACGCACAGTGTAGTACATAGTATATGAGTGAGTTGCACTGAAAAACTTAGAATATAAGAAACGCACAGTGTAGTGCATAGTATATGAGTGAGTTGCACTGAAAAACTTAGAATATAAGAAACGCACAGTATAGTACATAGTATATGAATGAGTTGCACTGAAAAACTTAGAATTTACTGAAAAACCCGCATTACACGAAATGCACAGTGTAGTACATAGTATATGACTGAGTTGCACTGAAAAACTTAGAATATAAGAAACGCACAGTGTAGTACATAGTATATGAGTGAGTTGCACTGAAAAACTTAGAATATAAGAAACGCACAGTGTAGTACATAGTATATGAGTGAGTTGCACTGAAAAACTTAGAATATAAGAAACGCACAGTGTAGTACATAGTATATGAGTGAGTTGCACTGAAAAACTTAGAATATAAGAAACGCACAGTGTAGTACATAGTATATGAGTGAGTTGCACTGAAAAACTTAGAATATTAGAAACGCACTGTATAGTACATAGTATATGAGTGAGTTGCACTGAAAAACTTAGAATATAAGAAACGCACAGTGTAGTACATAGTATATGAGTGAGTTGCCATGAAAAACTTAGAATATAAGAAACGCACAGTGTAGTACATAGTATATGAGTGAGTTGCACTGAAAAACTTAGAATATAAGAAACGCACAGTGTAGTACATAGTATATGAGTGAGTTGCACTGAAAAACTTAGAATATAAGAAACGCACAGTGTAGTACATAGTATATGAGTGAGTTGCACTGAAAAACTTAGAATATAAGAAACGCACAGTGTAGTACATAGTATATGAGTGAGTTACACTGAAAAACTTAGAATTTACTGAAAAACCCGCATTACACGAAATGCACAGTGTAGTACATAGTATACGAGTGAGTTGCACTGAAAAACTTAGAATATAAGAAACGCACAGTGTAGTACATAGTATATGAGTGAGTTGCACTCAAAAACTTAGAATTTACTGAAAAACCCGCATTACACGAAATGCACAGTGTAGTACATAGTATATGAGTGAGTTGCACTGAAAAACTTAGAATATAAGAAACGCACAGTGTAGTACATAGTATATGAGTGAGTTGCACTGAAAAACTTAGAATATAAGAAACGCACAGTGTAGTACATAGTATATGAGTGAGTTGCACTGAAAAACTTAGAATATAAGAAACGCACAGTGTAGTACATAGTATATGAGTGAGTTGCACTGAAAAACTTAGAATATAAGAAACGCACAGTGTAGTACATAGTATATGAGTGAGTTGCACTGAAAAACTTAGAATATAAGAAACGCACAGTGTAGTACATAGTATATGAGTGAGTTGCACTGAAAAACTTAGAATTTACTGAAAACCCGCATTACACGAAATGCACAATGTAGTACATAGTATATGAGTGAGTTGCACTGAAAAACTTAGAATATAAGAAACGCACAGTGTAGTACATAGTATATGAGTGAGTTGCACTGAGAAACTTAGAATATATGAAACGCACAGTGTAGTACATAGTATATGAGTGAGTTGCACTGAAAAACTTAGAATATAAGAAACGCACAGTGTAGTACATAGTATATGAGTGAGTTACACTGAAAAACTTAGAATTTACTGAAAAACCCGCATTACACGAAATGCACAGTGTAGTACATAGTATATGAGTGAGTTGCACTGAAAAACTTAGAATATAAGAAACGCACAGTGTAGTACATAGTATATGAGTGAGTTGCACTCAAAAACTTAGAATTTACTGAAAAACCCGCATTACACGAAATGCACAGTGTAGTACATAGTATATGAGTGAGTTGCACTGAAAAACTTAGAATATAAGAAACGCACAGTGTAGTACATAGTATATGAGTGAGTTGCACTGAAAAACTTAGAATATAAGAAACGCACAGTGTAGTACATAGTATATGAGTGAGTTGCACTGAAAATTTAGAATATATGAAACGCACAGTGTAGTACATAGTATATGAGTGAGTTGCACTGAAAAATTTAGAATATAAGAAACGCACAGTGTAGTACATAGCATATGAGTGAGTTGCACTGAAAAACTTAGAATATAAGAAACGCACAGTGTAGTACATAGTATATGAGTGAGTTGCACTGAAAAACTTAGAATATAAGAAACGCACAGTGTAGTGCATAGTATATGAGTGAGTTGCACTGAAAAACTTAGAATATAAGAAACGCACAGTATAGTACATAGTATATGAATGAGTTGCACTGAAAAACTTAGAATTTACTGAAAAACCCGCATTACACGAAATGCACAGTGTAGTACATAGTATATGACTGAGTTGCACTGAAAAACTTAGAATATAAGAAACGCACAATGTAGTACATAGTATATGAGTGAGTTGCACTGAAAAACTTAGAATATAAGAAACGCACAGTGTAGTACATAGTATATGAGTGAGTTGCACTGAAAAACTTAGAATATAAGAAACGCACAGTGTAGTACATAGTATATGAGTGAGTTGCACTGAAAAACTTAGAATATAAGAAACGCACAGTGTAGTACATAGTATATGAGTGAGTTGCACTGAAAAACTTAGAATATTAGAAACGCACTGTATAGTACATAGTATATGAGTGAGTTGCACTGAAAAACTTAGAATATAAGAAACGCACAGTGTAGTACATTATATATGAGTGAGTTGCCATGAAAAACTTAGAATATAAGAAACGCACAGTGTAGTACATAGTATATGAGTGAGTTGCACTGAAAAACTTAGAATATAAGAAACGCACAGTGTAGTACATAGTATATGAGTGAGTTGCACTGAAAAACTTAGAATATAAGAAACGCACAGTGTAGTACATAGTATATGAGTGAGTTGCACTGAAAAACTTAGAATATAAGAAACGCACAGTGTAGTACATAGTATATGAGTGAGTTACACTGAAAAACTTAGAATTTACTGAAAAACCCGCATTACACGAAATGCACAGTGTAGTACATAGTATACGAGTGAGTTGCACTGAAAAACTTAGAATATAAGAAACGCACAGTGTAGTACATAGTATATGAGTGAGTTGCACTCAAAAACTTAGAATTTACTGAAAAACCCGCATTACACGAAATGCACAGTGTAGTACATAGTATATGAGTGAGTTGCACTGAAAAACTTAGAATATAAGAAACGCACAGTGTAGTACATAGTATATGAGTGAGTTGCACTGAAAAACTTAGAATATAAGAAACGCACAGTGTAGTACATAGTATATGAGTGAGTTGCACTGAAAAACTTAGAATATAAGAAACGCACAGTGTAGTACATAGTATATGAGTGAGTTGCACTGAAAAACTTAGAATATAAGAAACGCACAGTGTAGTACATAGTATATGAGTGAGTTGCACTGAAAAACTTAGAATATAAGAAACGCACAGTGTAGTACATAGTATATGAGTGAGTTGCACTGAAAAACTTAGAATTTACTGAAAACCCGCATTACACGAAATGCACAATGTAGTACATAGTATATGAGTGAGTTGCACTGAAAAACTTAGAATATAAGAAACGCACAGTGTAGTACATAGTATATGAGTGAGTTGCACTGAGAAACTTAGAATATATGAAACGCACAGTGTAGTACATAGTATATGAGTGAGTTGCACTGAAAAACTTAGAATATAAGAAACGCACAGTGTAGTACATAGTATATGAGTGAGTTGCACTGAAAAACTTAGAATTTACTGAAAAACCCGCATTACACGAAATGCACAATGTAGTACAAAGTATATGAGTGAGTTGCACTGAAAAACTTAGAATATAAGAAACGCACAGTGTAGTACATAGTATATGAGTGAGTTGCACTGAGAAACTTAGAATATATGAAACGCACAGTGTAGTACATAGTATATGAGTGAGTTGCACTGAAAAACTTAGAATTTAAGAAACGCACAGTGTAGTACATAGTATATGAGTGAGTTGCACTGAAAAACTTAGAATTTAAGAAACGCACAGTGTAGTACATAGTATATGAGTGAGTTGCACTGAAAAACTTAGAATATAAGAAACGCACAGTGTAGTACATAGTATATGAGTGAGTTGCACTGAAAAACTTAGAATATAAGAAACGCACAGTGTAGTACATAGTATATGAGTGAGTTGCACTGAAAAACTTAGAATATAAGAAACGCACAGTGTAGTACATAGTATATGAGTGAGTTGCACTGAAAAACTTAGAATTTACTGAAAAACCCGCATTACACGAAATGCACAGTGTAGTACATAGTATATGAGTGAGTTGCACTGAAAAACTTAGAATATAAGAAACGCACAGTGTAGTACATAGTATATGAGTGAGTTGCACTCAAAAACTTAGAATTTACTGAAAAACCCGCATTACACGAAATGCACAGTGTACTACATAGTATATGAGTGATTTGCACTGAAAAACTTAGAATATAAGAAACGCACAGTGTAGTACATAGTATATGAGTGAGTTGCACTGAAAAACTTAGAATATAAGAAACGCACAGTGTAGTAAATAGTATATGAGTGAGTTGCACTGAAAAACTTAGAATATAAGAAACGCACAGTGTAGTACATAGTATATGAGTGAGTTGCACTGAAAAACTTAGAATATAAGAAACGCACAGTGTAGTACATAGTATATGAGTGAGTTGCACTGAAAAACTTAGAATATAAGAAATGCACAGTGTAGTACATAGTATATGAGTGACTTGCACTGAAAAACTTAGAATTTACTGAAAAACACGCATTACACGAAATGCACAGTGTAGTACATAGTATATGAGTGAGTTGCACTGAAAAACTCAGAATATAAGAAACGCACAGTGTAGTACATAGTATATGAGTGAGTTGCACTGAAAAACTTAGAATATAAGAAACGCACAGTGTAGTACATAGTATATGAGTGAGTTGCACTGAAAAACTTAGAATATAAGAAACGCACAGTGTAGTACATAGTATATGAGTGAGTTGCACTGAAAAACTTAGAATATAAGAAACGCACAGTGTAGTACATAGTATATGAGTGAGTTGCACTGAAAATTTAGAATATATGAAACGCACAGTGTAGTACATAGTATATGAGTGAGTTGCACTGAAAAACTTAGAATATAAGAAACGCACAGTGTAGTACATAGCATATGAGTGAGTTGCACTGAAAAACTTAGAATATAAGAAACGCACAGTGTAGTACATAGTATATGAGTGAGTTGCACTGAAAAACTTAGAATATAAGAAACGCACAGTGTAGTGCATAGTATATGAGTGAGTTGCACTGAAAAACTTAGAATATAAGAAACGCACAGTATAGTACATAGTATATGAATGAGTTGCACTGAAAAACTTAGAATTTACTGAAAAACCCGCATTACACGAAATGCACAGTGTAGTACATAGTATATGACTGAGTTGCACTGAAAAACTTAGAATATAAGAAACGCACAGTGTAGTACATAGTATATGAGTGAGTTGCACTGAAAAACTTAGAATATAAGAAACGCACAGTGTAGTACATAGTATATGAGTGAGTTGCACTGAAAAACTTAGAATATAAGAAACGCACAGTGTAGTACATAGTATATGAGTGAGTTGCACTGAAAAACTTAGAATATAAGAAACGCACAGTGTAGTACATAGTATATGAGTGAGTTGCACTGAAAAACTTAGAATATTAGAAACGCACTGTATAGTACATAGTATATGAGTGAGTTGCACTGAAAAACTTAGAATATAAGAAACGCACAGTGTAGTACATAGTATATGAGTGAGTTGCCATGAAAAACTTAGAATATAAGAAACGCACAGTGTAGTACATAGTATATGAGTGAGTTGCACTGAAAAACTTAGAATATAAGAAACGCACAGTGTAGTACATAGTATATGAGTGAGTTGCACTGAAAAACTTAGAATATAAGAAACGCACAGTGTAGTACATAGTATATGAGTGAGTTGCACTGAAAAACTTAGAATATAAGAAACGCACAGTGTAGTACATAGTATATGAGTGAGTTACACTGAAAAACTTAGAATTTACTGAAAAACCCGCATTACACGAAATGCACAGTGTAGTACATAGTATACGAGTGAGTTGCACTGAAAAACTTAGAATATAAGAAACGCACAGTGTAGTACATAGTATATGAGTGAGTTGCACTCAAAAACTTAGAATTTACTGAAAAACCCGCATTACACGAAATGCACAGTGTAGTACATAGTATATGAGTGAGTTGCACTGAAAAACTTAGAATATAAGAAACGCACAGTGTAGTACATAGTATATGAGTGAGTTGCACTGAAAAACTTAGAATATAAGAAACGCACAGTGTAGTACATAGTATATGAGTGAGTTGCACTGAAAAACTTAGAATATAAGAAACGCACAGTGTAGTACATAGTATATGAGTGAGTTGCACTGAAAAACTTAGAATATAAGAAACGCACAGTGTAGTACATAGTATATGAGTGAGTTGCACTGAAAAACTTAGAATATAAGAAACGCACAGTGTAGTACATAGTATATGAGTGAGTTGCACTGAAAAACTTAGAATTTACTGAAAACCCGCATTACACGAAATGCACAATGTAGTACATAGTATATGAGTGAGTTGCACTGAAAAACTTAGAATATAAGAAACGCACAGTGTAGTACATAGTATATGAGTGAGTTGCACTGAGAAACTTAGAATATATGAAACGCACAGTGTAGTACATAGTATATGAGTGAGTTGCACTGAAAAACTTAGAATATAAGAAACGCACAGTGTAGTACATAGTATATGAGTGAGTTACACTGAAAAACTTAGAATTTACTGAAAAACCCGCATTACACGAAATGCACAGTGTAGTACATAGTATATGAGTGAGTTGCACTGAAAAACTTAGAATATAAGAAACACACAGTGTAGTACATAGTATATGAGTGAGTTGCACTCAAAAACTTAGAATTTACTGAAAAACCCGCATTACACGAAATGCACAGTGTAGTACATAGTATATGAGTGAGTTGCACTGAAAAACTTAGAATATAAGAAACGCACAGTGTAGTACATAGTATATGAGTGAGTTGCACTGAAAAACTTAGAATATAAGAAACGCACAGTGTAGTACATAGTATATGAGTGAGTTGCACTGAAAATTTAGAATATATGAAACGCACAGTGTAGTACATAGTATATGAGTGAGTTGCACTGAAAAATTTAGAATATAAGAAACGCACAGTGTAGTACATAGCATATGAGTGAGTTGCACTGAAAAACTTAGAATATAAGAAACGCACAGTGTAGTACATAGTATATGAGTGAGTTGCACTGAAAAACTTAGAATATAAGAAACGCACAGTGTAGTGCATAGTATATGAGTGAGTTGCACTGAAAAACTTAGAATATAAGAAACGCACAGTATAGTACATAGTATATGAATGAGTTGCACTGAAAAACTTAGAATTTACTGAAAAACCCGCATTACACGAAATGCACAGTGTAGTACATAGTATATGACTGAGTTGCACTGAAAAACTTAGAATATAAGAAACGCACAGTGTAGTACATAGTATATGAGTGAGTTGCACTGAAAAACTTAGAATATAAGAAACGCACAGTGTAGTACATAGTATATGAGTGAGTTGCACTGAAAAACTTAGAATATAAGAAACGCACAGTGTAGTACATAGTATATGAGTGAGTTGCACTGAAAAACTTAGAATATAAGAAACGCACAGTGTAGTACATAGTATATGAGTGAGTTGCACTGAAAAACTTAGAATATTAGAAACGCACTGTATAGTACATAGTATATGAGTGAGTTGCACTGAAAAACTTAGAATATAAGAAACGCACAGTGTAGTACATAGTATATGAGTGAGTTGCCATGAAAAACTTAGAATATAAGAAACGCACAGTGTAGTACATAGTATATGAGTGAGTTGCACTGAAAAACTTAGAATATAAGAAACGCACAGTGTAGTACATAGTATATGAGTGAGTTGCACTGAAAAACTTAGAATATAAGAAACGCACAGTGTAGTACATAGTATATGAGTGAGTTGCACTGAAAAACTTAGAATATAAGAAACGCACAGTGTAGTACATAGTATATGAGTGAGTTACACTGAAAAACTTAGAATTTACTGAAAAACCCGCATTACACGAAATGCACAGTGTAGTACATAGTATACGAGTGAGTTGCACTGAAAAACTTAGAATATAAGAAACGCACAGTGTAGTACATAGTATATGAGTGAGTTGCACTCAAAAACTTAGAATTTACTGAAAAACCCGCATTACACGAAATGCACAGTGTAGTACATAGTATATGAGTGAGTTGCACTGAAAAACTTAGAATATAAGAAACGCACAGTGTAGTACATAGTATATGAGTGAGTTGCACTGAAAAACTTAGAATATAAGAAACGCACAGTGTAGTACATAGTATATGAGTGAGTTGCACTGAAAAACTTAGAATATAAGAAACGCACAGTGTAGTACATAGTATATGAGTGAGTTGCACTGAAAAACTTAGAATATAAGAAACGCACAGTGTAGTACATAGTATATGAGTGAGTTGCACTGAAAAACTTAGAATATAAGAAACGCACAGTGTAGTACATAGTATATGAGTGAGTTGCACTGAAAAACTTAGAATTTACTGAAAACCCGCATTACACGAAATGCACAATGTAGTACATAGTATATGAGTGAGTTGCACTGAAAAACTTAGAATATAAGAAACGCACAGTGTAGTACATAGTATATGAGTGAGTTGCACTGAGAAACTTAGAATATATGAAACGCACAGTGTAGTACATAGTATATGAGTGAGTTGCACTGAAAAACTTAGAATATAAGAAACGCACAGTGTAGTACATAGTATATGAGTGAGTTACACTGAAAAACTTAGAATTTACTGAAAAACCCGCATTACACGAAATGCACAGTGTAGTACATAGTATATGAGTGAGTTGCACTGAAAAACTTAGAATATAAGAAACGCACAGTGTAGTACATAGTATATGAGTGAGTTGCACTCAAAAACTTAGAATTTACTGAAAAACCCGCATTACACGAAATGCACAGTGTAGTACATAGTATATGAGTGAGTTGCACTGAAAAACTTAGAATATAAGAAACGCACAGTGTAGTACATAGTATATGAGTGAGTTGCACTGAAAAACTTAGAATATAAGAAACGCACAGTGTAGTACATAGTATATGAGTGAGTTACACTGAAAAACTTAGAATTTACTGAAAAACCCGCATTACACGAAATGCACAATGTAGTACAAAGTATATGAGTGAGTTGCACTGAAAAACTTAGAATATAAGAAACGCACAGTGTAGTACATAGTATATGAGTGAGTTGCACTGAGAAACTTAGAATATATGAAACGCACAGTGTAGTACATAGTATATGAGTGAGTTGCACTGAAAAACTTAGAATTTAAGAAACGCACAGTGTAGTACATAGTATATGAGTGAGTTGCACTGAAAAACTTAGAATTTAAGAAACGCACAGTGTAGTACATAGTATATGAGTGAGTTGCACTGAAAAACTTAGAATATAAGAAACGCACAGTGTAGTACATAGTATATGAGTGAGTTGCACTGAAAAACTTAGAATATAAGAAACGCACAGTGTAGTACATAGTATATGAGTGAGTTGCACTGAAAAACTTAGAATATGAGAAACGCACAGTGTAGTACATAGTATATGAGTGAGTTGCACTGAAAAACTTAGAATATAAGAAACGCACAGTGTAGTACATAGTATATGAGTGAGTTGCACTGAAAAACTTAGAATATAAGAAACGCACAGTGTAGTACATAGTATATGAGTGAGTTGCACTGAAAAACTTAGAATATAAGAAACGCACAGTGTAGTACATAGTATATGAGTGAGTTGCACTGAAAAACTTAGAATTTACTGAAAAACCCGCATTACACGAAATGCACAGTGTAGTACATAGTATATGAGTGAGTTGCACTGAAAAACTTAGAATATAAGAAACGCACAGTGTAGTACATAGTATATGAGTGAGTTGCACTCAAAAACTTAGAATTTACTGAAAAACCCGCATTACACGAAATGCACAGTGTACTACATAGTATATGAGTGATTTGCACTGAAAAACTTAGAATATAAGAAACGCACAGTGTAGTACATAGTATATGAGTGAGTTGCACTGAAAAACTTAGAATATAAGAAACGCACAGTGTAGTAAATAGTATATGAGTGAGTTGCACTGAAAAACTTAGAATATAAGAAACGCACAGTGTAGTACATAGTATATGAGTGAGTTGCACTGAAAAACTTAGAATATAAGAAACGCACAGTGTAGTACATAGTATATGAGTGAGTTGCACTGAAAAACTTAGAATATAAGAAATGCACAGTGTAGTACATAGTATATGAGTGACTTGCACTGAAAAACTTAGAATTTACTGAAAAACACGCATTACACGAAATGCACAGTGTAGTACATAGTATATGAGTGAGTTGCACTGAAAAACTCAGAATATAAGAAACGCACAGTGTAGTACATAGTATATGAGTGAGTTGCACTGAAAAACTTAGAATATAAGAAACGCACAGTGTAGTACATAGTATATGAGTGAGTTGCACTGAAAAACTTAGAATATAAGAAACGCAGAGTGTAGTACATAGTATATGAGTGAGTTGCACTGAAAAACTTAGAATATAAGAAACGCACAGTGTAGTACATAGTATATGAGTGAGTTGCACTGAAAATTTAGAATATATGAAACGCACAGTGTAGTACATAGTATATGAGTGAGTTGCACTGAAAAACTTAGAATATAAGAAACGCACAGTGTAGTACATAGCATATGAGTGAGTTGCACTGAAAAACTTAGAATATAAGAAACGCACAGTGTAGTACATAGTATATGAGTGAGTTGCACTGAAAAACTTAGAATATAAGAAACGCACAGTGTAGTACATAGTATATGAGTGAGTTGCACTCAAAAACTTAGAATTTACTGAAAAACCCGCATTACACGAAATGCACAGTGTAGTACATAGTATATGAGTGAGTTGCACTGAAAAACTTAGAATATAAGAAACGCACAGTGTAGTACATAGTATATGAGTGAGTTGCACTGAAAAACTTAGAATATAAGAAACGCACAGTGTAGTACATAGTATATGAGTGAGTTACACTGAAAAACTTAGAATTTACTGAAAAACCCGCATTACACGAAATGCACAATGTAGTACAAAGTATATGAGTGAGTTGCACTGAAAAACTTAGAATATAAGAAACGCACAGTGTAGTACATAGTATATGAGTGAGTTGCACTGAGAAACTTAGAATATATGAAACGCACAGTGTAGTACATAGTATATGAGTGAGTTGCACTGAAAAACTTAGAATTTAAGAAACGCACAGTGTAGTACATAGTATATGAGTGAGTTGCACTGAAAAACTTAGAATTTAAGAAACGCACAGTGTAGTACATAGTATATGAGTGAGTTGCACTGAAAAACTTAGAATATAAGAAACGCACAGTGTAGTACATAGTATATGAGTGAGTTGCACTGAAAAACTTAGAATATAAGAAACGCACAGTGTAGTACATAGTATATGAGTGAGTTGCACTGAAAAACTTAGAATATGAGAAACGCACAGTGTAGTACATAGTATATGAGTGAGTTGCACTGAAAAACTTAGAATATAAGAAACGCACAGTGTAGTACATAGTATATGAGTGAGTTGCACTGAAAAACTTAGAATATAAGAAACGCACAGTGTAGTACATAGTATATGAGTGAGTTGCACTGAAAAACTTAGAATATAAGAAACGCACAGTGTAGTACATAGTATATGAGTGAGTTGCACTGAAAAACTTAGAATTTACTGAAAAACCCGCATTACACGAAATGCACAGTGTAGTACATAGTATATGAGTGAGTTGCACTGAAAAACTTAGAATATAAGAAACGCACAGTGTAGTACATAGTATATGAGTGAGTTGCACTCAAAAACTTAGAATTTACTGAAAAACCCGCATTACACGAAATGCACAGTGTACTACATAGTATATGAGTGATTTGCACTGAAAAACTTAGAATATAAGAAACGCACAGTGTAGTACATAGTATATGAGTGAGTTGCACTGAAAAACTTAGAATATAAGAAACGCACAGTGTAGTAAATAGTATATGAGTGAGTTGCACTGAAAAACTTAGAATATAAGAAACGCACAGTGTAGTACATAGTATATGAGTGAGTTGCACTGAAAAACTTAGAATATAAGAAACGCACAGTGTAGTACATAGTATATGAGTGAGTTGCACTGAAAAACTTAGAATATAAGAAATGCACAGTGTAGTACATAGTATATGAGTGACTTGCACTGAAAAACTTAGAATTTACTGAAAAACACGCATTACACGAAATGCACAGTGTAGTACATAGTATATGAGTGAGTTGCACTGAAAAACTCAGAATATAAGAAACGCACAGTGTAGTACATAGTATATGAGTGAGTTGCACTGAAAAACTTAGAATTTAAGAAACGCACAGTGTAGTACATAGTATATGAGTGAGTTGCACTGAAAAACTTAGAATATAAGAAACGCACAGTGTAGTACATAGTATATGAGTGAGTTGCACTGAAAAACTTAGAATATAAGAAACGCACAGTGTAGTACATAGTATATGAGTGAGTTGCACTGAAAATTTAGAATATATGAAACGCACAGTGTAGTACATAGTATATGAGTGAGTTGCACTGAAAAACTTAGAATATAAGAAACGCACAGTGTAGTACATAGCATATGAGTGAGTTGCACTGAAAAACTTAGAATATAAGAAACGCACAGTGTAGTACATAGTATATGAGTGAGTTGCACTGAAAAACTTAGAATATAAGAAACGCACAGTGTAGTACATAGTATATGAGTAAGTTGCACTGAAAAACTTAGAATATAAGAAACGCACAGTGTAGTACATAGTATATGAGTGAGTTGCACTAAAAAACTTAGAATATAAGAAACGCACAGTATAGTACATAGTATATGAGTGAGTTGCACTGAAAAACTTAGAATTTACTGAAAAACCCGCATTACACGAAATGCACAATGTAGTACATAGTATATGAGTGAGTTGCACTGAAAAACTTAGAATATAAGAAACGCACAGTGTAGTACATAGTATATGAGTGAGTTACACTGAGAAACTTAGAATATATGAAACGCACAGTGTAGTACATAGTATATGAGTGAGTTGCACTGAAAAACTTAGAATATAAGAAACGCACAGTGTAGTACATAGTATATGAGTGAGTTGCACTGAAAAACTTAGAATTTAAGAAACGCACAGTGTAGTACTAGTATATGAGTGAGTTGCACTGAAAAACTTAGAATTTAAGAAACGCACAGTGTAGTACATAGTATATGAGTGAGTTGCACTGAAAAACTTAGAATATAAGAAACGCACAGTGTAGTACATAGTATATGAGTGAGTTGCACTGAAAAACTTAGAATATAAGAAACGCACAGTGTAGTACATAGTATATGAGTGAGTTGCACTGAAAAACTTAGAATATAAGAAACGCACAGTGTAGTACATAGTATATGAGTGAGTTACACTGAAAAACTTAGAATTTACTGAAAAACCCGCATTACACGAAATGCACAGTGTAGTACATAGTATATGAGTGAGTTGCACTGAAAAACTTAGAATATAAGAAACGCACAGTGTAGTACATAGTATATGAGTGAGTTGCACTCAAAAACTTAGAATTTACTGAAAAACCCGCATTACACGAAATGCACAGTGTAGTACATAGTATATGAGTGAGTTGCACTGAAAAACTTAGAATATAAGAAACGCACAGTGTAGTACATAGTATATGAGTGAGTTGCACTGAAAAACTTAGAATATAAGAAACGCACAGTGTAGTACATAGTATATGAGTGAGTTGCACTGAAAATTTAGAATATATGAAACGCACAGTGTAGTACATAGTATATGAGTGAGTTGCACTGAAAAACTTAGAATATAAGAAACGCACAGTGTAGTACATAGCATATGAGTGAGTTGCACTGAAAAACTTAGAATATAAGAAACGCACAGTGTAGTACATAGTATATGAGTGAGTTGCACTGAAAAACTTAGAATATAAGAAACGCACAGTGTAGTACATAGTATATGAGTGAGTTGCACTCAAAAACTTAGAATTTACTGAAAAACCCGCATTACACGAAATGCACAGTGTAGTACATAGTATATGAGTGAGTTGCACTGAAAAACTTAGAATATAAGAAACGCACAGTGTAGTACATAGTATATGAGTGAGTTGCACTGAAAAACTTAGAATATAAGAAACGCACAGTGTAGTACATAGTATATGAGTGAGTTACACTGAAAAACTTAGAATTTACTGAAAAACCCGCATTACACGAAATGCACAATGTAGTACAAAGTATATGAGTGAGTTGCACTGAAAAACTTAGAATATAAGAAACGCACAGTGTAGTACATAGTATATGAGTGAGTTGCACTGAGAAACTTAGAATATATGAAACGCACAGTGTAGTACATAGTATATGAGTGAGTTGCACTGAAAAACTTAGAATTTAAGAAACGCACAGTGTAGTACATAGTATATGAGTGAGTTGCACTGAAAAACTTAGAATTTAAGAAACGCACAGTGTAGTACATAGTATATGAGTGAGTTGCACTGAAAAACTTAGAATATAAGAAACGCACAGTGTAGTACATAGTATATGAGTGAGTTGCACTGAAAAACTTAGAATATAAGAAACGCACAGTGTAGTACATAGTATATGAGTGAGTTGCACTGAAAAACTTAGAATATGAGAAACGCACAGTGTAGTACATAGTATATGAGTGAGTTGCACTGAAAAACTTAGAATATAAGAAACGCACAGTGTAGTACATAGTATATGAGTGAGTTGCACTGAAAAACTTAGAATATAAGAAACGCACAGTGTAGTACATAGTATATGAGTGAGTTGCACTGAAAAACTTAGAATATAAGAAACGCACAGTGTAGTACATAGTATATGAGTGAGTTGCACTGAAAAACTTAGAATTTACTGAAAAACCCGCATTACACAAAATGCACAGTGTAGTACATAGTATATGAGTGAGTTGCACTGAAAAACTTAGAATATAAGAAACGCACAGTGTAGTACATAGTATATGAGTGAGTTGCACTCAAAAACTTAGAATTTACTGAAAAACCCGCATTACACGAAATGCACAGTGTACTACATAGTATATGAGTGATTTGCACTGAAAAACTTAGAATATAAGAAACGCACAGTGTAGTACATAGTATATGAGTGAGTTGCACTGAAAAACTTAGAATATAAGAAACGCACAGTGTAGTAAATAGTATATGAGTGAGTTGCACTGAAAAACTTAGAATATAAGAAACGCACAGTGTAGTACATAGTATATGAGTGAGTTGCACTGAAAAACTTAGAATATAAGAAACGCACAGTGTAGTACATAGTATATGAGTGAGTTGCACTGAAAAACTTAGAATATAAGAAATGCACAGTGTAGTACATAGTATATGAGTGACTTGCACTGAAAAACTTAGAATTTACTGAAAAACACGCATTACACCAAATGCACAGTGTAGTACATAGTATATGAGTGAGTTGCACTGAAAAACTCAGAATATAAGAAACGCACAGTGTAGTACATAGTATATGAGTGAGTTGCACTGAAAAACTTAGAATATAAGAAACGCACAGTGTAGTACATAGTATATGAGTGAGTTGCACTGAAAAACTTAGAATATAAGAAACGCACAGTGTAGTACATAGTATATGAGTGAGTTGCACTGAAAAACTTAGAATATAAGAAACGCACAGTGTAGTACATAGTATATGAGTGAGTTGCACTGAAAATTTAGAATATATGAAACGCACAGTGTAGTACATAGTATATGAGTGAGTTGCACTGAAAAACTTAGAATATAAGAAACGCACAGTGTAGTACATAGCATATGAGTGAGTTGCACTGAAAAACTTAGAATATAAGAAACGCACAGTGTAGTACATAGTATATGAGTGAGTTGCACTGAAAAACTTAGAATATAAGAAACGCACAGTGTAGTACATAGTATATGAGTAAGTTGCACTGAAAAACTTAGAATATAAGAAACGCACAGTGTAGTACATAGTATATGAGTGAGTTGCACTAAAAAACTTAGAATATAAGAAACGCACAGTATAGTACATAGTATATGAGTGAGTTGCACTGAAAAACTTAGAATTTACTGAAAAACCCGCATTACACGAAATGCACAATGTAGTACATAGTATATGAGTGAGTTGCACTGAAAAACTTAGAATATAAGAAACGCACAGTGTAGTACATAGTATATGAGTGAGTTGCACTGAGAAACTTAGAATATATGAAACGCACAGTGTAGTACATAGTATATGAGTGAGTTGCACTGAAAAACTTAGAATATAAGAAACGCACAGTGTAGTACATAGTATATGAGTGAGTTGCACTGAAAAACTTAGAATTTAAGAAACGCACAGTGTAGTACTAGTATATGAGTGAGTTGCACTGAAAAACTTAGAATTTAAGAAACGCACAGTGTAGTACATAGTATATGAGTGAGTTGCACTGAAAAACTTAGAATATAAGAAACGCACAGTGTAGTACATAGTATATGAGTGAGTTGCACTGAAAAACTTAGAATATAAGAAACGCACAGTGTAGTACATAGTATATGAGTGAGTTGCACTGAAAAACTTAGAATATAAGAAACGCACAGTGTAGTACATAGTATATGAGTGAGTTACACTGAAAAACTTAGAATTTACTGAAAAACCCGCATTACACGAAATGCACAGTGTAGTACATAGTATATGAGTGAGTTGCACTCAAAAACTTAGAATTTACTGAAAAACCCGCATTACACGAAATGCACAGTGTAGTACATAGTATATGAGTGAGTTGCACTGAAAAACTTAGAATATAAGAAACGCACAGTGTAGTACATAGTATATGAGTGAGTTGCACTGAAAAACTTAGAATATAAGAAACGCACAGTGTAGTACATAGTATATGAGTGAGTTGCACTGAAAAACTTAGAATATAAGAAACGCACAGTGTAGTACATAGTATATGAGTGAGTTGCACTGAAAAACTTAGAATTTACTGAAAAACCCGCATTACACGAAATGCACAGTGTAGTACATAGTATATGAGTGAGTTGCACTGAAAAACTTAGAATATAAGAAACGCACAGTGTAGTACATAGTATATGAGTGAGTTGCACTCAAAAACTTAGAATTTACTGAAAAACCCGCATTACACGAAATGCACAGTGTACTACATAGTATATGAGTGATTTGCACTGAAAAACTTAGAATATAAGAAACGCACAGTGTAGTACATAGTATATGAGTGAGTTGCACTGAAAAACTTAGAATATAAGAAACGCACAGTGTAGTACATAGTATATGAGTGAGTTGCACTGAAAAACTTAGAATATAAGAAACGCACAGTGTAGTACATAGTATATGAGTGAGTTGCACTGAAAAACTTAGAATATAAGAAACGCACAGTGTAGTACATAGTATATGAGTGAGTTGCACTGAAAAACTTAGAATATAAGAAATGCACAGTGTAGTACATAGTATATGAGTGACTTGCACTGAAAAACTTAGAATTTACTGAAAAACACGCATTACACGAAATGCACAGTGTAGTACATAGTATATGAGTGAGTTGCACTGAAAAACTCAGAATATAAGAAACGCACAGTGTAGTACATAGTATATGAGTGAGTTGCACTGAAAAACTTAGAATATAAGAAACGCACAGTGTAGTACATAGTATATGAGTGAGTTGCACTGAAAAACTTAGAATATAAGAAACGCACAGTGTAGTACATAGTATATGAGTGAGTTGCACTGAAAAACTTAGAATATAAGAAATGCACAGTGTAGTACATAGTATATGAGTGAGTTGCACTGAAAAACTTAGAATATAAGAAACGCACAGTGTAGTACATAGTATATGAGTGAGTTGCACTGAAAAACTTAGAATATAAGAAACGCACAGTGTAGTACATAGTATATGAGTGAGTTGCACTGAAAAACTTAGAATATAAGAAACGCACAGTGTAGTATATGAGTGAGTTGCACTGAAAATTTAGAATATATGAAACGCACAGTGTAGTACATAGTATATGAGTGAGTTGCACTGAAAAACTTAGAATATAAGAAACGCACAGTGTAGTACATAGCATATGAGTGAGTTGCACTGAAAAACTTAGAATATAAGAAACGCACAGTGTAGTACATAGTATATGAGTGAGTTGCACTGAAAAACTTAGAATATAAGAAACGCACAGTGTAGTACATAGTATATGAGTAAGTTGCACTGAAAAACTTAGAATATAAGATACGCACAGTGTAGTACATAGTATATGAGTGAGTTGCACTAAAAAACTTAGAATATAAGAAACGCACAGTGTAGTACATAGTATATGAGTGAGTTGCACTGAAAAACTTAGAATTTACTGAAAAACCCGCATTACACGAAATGCACAGTGTAGTACATAGTATATGAGTGAGTGGCACTGAAAAACTCAGAATATAAGAAACGCACAGTGTAGTACATAGTATATGAGTGAGTTGCACTGAAAAACTTAGAATATAAGAAACGCACAGTGTAGTACATAGTATATGAGTGAGTTGCACTGAAAAACTTAGAATATAAGAAACGCACAGTGTAGTACATAGTATATGAGTGAGTTGCACTGAAAAACTTAGAATATAAGAAACGCACAGTGTAGTACATAGTATATGAGTGAGTTACACTGAAAAACTTAGAATATAAGAAACGCACAGTGTAGTACATAGTATATGAGTGAGTTGCACTGAAAAACTTAGAATATAAGAAACGCACAGTGTAGTACATAGTATATGAGTGAGTTGCACTGAAAAACTTAGAATATAAGAAACGCACAGTGTAGTACATAGTATATGAGTGAGTTGCACTGAAAAACTTAGAATATAAGAAACGCACAGTGTAGTACATAGTATATGAGTGAGTTGCACTGAAAAACTTAGAATATAAGAAACGCACAGTGTAGTACATAGTATATGAGTGAGTTGCACTGAAAAACTTAGAATATAAGAAACGCACAGTGTAGTACATAGTATATGAGTGAGTTACACTGAAAAACTTAGAATTTACTGAAAAACCCGCATTACACGAAATGCACAGTGTAGTACATAGTATATGAGTGAGTTGCACTGAAAAACTTAGAATATAAGAAACGCACAGTGTAGTACATAGTATATGAGTGAGTTGCACTCAAAAACTTAGAATTTACTGAAAAACCCGCATTACACGAAATGCACAGTGTAGTACATAGTATATGAGTGAGTTGCACTGAAAAACTTAGAATATAAGAAACGCACAGTGTAGTACATAGTATATGAGTGAGTTGCACTGAAAAACTTAGAATATAAGAAACGCACAGTGTAGTACATAGTATATGAGTGAGTTGCACTGAAAATTTAGAATATATGAAACGCACAGTGTAGTACATAGTATATGAGTGAGTTGCACTGAAAAACTTAGAATATAAGAAACGCACAGTGTAGTACATAGCATATGAGTGAGTTGCACTGAAAAACTTAGAATATAAGAAACGCACAGTGTAGTACATAGTATATGAGTGAGTTGCACTGAAAAACTTAGAATATAAGAAACGCACAGTGTAGTACATAGTATATGAGTGAGTTGCACTCAAAAACTTAGAATTTACTGAAAAACCCGCATTACACGAAATGCACAGTGTAGTACATAGTATATGAGTGAGTTGCACTGAAAAACTTAGAATATAAGAAACGCACAGTGTAGTACATAGTATATGAGTGAGTTGCACTGAAAAACTTAGAATATAAGAAACGCACAGTGTAGTACATAGTATATGAGTGAGTTACACTGAAAAACTTAGAATTTACTGAAAAACCCGCATTACACGAAATGCACAATGTAGTACAAAGTATATGAGTGAGTTGCACTGAAAAACTTAGAATATAAGAAACGCACAGTGTAGTACATAGTATATGAGTGAGTTGCACTGAGAAACTTAGAATATATGAAACGCACAGTGTAGTACATAGTATATGAGTGAGTTGCACTGAAAAACTTAGAATTTAAGAAACGCACAGTGTAGTACATAGTATATGAGTGAGTTGCACTGAAAAACTTAGAATTTAAGAAACGCACAGTGTAGTACATAGTATATGAGTGAGTTGCACTGAAAAACTTAGAATATAAGAAACGCACAGTGTAGTACATAGTATATGAGTGAGTTGCACTGAAAAACTTAGAATATAAGAAACGCACAGTGTAGTACATAGTATATGAGTGAGTTGCACTGAAAAACTTAGAATATGAGAAACGCACAGTGTAGTACATAGTATATGAGTGAGTTGCACTGAAAAACTTAGAATATAAGAAACGCACAGTGTAGTACATAGTATATGAGTGAGTTGCACTGAAAAACTTAGAATATAAGAAACGCACAGTGTAGTACATAGTATATGAGTGAGTTGCACTGAAAAACTTAGAATATAAGAAACGCACAGTGTAGTACATAGTATATGAGTGAGTTGCACTGAAAAACTTAGAATTTACTGAAAAACCCGCATTACACAAAATGCACAGTGTAGTACATAGTATATGAGTGAGTTGCACTGAAAAACTTAGAATATAAGAAACGCACAGTGTAGTACATAGTATATGAGTGAGTTGCACTCAAAAACTTAGAATTTACTGAAAAACCCGCATTACACGAAATGCACAGTGTACTACATAGTATATGAGTGATTTGCACTGAAAAACTTAGAATATAAGAAACGCACAGTGTAGTACATAGTATATGAGTGAGTTGCACTGAAAAACTTAGAATATAAGAAACGCACAGTGTAGTAAATAGTATATGAGTGAGTTGCACTGAAAAACTTAGAATATAAGAAACGCACAGTGTAGTACATAGTATATGAGTGAGTTGCACTGAAAAACTTAGAATATAAGAAACGCACAGTGTAGTACATAGTATATGAGTGAGTTGCACTGAAAAACTTAGAATATAAGAAATGCACAGTGTAGTACATAGTATATGAGTGACTTGCACTGAAAAACTTAGAATTTACTGAAAAACACGCATTACACCAAATGCACAGTGTAGTACATAGTATATGAGTGAGTTGCACTGAAAAACTCAGAATATAAGAAACGCACAGTGTAGTACATAGTATATGAGTGAGTTGCACTGAAAAACTTAGAATATAAGAAACGCACAGTGTAGTACATAGTATATGAGTGAGTTGCACTGAAAAACTTAGAATATAAGAAACGCACAGTGTAGTACATAGTATATGAGTGAGTTGCACTGAAAAACTTAGAATATAAGAAACGCACAGTGTAGTACATAGTATATGAGTGAGTTGCACTGAAAATTTAGAATATATGAAACGCACAGTGTAGTACATAGTATATGAGTGAGTTGCACTGAAAAACTTAGAATATAAGAAACGCACAGTGTAGTACATAGCATATGAGTGAGTTGCACTGAAAAACTTAGAATATAAGAAACGCACAGTGTAGTACATAGTATATGAGTGAGTTGCACTGAAAAACTTAGAATATAAGAAACGCACAGTGTAGTACATAGTATATGAGTAAGTTGCACTGAAAAACTTAGAATATAAGAAACGCACAGTGTAGTACATAGTATATGAGTGAGTTGCACTAAAAAACTTAGAATATAAGAAACGCACAGTATAGTACATAGTATATGAGTGAGTTGCACTGAAAAACTTAGAATTTACTGAAAAACCCGCATTACACGAAATGCACAATGTAGTACATAGTATATGAGTGAGTTGCACTGAAAAACTTAGAATATAAGAAACGCACAGTGTAGTACATAGTATATGAGTGAGTTGCACTGAGAAACTTAGAATATATGAAACGCACAGTGTAGTACATAGTATATGAGTGAGTTGCACTGAAAAACTTAGAATATAAGAAACGCACAGTGTAGTACATAGTATATGAGTGAGTTGCACTGAAAAACTTAGAATTTAAGAAACGCACAGTGTAGTACTAGTATATGAGTGAGTTGCACTGAAAAACTTAGAATTTAAGAAACGCACAGTGTAGTACATAGTATATGAGTGAGTTGCACTGAAAAACTTAGAATATAAGAAACGCACAGTGTAGTACATAGTATATGAGTGAGTTGCACTGAAAAACTTAGAATATAAGAAACGCACAGTGTAGTACATAGTATATGAGTGAGTTGCACTGAAAAACTTAGAATATAAGAAACGCACAGTGTAGTACATAGTATATGAGTGAGTTACACTGAAAAACTTAGAATTTACTGAAAAACCCGCATTACACGAAATGCACAGTGTAGTACATAGTATATGAGTGAGTTGCACTCAAAAACTTAGAATTTACTGAAAAACCCGCATTACACGAAATGCACAGTGTAGTACATAGTATATGAGTGAGTTGCACTGAAAAACTTAGAATATAAGAAACGCACAGTGTAGTACATAGTATATGAGTGAGTTGCACTGAAAAACTTAGAATATAAGAAACGCACAGTGTAGTACATAGTATATGAGTGAGTTGCACTGAAAAACTTAGAATATAAGAAACGCACAGTGTAGTACATAGTATATGAGTGAGTTGCACTGAAAAACTTAGAATTTACTGAAAAACCCGCATTACACGAAATGCACAGTGTAGTACATAGTATATGAGTGAGTTGCACTGAAAAACTTAGAATATAAGAAACGCACAGTGTAGTACATAGTATATGAGTGAGTTGCACTCAAAAACTTAGAATTTACTGAAAAACCCGCATTACACGAAATGCACAGTGTACTACATAGTATATGAGTGATTTGCACTGAAAAACTTAGAATATAAGAAACGCACAGTGTAGTACATAGTATATGAGTGAGTTGCACTGAAAAACTTAGAATATAAGAAACGCACAGTGTAGTACATAGTATATGAGTGAGTTGCACTGAAAAACTTAGAATATAAGAAACGCACAGTGTAGTACATAGTATATGAGTGAGTTGCACTGAAAAACTTAGAATATAAGAAACGCACAGTGTAGTACATAGTATATGAGTGAGTTGCACTGAAAAACTTAGAATATAAGAAATGCACAGTGTAGTACATAGTATATGAGTGACTTGCACTGAAAAACTTAGAATTTACTGAAAAACACGCATTACACGAAATGCACAGTGTAGTACATAGTATATGAGTGAGTTGCACTGAAAAACTCAGAATATAAGAAACGCACAGTGTAGTACATAGTATATGAGTGAGTTGCACTGAAAAACTTAGAATATAAGAAACGCACAGTGTAGTACATAGTATATGAGTGAGTTGCACTGAAAAACTTAGAATATAAGAAACGCACAGTGTAGTACATAGTATATGAGTGAGTTGCACTGAAAAACTTAGAATATAAGAAATGCACAGTGTAGTACATAGTATATGAGTGAGTTGCACTGAAAAACTTAGAATATAAGAAACGCACAGTGTAGTACATAGTATATGAGTGAGTTGCACTGAAAAACTTAGAATATAAGAAACGCACAGTGTAGTACATAGTATATGAGTGAGTTGCACTGAAAAACTTAGAATATAAGAAACGCACAGTGTAGTATATGAGTGAGTTGCACTGAAAATTTAGAATATATGAAACGCACAGTGTAGTACATAGTATATGAGTGAGTTGCACTGAAAAACTTAGAATATAAGAAACGCACAGTGTAGTACATAGCATATGAGTGAGTTGCACTGAAAAACTTAGAATATAAGAAACGCACAGTGTAGTACATAGTATATGAGTGAGTTGCACTGAAAAACTTAGAATATAAGAAACGCACAGTGTAGTACATAGTATATGAGTAAGTTGCACTGAAAAACTTAGAATATAAGATACGCACAGTGTAGTACATAGTATATGAGTGAGTTGCACTAAAAAACTTAGAATATAAGAAACGCACAGTGTAGTACATAGTATATGAGTGAGTTGCACTGAAAAACTTAGAATTTACTGAAAAACCCGCATTACACGAAATGCACAGTGTAGTACATAGTATATGAGTGAGTGGCACTGAAAAACTCAGAATATAAGAAACGCACAGTGTAGTACATAGTATATGAGTGAGTTGCACTGAAAAACTTAGAATATAAGAAACGCACAGTGTAGTACATAGTATATGAGTGAGTTGCACTGAAAAACTTAGAATATAAGAAACGCACAGTGTAGTACATAGTATATGAGTGAGTTGCACTGAAAAACTTAGAATATAAGAAACGCACAGTGTAGTACATAGTATATGAGTGAGTTACACTGAAAAACTTAGAATATAAGAAACGCACAGTGTAGTACATAGTATATGAGTGAGTTGCACTGAAAAACTTAGAATATAAGAAACGCACAGTGTAGTACATAGTATATGAGTGAGTTGCACTGAAAAACTTAGAATATAAGAAACGCACAGTGTAGTACATAGTATATGAGTGAGTTGCACTGAAAAACTTAGAATATAAGAAACGCACAGTGTAGTACATAGTATATGAGTGAGTTGCACTGAAAAACTTAGATTATAAGAAACGCACAGTGTAGTACATAGTATATTAGTGAGTTGCTCTGAAAAACTTAGAATATAAGAAACGCACAGTGTAGTACATAGTATATGAGTGAGTTGCACTGAAAAACTTAGAATATAAGAAATGCACAGTGTAGTACATAGTATATGAGTGAGTTGCACTGAAAAATTTAGAATATAAGAAACGCACAGTGTAGTACATAGTATATGAGTGAGTTGCACTAAAAAACTTAGAATATAAGAAACGCACAGTGTAGTACATAGTATATGAGTGAGTTGCACTGAAAAACTTAGAATATAAGAAACGCACAGTGTAGTACATAGTATATGAGTGAGTTGCACTGAAAAACTTAGAATATAAGAAAAGCACAGTGTAGTACAAAGTATATGAGTGAGTTGCACTGAAAAACAGAATATAAGAAACGCACAGTGTAGTACATAGTATATGAGTGAGTTGCACTGAAAAACTTAGAATATAAGAAACGCACAGTGTAGTACATAGTATATGAGTGAGTTGCACTGAAAAACTTAGAATATAAGAAACGCACAGTGTAGTACATAGTATATGAGTGAGTTGCACTGAAAAACTTAGAATATAAAAAACGCACAGTGTAGTACATAGTATATGAGTGAGTTGCACTGAAAAACTTAGAATATAAGAAACGCACAGTGTAGTACATAGTATATGAGTGAGTTGCACTGAAAAACTTAGAATATAAGAAACGCACAGTGTAGTACATAGTATATGAGTGAGTTGCACTGAAAAACTTAGAATATAAGAAACGCACAGTGTAGTACATAGTATATGAGTGAGTTGCACTGAAAAACTTAGAATTTAAGAACTTAGAATATAAGAAACGCACAGTGTAGTACATAGTATATGAGTGAGTTGCACTGAAAAACTTAGAATATAAGAAACGCACAGTGTAGTACATAGTATATGAGTGAGTTGCACTGAAAAACTTAGAATATAAGAAACGCACAGTGTAGTACATAGTATATGAGTGAGTTGCACTGAAAAACTTAGAATATAAGAATCGCACAGTGTAGTACATAGTATATGAGTGAGTTGCACTGAAAAACTTAGAATTTACTGAAAAACACGCATTACACGAAATGCACAGTGTAGTACATAGTATATGAGTGAGTTGCACTGAAAAACTCAGAATATAAGAAACGCACAGTGTAGTACATAGTATATGAGTGAGTTGCACTGAAAACTTAGAATATAAGAAACGCACAGTGTAGTACATAGTATATGAGTGAGTTGCACTAAAAACTTAGAATATAAGAAACGCACAGTGTAGTACATAGTATATGAGTGAGTTGCACTGAAAAACTTAGAATATAAGAAACGCACAGTGTAGTATATAGTATATGAGTGAGTTGCACTGAAAAACTTAGAATATAAGAAACGCACAGTGTAGTACATAGCATATGAGTGAGTTGCACTGAAAAACTTAGAATATAAGAAACGCACAGTGTAGTACATAGTATATGAGTGAGTTGCACTGAAAAACTTAGAATATAAGAAACGCACAGTGTAGTACATAGTATATGAGTGAGTTGCACTGAAAAACTTAGAATATAAGAAACGCACAGTGTAGTACATAGTATATGAGTGAGTGCACTGAAAAACTTAGAATATAAGAAACGCACAGTGTAGTACATAGTATATGAGTGAGTTGCACTGAAAAACTTAGAATATAAGAAACGCACAGTGTAGTACATAGTATATGAGTGGGTTGCACTGAAAAACTTAGAATATAAGAAACGCACAGTGTAGTACATAGTATATGAGTGAGTTGCACTGAAAAACTTAGAATATAAGAAACGCACAGTGTAGTACATAGTATATGAGTGAGTTGCACTGAAAAACTTAGAATTTTCTGAAAAACCCGCATTACACGAAATGCACAGTGTAGTACATAGTATATGAGTGAGTTGCACTGAAAAACTCAGAATATAAGAAACACACAGTGTAGTACATAGTATATGAGTGAGTTACACTGAAAAACTTAGAATATAAGAAACGCACAGTGTAGTACATAGTATATGAGTGAGTTGCACTGAAAAACTTAGAATATAAGAAACGCACAGTGTAGTACATAGTATATGAGTGAGTTGCACTGAAAAACTTAGAATATAAGAAACGCAGAGTGTAGTACATAGTATATGAGTGAGTTGCACTGAAAAACTTAGAATATAAGAAACGCACAGTGTAGTACATAGTATATGAGTGAGTTGCACTGAAAAACTTAGATTATAAGAAACGCACAGTGTAGTACATAGTATATTAGTGAGTTGCTCTGAAAAACTTAGAATATAAGAAACGCACAGTGTAGTACATAGTATATGAGTGAGTTGCACTGAAAAACTTAGAATATAAGAAATGCACAGTGTAGTACATAGTATATGAGTGAGTTGCACTGAAAAACTTAGAATATAAGAAACGCACAGTGTAGTACATAGTATATGAGTGAGTTGCACTAAAAAACTTAGAATATAAGAAACGCACAGTGTAGTACATAGTATATGAGTGAGTTGCACTGAAAAACTTAGAATATAAGAAACGCACAGTGTAGTACATAGTATATGAATGAGTTGCACTGAAAAACTTAGAATATAAGAAAAGCACAGTGTAGTACAAAGTATATGAGTGAGTTGCACTGAAAAACAGAATATAAGAAACGCACAGTGTAGTACATAGTATATGAGTGAGTTGCACTGAAAAACTTAGAATATAAGAAACGCACAGGGTAGTACATAGTATATGAGTGAGTTGCACTGAAAAACTTAGAATATAAGAAACGCACAGTGTAGTACATAGTATATGAGTGAGTTGCACTGAAAAACTTAGAATATAAAAAACGCACAGTGTAGTACATAGTATATGAGTGAGTTGCACTGAAAAACTTAGAATATAAGAAACGCACAGTGTAGTACATAGTATATGAGTGAGTTGCACTGAAAAACTTAGAATATAAGAAACGCACAGTGTAGTACATAGTATATGAGTGAGTTGCACTGAAAAACTTAGAATATAAGAAACGCACAGTGTAGTACATAGTATATGAGTGAGTTGCACTGAAAAACTTAGAATTTAAGAACTTAGAATATAAGAAACGCACAGTGTAGTACATAGTATATGAGTGAGTTGCACTGAAAAACTTAGAATATAAGAAACGCACAGTGTAGTACATAGTATATGAGTGAGTTGCACTGAAAAACTTAGAATATAAGAAACGCACAGTGTAGTAC
This sequence comes from Mus caroli, assembly GCF_978045245.1. Taxonomy (NCBI): domain Eukaryota; kingdom Metazoa; phylum Chordata; class Mammalia; order Rodentia; family Muridae; genus Mus; species Mus caroli. The sequence goes on along the minus strand of NW_028227284.1, from coordinate 3,026,890 downwards.
ATAGTATATGAGTGAGTTGCACTGAAAAACTTAGAATATAAGAATCGCACAGTGTAGTACATAGTATATGAGTGAGTTGCACTGAAAAACTTAGAATTTACTGAAAAACACGCATTACACGAAATGCACAGTGTAGTACATAGTATATGAGTGAGTTGCACTGAAAAACTCAGAATATAAGAAACGCACAGTGTAGTACATAGTATATGAGTGAGTTGCACTGAAAACTTAGAATATAAGAAACGCACAGTGTAGTACATAGTATATGAGTGAGTTGCACTAAAAACTTAGAATATAAGAAACGCACAGTGTAGTACATAGTATATGAGTGAGTTGCACTGAAAAACTTAGAATATAAGAAACGCACAGTGTAGTATATAGTATATGAGTGAGTTGCACTGAAAAACTTAGAATATAAGAAACGCACAGTGTAGTACATAGCATATGAGTGAGTTGCACTGAAAAACTTAGAATATAAGAAACGCACAGTGTAGTACATAGTATATGAGTGAGTTGCACTGAAAAACTCAGAATATAAGAAACGCACAGTGTAGTACATAGTATATGAGTGAGTTGCACTGAAAAACTTAGAATATAAGAAACGCACAGTGTAGTACATAGTATATGAGTGAGTTGCACTGAAAAACTTAGAATATAAGAAACGCACAGTGTAGTACATAGTATATGAGTGAGTTGCACTGAAAAACTTAGAATATAAGAAACGCACAGTGTAGTACATAGTATATGAGTGGGTTGCACTGAAAAACTTAGAATATAAGAAACGCACAGTGTAGTACATAGTATATGAGTGAGTTGCACTGAAAAACTTAGAATATAAGAAACGCACAGTGTAGTACATAGTATATGAGTGAGTTGCACTGAAAAACTTAGAATTTTCTGAAAAACCCGCATTACACGAAATGCACAGTGTAGTACATAGTATATGAGTGAGTTGCACTGAAAAACTCAGAATATAAGAAACACAAGTGTAGTACATAGTATATGAGTGAGTTGCACTGAAAAACTTAGAATATAAGAAACGCACAGTGTAGTACATAGTATATGAGTGAGTTGCACTGAAAAACTTAGAATATAAGAAACGCACAGTGTAGTACATAGTATATGAGTGAGTTGCACTGAAAAACTTAGAATATAAGAAACGCACAGTGTAGTTCATAGTATATGAGTGAGTTGCACTGAAAAACTTAGAATATAAGAAACGCACAGTGTAGTACATAGTATATGAGTGAGTTGCACTGAAAATTTAGAATATATGAAACGCACAGTGTAGTACATAGTATATGAGTGAGTTGCACTGAAAAACTTAGAATATAAGAAACGCAAAGTGTAGTACATAGCATATGAGTGAGTTGCACTGAAAAACTTAGAATATAAGAAACGCACAGTGTAGTACATAGTATATGAGTGAGTTGCACTGAAAAACTTAGAATATAAGAAACGCACATTGTAGTACATAGTATATGAGTAAGTTGCACTGAAAAACTTAGAATATAAGAAACGCACAGTGTAGTACATAGTATATGAGTGAGTTGCACTAAAAAACTTAGAATATAAGAAACGCACAGTGTAGTACATAGTATATGAGTGAGTTGCACTGAAAAACTTAGAATTTACTGAAAAACCCGCATTACACGAAATGCACAGTGTAGTACATAGTATATGAGTGAGTGGCACTGAAAAACTCAGAATATAAGAAACGCACAGTGTAGTACATAGTATATGAGTGAGTTGCATTGAAAAACTTAGAATATAAGAAACGCACAGTGTAGTACATAGTATATGAGTGAGTTACACTGAAAAACTTAGAATATAAGAAACGCACAGTGTAGTACATAGTATATGAGTGAGTTGCACTGAAAAACTTAGAATTTAAGAACTTAGAATATAAGAAACGCACAGTGTAGTACATAGTATATGAGTGAGTTGCACTGAAAAACTTAGAATATAAGAAACGCACAGTGTAGTACATAGTATATGAGTGAGTTGCACTGAAAAACTTAGAATATAAGAAACGCACAGTGTAGTACATAGTATATGAGTGAGTTGCACTGAAAAACTTAGAATATAAGAAACGCACAGTGTAGTACATAGTATATGAGTGAGTTGCACTGAAAAACTTAGGATATAAGAAACACACAGTGTAGTACATAGTATATGAGTGAGTTGCACTGAAAAACTTAGAATATAAGAAACGCACAGTGTAGTACATAGTATATGAGTGAGTTGCACTGAAAAACTTAGAATATAAGAAACGCACAGTGTAGTACATAGTATATGAGTGAGTTGCACTGAAAAACTTAGAATATAAGAAACGCACAGTGTAGTACATAGTATATGAGTGAGTTGCACTGAAAAACTTAGAATATAAGAAACGCACAGTGTAGTACATAGTATATGAGTGAGTTGCACTTAAAAACTTAGAATATAAGAAACGCACAGTGTAGTACATAGTATATGAGTGAGTTGCACTGAAAAACTTAGAATATAAGAAACGCACAGTGTAGTACATAGTATATGAGTGAGTTGCACTGAAAAACTTAGAATATAAGAAACGCAGAGTGTAGTACATAGTATATGAGTGAACTGCCCTGAAAAACTTAGAATATAAGAAACGCAGAGTGTAGTACATAGTATATGAGTGAGTTGCACTGAAAAACTTAGAATATAAGAAACGCACAGTGTAGTACATAGTATATGAGTGAGTTGCACTGAAAAACTTAGAATATAAGAAACGCACAGTGTAGTACATAGTATATGAGTGAGTTGCACTGAAAAACTTAGAATATAAGAAACGCACAGTGTAGTACATAGTATATGAGTGGGTTGCACTGAAAAACTTAGAATATAAGAAACGCACAGTGTAGTACATAGTATATGAGTGAGTTGCACTGAAAAACTTAGAATATAAGAAACGCACAGTGTAGTACATAGTATATGAGTGAGTTCCACTGAAAAACTTAGAATTTACTGAAAAACACGCATTACACGAAATGCACAGTGTAGTACATAGTATATGAGTGAGTTGCACTGAAAAACTCAGAATATAAGAAACGCACAGTGTAGTACATAGTATATGAGTGAGTTGCACTGAAAAACTTAGAATATAAGAAACGCACAGTGTAGTACATAGTATATGAGTGAGTTGCACTGAAAAACTTAGAATATAAGAAACGCACAGTGTAGTACATAGTATATGAGTGAGTTGCACTGAAAAACTTAGAATATAAGAAACGCACAGTGTAGTACATAGTATATGAGTGAGTTGCACTGAAAAACTTAGAATATAAGAAACGCACAGTGTAGTACATAGTATATGAGTGAGTTGCACTGAAAATTTAGAATATATGAAACGCACAGTGTAGTACATAGTATATGAGTGAGTTGCACTGAAAAACTTAGAATATAAGAAACGCACAGTGTAGTACATAGCATATGAGTGAGTTGCACTGAAAAACTTAGAATATAAGAAACGCACAGTGTAGTACATAGTATATGAGTGAGTTGCACTGAAAAACTTAGAATATAAGAAACGCACAGTGTAGTACATAGTATATGAGTGAGTTGCACTGAAAAACTTAGAATTTACTGAAAAACCCGCATTACACGAAATGCACAGTGTAGTACATAGTATATGAGTGAGTGGCACTGAAAAACTCAGAATATAAGAAACACACAGTGTAGTACATAGTATATGAGTGAGTTGCACTGAAAAACTTAGAATATAAGAAACGCACAGTGTAGTACATAGTATATGAGTGAGTTGCACTGAAAAACTTAGAATATAAGAAACGCACAGTGTAGTACATAGTATATGAGTGAGTTGCACTGAAAAACTTAGAATTTAAGAACTTAGAATATAAGAAACGCACAGTGTAGTACATAGTATATGAGTGAGTTGCACTGAAAAACTTAGAATATAAGAAACGCACAGTGTAGTACATAGTATATGAGTGAGTTGCACTGAAAAACTTAGAATATAAGAAACGCACAGTGTAGTACATAGTATATGAGTGAGTTGCACTGAAAAACTTAGAATATAAGAAACGCACAGTGTAGTACATAGTATATGAGTGAGTTGCACTGAAAAACTTAGGATATAAGAAACGCACAGTGTAGTACATAGTATATGAGTGAGTTGCACTGAAAAACTTAGAATATAAGAAACGCACAGTGTAGTACATAGTATATGAGTGAGTTGCACTGAAAAACTTAGAATATAAGAAACGCACAGTGTAGTACATAGTATATGAGTGAGTTGCACTGAAAAACTTAGAATATAAGAAACGCACAGTGTAGTACATAGTATATGAGTGAGTTGCACTGAAAAACTTAGAATATAAGAAACGCACAGTGTAGTACATAGTATATGAGTGAGTTGCACTTAAAAACTTAGAATATAAGAAACGCACAGTGTAGTACATAGTATATGAGTGAGTTGCACTGAAAAACTTAGAATATAAGAAACGCACAGTGTAGTACATAGTATATGAGTGAGTTGCACTGAAAAACTTAGAATATAAGAAACGCAGAGTGTAGTACATAGTATATGAGTGAACTGCCCTGAAAAACTTAGAATATAAGAAACGCAGAGTGTAGTACATAGTATATGAGTGAGTTGCACTGAAAAACTTAGAATATAAGAAACGCACAGTGTAGTACATAGTATATGAGTGAGTTGCACTGAAAAACTTAGAATATAAGAAACGCACAGTGTAGTACATAGTATATGAGTGAGTTGCACTGAAAAACTTAGAATATAAGAAACGCACAGTGTAGTACATAGTATATGAGTGAGTTGCACTGATAAACTTAGAATATAAGAAACGCACAGTGTAGTACATAGTATATGAGTGAGTTGCACTGAAAAACTTAGAATATAAGAAAAGCACAGTGTAGTACAAAGTATATGAGTGAGTTGCACTGAAAAACTTAGAATATAAGAAACGCACAGTGTAATACATAGTATATGAGTGAGTTGCACTGAAAAACTTAGAATATAAGAAATGCACAGTGTAGTACATGGTATATGAGTGAGTTGCACTGAAAAACTTAGAATATAAGAAACGCACAGTGTAGTACATAGTATATGAGTGAGTTGCACTGAAAAACTTAGAATATAAGAAACGCACAGTGTAGTACATAGTATATGCGTGAGTTGCACTGAAAAACTTAGAATATAAGAAACGCACAGTGTAGTACATAGTATATGAGTGAGTTGCACTGAAAAACTTAGAATATAAGAAACGCACAGTGTAGTACATAGTATATGAGTGAGTTGCACTGAAAAACTTACAATTTAAGAAACGCACAGTGTAGTACAGAGTATATGAGTGAGTTGCACTGAAAAACTTAGAATATAAGAAACGCACAGTGTAGTACATAGTATAAGAGTGAGTTGCACTGAAAAACTTAGAATATAAGAAACGCACAGTGTAGTACATAGTATATGAGTAAGTTGCACTGAAAAACTTAGAATATAAGAAACGCACAGTGTAGTACATAGTATATGAGTGAGTTGCACTAAAAAACTTAGAATATAAGAAACGCACAGTGTAGTACATAGTATATGAGTGAGTTGCACTGAAAAACTTAGAATTTACTGAAAAACCCGCATTACACGAAATGCACAGTGTAGTACATAGTATATGAGTGAGTGGCACTGAAAAACTCAGAATATAAGAAACGCACAGTGTAGTACATAGTATATGAGTGAGTTGCACTGAAAAACTTAGAATATAAGAAACGCACAGTGTAGTACATAGTATATGAGTGAGTTGCACTGAAAAACTTAGAATATTAGAAACGCACAGTGTAGTACATAGTATATGAGTGAGTTGCACTGAAAAACTTAGAATATAAGAAACGCACAGTGTAGTACATAGTATATGAGTGAGTTGCACTGAAAAACTTAGAATATAAGAAACGCACAGTGTAGTACATAGTATATGAGTGAGTTGCACTGAAAAACTTAGAATATAAGAAACGCACAGTGTAGTACATAGTATATGAGTGAGTTGCACTGAAAAACTTAGAATATAAGAAACGCACAGTGTAGTACATAGTATATGAGTGAGTTGCACTGAAAAACTTAGAATATAAGAAACGCACAGTGTAGTACATAGTATATGAGTGAGTTGCACTGAAAAACTTAGAATTTACTGAAAAACCCGCATTACACGAAATGCACAGTGTAGTACATAGTATATGAGTGAGTTGCATGAAAAACTTAGAATATAAGAAACGCACAGTGTAGTACATAGTATATGAGTGAGTTGCACTCAAAAACTTAGAATTTACTGAAAAACCCGCATTACACGAAATGCACAGTGTAGTACATAGTATATGAGTGAGTTGCACTGAAAAACTTAGAATATAAGAAACGCAGAGTGTAGTACATAGTATATGAGTGAACTGCCCTGAAAAACTTAGAATATAAGAAACGCAGAGTGAAGTATATAGTATATGAGTGAGTTGCACTGAAAAACTTAGAATATAAGAAACGCACAGTGTAGTACATAGTATATGAGTGAGTTGCACTGAAAAACTTAGAATATAAGAAACGCACAGTGTAGTACATAGTATATGAGTGAGTTGCACTGAAAAACTTAGAATATAAGAAACGCACAGTGTAGTACATAGTATATGAGTGGGTTGCACTGAAAAACTTAGAATATAAGAAACGCACAGTGTAGTACATAGTATATGAGTGAGTTGCACTGAAAAACTTAGAATTTACTGAAAAACACGCATTACACGAAATGCACAGTGTAGTACATAGTATATGAGTGAGTTGCACTGAAAAACTCAGAATATAAGAAACGCACAGTGTAGTACATAGTATATGAGTGAGTTGCACTGAAAAACTTAGAATATAAGAAACGCACAGTGTAGTACATAGTATATGAGTGAGTTGCACTGAAAAACTTAGAATATAAGAAACGCACAGTGTAGTACATAGTATATGAGTGAGTTGCACTGAAAAACTTACAATTTAAGAAACGCACAGTGTAGTACAGAGTATATGAGTGAGTTGCACTGAAAAACTTAGAATATAAGAAACGCACAGTGTAGTACATAGTATAAGAGTGAGTTGCACTGAAAAACTTAGAATATAAGAAACGCACAGTGTAGTACATAGTATATGAGTAAGTTGCACTGAAAAACTTAGAATATAAGAAACGCACAGTGTAGTACATAGTATATGAGTGAGTTGCACTAAAAAACTTAGAATATAAGAAACGCACAGTGTAGTACATAGTATATGAGTGAGTTGCACTGAAAAACTTAGAATTTACTGAAAAACCCGCATTACACGAAATGCACAGTGTAGTACATAGTATATGAGTGAGTGGCACTGAAAAACTCAGAATATAAGAAACGCACAGTGTAGTACATAGTATATGAGTGAGTTGCACTGAAAAACTTAGAATATAAGAAACGCACAGTGTAGTACATAGTATATGAGTGAGTTGCACTGAAAAACTTAGAATATAAGAAACGCACAGTGTAGTACATAGTATATGAGTGAGTTGCACTGAAAAACTTAGAATATAAGAAACGCACAGTGTAGTACATAGTATATGAGTGAGTTGCACTGAAAAACTTAGAATATAAGAAACGCACAGTGTAGTACATAGTATATGAGTGAGTTGCAATGAAAAACTTAGAATATAAGAAACGCACAGTGTAGTACATAGTATATGAGTGAGTTGCACTGAAAAACTTAGAATATAAGAAACGCACAGTGTAGTACATAGTATATGAGTGAGTTGCACTGAAAAACTTAGAATATAAGAAACGCACAGTGTAGTACATAGTATATGAATGAGTTGCACTGAAAAACTTAGAATATAAGAAACGCACAGTGTAGTACATAGTATATGAGTGAGTTGCACTGAAAAACTTAGAATATAAGAAACGCACAGTGTAGTACATAGTATATGAGTGAGTTGCACTAAAAAACTTAGAATATAAGAAACGCACAGTGTAGTACATAGTATATGAGTGAGTTGCACTGAAAAACTTAGAATTTACTGAAAAACCCGCATTACACGAAATGCACAGTGTAGTACATAGTATATGAGTGAGTGGCACTGAAAAACTCAGAATATAAGAAACGCACAGTGTAGTACATAGTATATGAGTGAGTTGCACTGAAAAACTTAGAATATAAGAAACGCACAGTGTAGTACATAGTATATGAGTGAGTTGCACTGAAAAACTTAGAATATAAGAAACGCACAGTGTAGTACATAGTATATGAGTGAGTTGCACTGAAAAACTTAGAATATAAGAAACGCACAGTGTAGTACATAGTATATGAGTGAGTTGCACTGAAAAACTTAGAATATAAGAAACGCACAGTGTAGTACATAGTATATGAGTGAGTTGCACTGAAAAACTTAGAATATAAGAAACGCACAGTGTAGTACATAGTATATGAGTGAGTTGCACTGAAAAACTTAGAATATAAGAAACGCACAGTGTAGTACATAGTATATGAGTGAGTTGCACTGAAAAACTTAGAATATAAGAAACGCACAGTGTAGTACATAGTATATGAGTGAGTTGCACTGAAAAACTTAGAATTTACTGAAAAACCCGCATTACACGAAATGCACAGTGTAGTACATAGTATATGAGTGAGTTGCATGAAAAACTTAGAATATAAGAAACGCACAGTGTAGTACATAGTATATGAGTGAGTTGCACTCAAAAACTTAGAATTTACTGAAAAACCCGCATTACACGAAATGCACAGTGTAGTACATAGTATATGAGTGAGTTGCACTGAAAAACTTAGAATATAAGAAACGCAGAGTGTAGTACATAGTATATGAGTGAACTGCCCTGAAAAACTTAGAATATAAGAAACGCAGAGTGTAGTACATAGTATATGAGTGAGTTGCACTGAAAAACTTAGAATATAAGAAACGCACAGTGTAGTACATAGTATATGAGTGAGTTGCACTGAAAAACTTAGAATATAAGAAACGCACAGTGTAGTACATAGTATATGAGTGAGTTGCACTGAAAAACTTAGAATATAAGAAACGCACAGTGTAGTACATAGTATATGAGTGGGTTGCACTGAAAAACTTAGAATTTACTGAAAAACACGCATTACACGAAATGCACAGTGTAGTACATAGTATATGAGTGAGTTGCACTGAAAAACTCAGAATATAAGAAACGCACAGTGTAGTACATAGTATATGAGTGAGTTGCACTGAAAAACTTAGAATATAAGAAACGCACAGTGTAGTACATAGTATATGAGTGAGTTGCACTGAAAAACTTAGAATATAAGAAACGCACAGTGTAGTACATAGTATATGAGTGAGTTGCACTGAAAAACTTAGAATATAAGAAACGCACAGTGTAGTACATAGTATATGAGTGAGTTGCACTGAAAAACTTAGAATATAAGAAACGCACAGTGTAGTACATAGTATATGAGTGAGTTGCACTGAAAATTTAGAATATATGAAACGCACAGTGTAGTACATAGTATATGAGTGAGTTGCACTGAAAAACTTAGAATATAAGAAACGCACAGTGTAGTACATAGCATATGAGTGAGTTGCACTGAAAAACTTAGAATATAAGAAACGCACAGTGTAGTACATAGTATATGAGTGAGTTGCACTGAAAAACTTAGAATATAAGAAACGCACATTGTAGTACATAGTATATGAGTAAGTTGCAGTGAAAAACTTAGAATATAAGAAACGCACAGTGTAGTACATAGTATATGAGTGAGTTGCACTAAAAAACTTAGAATATAAGAAACGCACAGTGTAGTACATAGTATATGAGTGAGTTGCACTGAAAAACTTAGAATTTACTGAAAAACCCGCATTACACGAAATGCACAGTGTAGTACATAGTATATGAGTGAGTGGCACTGAAAAACTCAGAATATAAGAAACGCACAGTGTAGTACATAGTATATGAGTGAGTTGCACTGAAAAACTTAGAATATAAGAAACGCACAGTGTAGTACATAGTATATGAGTGAGTTGCACTGAAAAACTTAGAATATAAGAAACGCACAGTGTAGTACATAGTATATGAGTGAGTTGCACTGAAAAACTTAGAATTTAAGAACTTAGAATATAAGAAACGCACAGTGTAGTACATAGTATATGAGTGAGTTGCACTGAAAAACTTAGAATATAAGAAACGCACAGTGTAGTACATAGTATATGAGTGAGTTGCACTGAAAAACTTAGAATATAAGAAACGCACAGTGTAGTACATAGTATATGAGTGAGTTGCACTGAAAAACTTAGAATATAAGAAACGCACAGTGTAGTACATAGTATATGAGTGAGTTGCACTGAAAAACTTAGAATATAAGAAACGCACAGTGTAGTACATAGTATATGAGTGAGTTGCACTGAAAAACTTAGAATATAAGAAACGCACAGTGTAGTACATAGTATATGAGTGAGTTGCACTTAAAAACTTAGAATATAAGAAACGCACAGTGTAGTACATAGTATATGAGTGAGTTGCACTGAAAAACTTAGAATATAAGAAACGCACAGTGTAGTACATAGTATATGAGTGAGTTGCACTGAAAAACTTAGAATATAAGAAACGCACAGTGTAGTACATAGTATATGAGTGAACTGCCCTGAAAAACTTAGAATATAAGAAACGCAGAGTGTAGTACATAGTATATGAGTGAGTTGCACTGAAAAACTTAGAATATAAGAAACGCACAGTGTAGTACATACTATATGAGTGAGTTGCACTGAAAAACTTAGAATATAAGAAACGCACAGTGTAGTACATAGTATATGAGTGAGTTGCACTGAAAAACTTAGAATATAAGAAACGCACAGTGTAGTACATAGTATATGAGTGAGTTGCACTGATAAACTTAGAATATAAGAAACGCACAGTGTAGTACATAGTATATGAGTGAGTTGCACTGAAAAACTTAGAATATAAGAAAAGCACAGTGTAGTACAAAGTATATGAGTGAGTTGCACTGAAAAACTTAGAATATAAGAAACGCACAGTGTAATACATAGTATATGAGTGAGTTGCACTGAAAAACTTAGAATATAAGAAATGCACAGTGTAGTACATGGTATATGAGTGAGTTGCACTGAAAAACTTAGAATATAAGAAACGCACAGTGTAGTACATAGTATATGAGTGAGTTGCACTGAAAAACTTAGAATATAAGAAACGCACAGTGTAGTACATAGTATATGAGTGAGTTGCACTGAAAAACTTAGAATATAAGAAACGCACAGTGTAGTACATAGTATATGAGTGAGTTGCACTGAAAAACTTAGAATATAAGAAACGCACAGTGTAGTACATAGTATATGAGTGAGTTGCACTGAAAAACTTACAATTTAAGAAACGCACAGTGTAGTACAGAGTATATGAGTGAGTTGCACTGAAAAACTTAGAATATAAGAAACGCACAGTGTAGTACATAGTATAAGAGTGAGTTGCACTGAAATACTTAGAATATAAGAAACGCACAGTGTAGTACATAGTATATGAGTAAGTTGCACTGAAAAACTTAGAATATAAGAAACGCACAGTGTAGTACATAGTATATGAGTGAGTTGCACTAAAAAACTTAGAATATAAGAAACGCACAGTGTAGTACATAGTATATGAGTGAGTTGCACTGAAAAACTTAGAATTTACTGAAAAACCCGCATTACACGAAATGCACAGTGTAGTACATAGTATATGAGTGAGTGGCACTGAAAAACTCAGAATATAAGAAACGCACAGTGTAGTACATAGTATATGAATGAGTTGCACTGAAAAACTTAGAATATAAGAAACGCACAGTGTAGTACATAGTATATGAGTGAGTTGCACTGAAAAACTTAGAATATAAGAAACGCACAGTGTAGTACATAGTATATGAGTGAGTTGCACTGAAAAACTTAGAATATAAGAAACGCACAGTGTAGTACATAGTATATGAGTGAGTTGCACTGAAAAACTTAGAATATAAGAAACGCACAGTGTAGTACATAGTATATGAGTGAGTTGCACTGAAAAACTTAGAATATAAGAAACGCACAGTGTAGTACATAGTATATGAGTGAGTTGCACTGAAAAACTTAGAATATAAGAAACGCACAGTGTAGTACATAGTATATGAGTGAGTTGCACTGAAAAACTTAGAATATAAGAAACGCACAGTGTAGTACATAGTATATGAGTGAGTTGCACTAAAAAACTTAGAATATAAGAAACGCACAGTGTAGTACATAGTATATGAGTGAGTTGCACTGAAAAACTTAGAATTTACTGAAAAACCCGCATTACACGAAATGCACAGTGTAGTACATAGTATATGAGTGAGTTGCATGAAAAACTTAGAATATAAGAAACGCACAGTGTAGTACATAGTATATGAGTGAGTTGCACTCAAAAACTTAGAATTTACTGAAAAACCCGCATTACACGAAATGCACAGTGTAGTACATAGTATATGAGTGAGTTGCACTGAAAAACTTAGAATATAAGAAACGCACAGTGTAGTACATAGTATATGAGTGAGTTGCACTGAAAAACTTAGAATATAAGAAACGCACAGTGTAGTACATAGTATATGAGTGAGTTGCACTGAAAAACTTAGAATATAAAAAACGCACAGTGTAGTACATAGTATATGAGTGAGTTGCACTGAAAAACTTAGAATATAAGAAACGCACAGTGTAGTACATAGTATATGAGTGAGTTGCACTTAAAAACTTAGAATATAAGAAACGCACAGTGTAGTACATAGTATATGAGTGAGTTGCACTGAAAAACTTAGAATATAAGAAACGCACAGTGTAGTACATAGTATATGAGTGAGTTGCACTGAAAAACTTAGAATATAAGAAAAGCACAGTGTAGTACAAAGTATATGAGTGAGTTGCACTGAAAAACTTAGAATATAAGAAACGCACAGTGTAATACATAGTATATGAGTGAGTTGCACTGAAAAACTTAGAATATAAGAAATGCACAGTGTAGTACATGGTATATGAGTGAGTTGCACTGAAAAACTTAGAATATAAGAAACGCACAGTGTAGTACATAGTATATGAGTGAGTTGCACTGAAAAACTTAGAATATAAGAAACGCACAGTGTAGTACATAGTATATGAGTGAGTTGCACTGAAAAACTTAGAATATAAGAAACGCACAGTGTAGTACATAGTATATGAGTGAGTTGCACTGAAAAACTTAGAATATAAGAAACGCACAGTGTAGTACATAGTATATGAGTGAGTTGCACTGAAAAACTTACAATTTAAGAAACGCACAGTGTAGTACAGAGTATATGAGTGAGTTGCACTGAAAAACTTAGAATATAAGAAACGCACAGTGTAGTACATAGTATAAGAGTGAGTTGCACTGAAAAACTTAGAATATAAGAAACGCACAGTGTAGTACATAGTATATGAGTAAGTTGCACTGAAAAACTTAGAATATAAGAAACGCACAGTGTAGTACATAGTATATGAGTGAGTTGCACTAAAAAACTTAGAATATAAGAAACGCACAGTGTAGTACATAGTATATGAGTGAGTTGCACTGAAAAACTTAGAATTTACTGAAAAACCCGCATTACACGAAATGCACAGTGTAGTACATAGTATATGAGTGAGTGGCACTGAAAAACTTAGAATATAAGAAACGCACAGTGTAGTACATAGTATATGAGTGAGTTGCACTGAAAAACTTAGAATATAAGAAACGCACAGTGTAGTACATAGTATATGAGTGAGTTGCACTGAAAAACTTAGAATATAAGAAACGCACAGTGTAGTACATAGTATATGAGTGAGTTGCACTGAAAAACTTAGAATATAAGAAACGCACAGTGTAGTACATAGTATATGAGTGAGTTGCACTGAAAAACTTAGAATATAAGAAACGCACAGTGTAGTACATAGTATATGAGTGAGTTGCACTGAAAAACTTAGAATATAAGAAACGCACAGTGTAGTACATAGTATATGAGTGAGTTGCACTAAAAAACTTAGAATATAAGAAACGCACAGTGTAGTACATAGTATATGAATGAGTTGCACTGAAAAACTTAGAATTTACTGAAAAACCCGCATTACACGAAATGCACAGTGTAGTACATAGTATATGAGTGAGTTGCATGAAAAACTTAGAATATAAGAAACGCACAGTGTAGTACATAGTATATGAGTGAGTTCCACTCAAAAACTTAGAATTTACTGAAAAACCCGCATTACACGAAATGCACAGTGTAGTACATAGTATATGAGTGAGTTGCACTGAAAAACTTAGAATATAAGAAACGCACAGTGTAGTACATAGTATATGAGTGAGTTGCACTGAAAAACTTAGAATATAAGAAACGCACAGTGTAGTACATAGTATATGAGTGAGTTGCACTGAAAAACTTAGAATATAAGAAACGCACAGTGTAGTACATAGTATATGAGTGAGTTGCACTGAAAAACTTAGAATATAAGAAACGCACAGTGTAGTACATAGTATATGAGTGAGTTGCACTTAAAAACTTAGAATATAAGAAACGCACAGTGTAGTACATAGTATATGAGTGAGTTGCACTGAAAAACTTAGAATATAAGAAACGCACAGTGTAGTACATAGTATATGAGTGAGTTGCACTGAAAAACTTAGAATATAAGAAACGCACAGGGTAGTACATAGTATATGAGTGAGTTGCACTGAAAAACTTAGAATATAAGAAACGCACAGTGTAGTACATAGTATATGAGTGAGTTGCACTGAAAAACTTAGAATATAAGAAACGCACAGTGTAGTACATAGTATATGAGTGAGTTGCACTGATAAACTTAGAATATAAGAAACGCACAGTGTAGTACATAGTATATGAGTGAGTTGCACTGAAAAACTTAGAATATAAGAAAAGCACAGTGTAGTACAAAGTACATGAGTGAGTTGCACTGAAAAACTTAGAATATAAGAAACGCACAGTGTAATACATAGTATATGAGTGAGTTGCACTGAAAAACTTTGAATATAAGAAACGCACAGTGTAGTACATGGTATATGAGTGAGTTGCACTGAAAAACTTAGAATGTAAGAAACGCACAGTGTAGTACATAGTATATGAGTGAGTTGCACTGAAAAACTTAGAATTTACTGAAAAACCCACATTACACGAAATGCACAGTGTAGTACATAGTATATGAGTGAGTTGCATGAAAAACTTAGAATATAAGAAACGCACAGTGTAGTACATAGTATATGAGTGAGTTGCACTCAAAAACTTAGAATATAAGAAACGCACAGTGTAGTACATAGTATATGAGTGAGTTGCACTGAAAAACTTAGAATATAAGAAACGCACAGTGTAGTACATAGTATATGAGTGAGTTGCACTGAAAAACTTAGAATATAAGAAACGCACAGTGTAGTACATAGTATATGAGTGAGTTGCACTGAAAAACTTAGAATATAAGAAACGCACAGTGTAGTACATAGTATATGAGTGAGTTGCACTTAAAAACTTAGAATATAAGAAACGCACAGTGTAGTACATAGTATATGAGTGAGTTGCACTGAAAAACTTAGAATATAAGAAACGCACAGTGTAGTACATAGTATATGAGTGAGTTGCACTGAAAAACTTAGAATATAAGAAAAGCACAGTGTAGTACAAAGTATATGAGTGAGTTGCACTGAAAAACTTAGAATATAAGAAACGCACAGTGTAATACATAGTATATGAGTGAGTTGCACTGAAAAACTTAGAATATAAGAAATGCACAGTGTAGTACATGGTATATGAGTGAGTTGCACTGAAAAACTTAGAATATAAGAAACGCACAGTGTAGTACATAGTATATGAGTGAGTTGCACTGAAAAACTTAGAATATAAGAAACGCACAGTGTAGTACATAGTATATGAGTGAGTTGCACTGAAAAACTTAGAATATAAGAAACGCACAGTGTAGTACATAGTATATGAGTGAGTTGCACTGAAAAACTTAGAATATTTGAAACGCACAGTGTAGTACATAGTATATAAGTGAGTTGCACTGAAAAACTTACAATTTAAGAAACGCACAGTGTAGTACAGAGTATATGAGTGAGTTGCACTGAAAAACTTAGAATATAAGAAACGCACAGTGTAGTACATAGTATAAGAGTGAGTTGCACTGAAAAACTTAGAATATAAGAAACGCACAGTGTAGTACATAGTATATGAGTAAGTTGCACTGAAAAACTTAGAATATAAGAAACGCACAGTGTAGTACATAGTATATGAGTGAGTTGCACTAAAAAACTTAGAATATAAGAAACGCACAGTGTAGTACATAGTATATGAGTGAGTTGCACTGAAAAACTTAGAATTTACTGAAAAACCCGCATTACACGAAATGCACAGTGTAGTACATAGTATATGAGTGAGTGGCACTGAAAAACTCAGAATATAAGAAACGCACAGTGTAGTACATAGTATATGAATGAGTTGCACTGAAAAACTTAGAATATAAGAAACGCACAGTGTAGTACATAGTATATGAGTGAGTTGCACTGAAAAACTTAGAATATAAGAAACGCACAGTGTAGTACATAGTATATGAGTGAGTTGCACTGAAAAACTTAGAATATAAGAAACGCACAGTGTAGTACATAGTATATGAGTGAGTTGCACTGAAAAACTTAGAATATAAGAAACGCACAGTGTAGTACATAGTACATGAGTGAGTTGCACTGAAAAACTTAGAATATAAGAAACGCACAGTGTAGTACATAGTATATGAGTGAGTTGCACTGAAAAACTTAGAATATAAGAAACGCACAGTGTAGTACATAGTATATGAGTGAGTTGCACTGAAAAACTTAGAATATAAGAAACGCACAGTGTAGTACATAGTATATGAGTGAGTTGCACTAAAAAACTTAGAATATAAGAAACGCACAGTGTAGTACATAGTATATGAGTGAGTTGCACTGAAAAACTTAGAATTTACTGAAAAACCCGCATTACACGAAATGCACAGTGTAGTACATAGTATATGAGTGAGTTGCATGAAAAACTTAGAATATAAGAAACGCACAGTGTAGTACATAGTATATGAGTGAGTTGCACTCAAAAACTTAGAATTTACTGAAAAACCCGCATTACACGAAATGCACAGTGTAGTACATAGTATATGAGTGAGTTGCACTGAAAAACTTAGAATATAAGAAACGCACAGTGTAGTACATAGTATATGAGTGAGTTGCACTTAAAAACTTAGAATATAAGAAACGCACAGTGTAGTACATAGTATATGAGTGAGTTGCACTGAAAAACTTAGAATATAAGAAACGCACAGTGTAGTACATAGTATATGAGTGAGTTGCACTGAAAAACTTAGAATATAAGAAACGCACAGGGTAGTACATAGTATATGAGTGAGTTGCACTGAAAAACTTAGAATATAAGAAACGCACAGTGTAGTACATAGTATATGAGTGAGTTGCACTGAAAAACTTAGAATATAAGAAACGCACAGTGTAGTACATAGTATATGAGTGAGTTGCACTGATAAACTTAGAATATAAGAAACGCACAGTGTAGTACATAGTATATGAGTGAGTTGCACTGAAAAACTTAGAATATAAGAAAAGCACAGTGTAGTACAAAGTACATGAGTGAGTTGCACTGAAAAACTTAGAATATAAGAAACGCACAGTGTAATACATAGTATATGAGTGAGTTGCACTGAAAAACTTTGAATATAAGAAACGCACAGTGTAGTACATGGTATATGAGTGAGTTGCACTGAAAAACTTAGAATGTAAGAAACGCACAGTGTAGTACATAGTATATGAGTGAGTTGCACTGAAAAACTTAGAATTTACTGAAAAACCCGCATTACACGAAATGCACAGTGTAGTACATAGTATATGAGTGAGTTGCATGAAAAACTTAGAATATAAGAAACGCACAGTGTAGTACATAGTATATGAGTGAGTTGCACTCAAAAACTTAGAATATAAGAAACGCACAGTGTAGTACATAGTATATGAGTGAGTTGCACTGAAAAACTTAGAATATAAGAAACGCACAGTGTAGTACATAGTATATGAGTGAGTTGCACTGAAAAACTTAGAATATAAGAAACGCACAGTGTAGTACATAGTATATGAGTGAGTTGCACTGAAAAACTTAGAATATAAGAAACGCACAGTGTAGTACATAGTATATGAGTGAGTTGCACTTAAAAACTTAGAATATAAGAAACGCACAGTGTAGTACATAGTATATGAGTGAGTTGCACTGAAAAACTTAGAATATAAGAAACGCACAGTGTAGTACATAGTATATGAGTGAGTTGCACTGAAAAACTTAGAATATAAGAAAAGCACAGTGTAGTACAAAGTATATGAGTGAGTTGCACTGAAAAACTTAGAATATAAGAAACGCACAGTGTAATACATAGTATATGAGTGAGTTGCACTGAAAAACTTAGAATATAAGAAATGCACAGTGTAGTACATGGTATATGAGTGAGTTGCACTGAAAAACTTAGAATATAAGAAACGCACAGTGTAGTACATAGTATATGAGTGAGTTGCACTGAAAAACTTAGAATATAAGAAACGCACAGTGTAGTACATAGTATATGAGTGAGTTGCACTGAAAAACTTAGAATATAAGAAACGCACAGTGTAGTACATAGTATATGAGTGAGTTGCACTGAAAAACTTAGAATATTTGAAACGCACAGTGTAGTACATAGTATATAAGTGAGTTGCACTGAAAAACTTACAATTTAAGAAACGCACAGTGTAGTACAGAGTATATGAGTGAGTTGCACTGAAAAACTTAGAATATAAGAAACGCACAGTGTAGTACATAGTATAAGAGTGAGTTGCACTGAAAAACTTAGAATATAAGAAACGCACAGTGTAGTACATAGTATATGAGTAAGTTGCACTGAAAAACTTAGAATATAAGAAACGCACAGTGTAGTACATAGTATATGAGTGAGTTGCACTAAAAAACTTAGAATATAAGAAACGCACAGTGTAGTACATAGTATATGAGTGAGTTGCACTGAAAAACTTAGAATTTACTGAAAAACCCGCATTACACGAAATGCACAGTGTAGTACATAGTATATGAGTGAGTGGCACTGAAAAACTCAGAATATAAGAAACGCACAGTGTAGTACATAGTATATGAATGAGTTGCACTGAAAAACTTAGAATATAAGAAACGCACAGTGTAGTACATAGTATATGAGTGAGTTGCACTGAAAAACTTAGAATATAAGAAACGCACAGTGTAGTACATAGTATATGAGTGAGTTGCACTGAAAAACTTAGAATATAAGAAACGCACAGTGTAGTACATAGTATATGAGTGAGTTGCACTGAAAAACTTAGAATATAAGAAACGCACAGTGTAGTACATAGTACATGAGTGAGTTGCACTGAAAAACTTAGAATATAAGAAACGCACAGTGTAGTACATAGTATATGAGTGAGTTGCACTGAAAAACTTAGAATATAAGAAACGCACAGTGTAGTACATAGTATATGAGTGAGTTGCACTGAAAAACTTTGAATATAAGAAACGCACAGTGTAGTACATGGTATATGAGTGAGTTGCACTGAAAAACTTAGAATGTAAGAAACGCACAGTGTAGTACATAGTATATGAGTGAGTTGCACTGAAAAACTTAGAATTTACTGAAAAACCCGCATTACACGAAATGCACAGTGTAGTACATAGTATATGAGTGAGTTGCATGAAAAACTTAGAATATAAGAAACGCACAGTGTAGTACATAGTATATGAGTGAGTTGCACTCAAAAACTTAGAATATAAGAAACGCACAGTGTAGTACATAGTATATGAGTGAGTTGCACTGAAAAACTTAGAATATAAGAAACGCACAGTGTAGTACATAGTATATGAGTGAGTTGCACTGAAAAACTTAGAATATAAGAAACGCACAGTGTAGTACATAGTATATGAGTGAGTTGCACTGAAAAACTTAGAATATAAGAAACGCACAGTGTAGTACATAGTATATGAGTGAGTTGCACTTAAAAACTTAGAATATAAGAAACGCACAGTGTAGTACATAGTATATGAGTGAGTTGCACTGAAAAACTTAGAATATAAGAAACGCACAGTGTAGTACATAGTATATGAGTGAGTTGCACTGAAAAACTTAGAATATAAGAAAAGCACAGTGTAGTACAAAGTATATGAGTGAGTTGCACTGAAAAACTTAGAATATAAGAAACGCACAGTGTAATACATAGTATATGAGTGAGTTGCACTGAAAAACTTAGAATATAAGAAATGCACAGTGTAGTACATGGTATATGAGTGAGTTGCACTGAAAAACTTAGAATATAAGAAACGCACAGTGTAGTACATAGTATATGAGTGAGTTGCACTGAAAAACTTAGAATATAAGAAACGCACAGTGTAGTACATAGTATATGAGTGAGTTGCACTGAAAAACTTAGAATATAAGAAACGCACAGTGTAGTACATAGTATATGAGTGAGTTGCACTGAAAAACTTAGAATATTTGAAACGCACAGTGTAGTACATAGTATATAAGTGAGTTGCACTGAAAAACTTACAATTTAAGAAACGCACAGTGTAGTACAGAGTATATGAGTGAGTTGCACTGAAAAACTTAGAATATAAGAAACGCACAGTGTAGTACATAGTATAAGAGTGAGTTGCACTGAAAAACTTAGAATATAAGAAACGCACAGTGTAGTACATAGTATATGAGTAAGTTGCACTGAAAAACTTAGAATATAAGAAACGCACAGTGTAGTACATAGTATATGAGTGAGTTGCACTAAAAAACTTAGAATATAAGAAACGCACAGTGTAGTACATAGTATATGAGTGAGTTGCACTGAAAAACTTAGAATTTACTGAAAAACCCGCATTACACGAAATGCACAGTGTAGTACATAGTATATGAGTGAGTGGCACTGAAAAACTCAGAATATAAGAAACGCACAGTGTAGTACATAGTATATGAATGAGTTGCACTGAAAAACTTAGAATATAAGAAACGCACAGTGTAGTACATAGTATATGAGTGAGTTGCACTGAAAAACTTAGAATATAAGAAACGCACAGTGTAGTACATAGTATATGAGTGAGTTGCACTGAAAAACTTAGAATATAAGAAACGCACAGTGTAGTACATAGTATATGAGTGAGTTGCACTGAAAAACTTAGAATATAAGAAACGCACAGTGTAGTACATAGTACATGAGTGAGTTGCACTGAAAAACTTAGAATATAAGAAACGCACAGTGTAGTACATAGTATATGAGTGAGTTGCACTGAAAAACTTAGAATATAAGAAACGCACAGTGTAGTACATAGTATATGAGTGAGTTGCACTGAAAAACTTAGAATATAAGAAACGCACAGTGTAGTACATAGTATATGAGTGAGTTGCACTAAAAAACTTAGAATATAAGAAACGCACAGTGTAGTACATAGTATATGAGTGAGTTGCACTGAAAAACTTAGAATTTACTGAAAAACCCGCATTACACGAAATGCACAGTGTAGTACATAGTATATGAGTGAGTTGCATGAAAAACTTAGAATATAAGAAACGCACAGTGTAGTACATAGTATATGAGTGAGTTGCACTCAAAAACTTAGAATTTACTGAAAAACCCGCATTACACGAAATGCACAGTGTAGTACATAGTATATGAGTGAGTTGCACTGAAAAACTTAGAATATAAGAAACGCACAGTGTAGTACATAGTATATGAGTGAGTTGCACTGAAAAACTTAGAATATAAGAAACGCACAGTGTAGTACATAGTATATGAGTGAGTTGCACTGAAAAACTTAGAATATAAGAAACGCACAGTGTAGTACATAGTATATGAGTGAGTTGCACTGAAAAACTTAGAATATAAGAAACGCACAGTGTAGTACATAGTATATGAGTGAGTTGCACTTAAAAACTTAGAATATAAGAAACGCACAGTGTAGTACATAGTATATGAGTGAGTTGCACTGAAAAACTTAGAATATAAGAAACGCACAGTGTAGTACATAGTATATGAGTGAGTTGCACTGAAAAACTTAGAATATAAGAAACGCAGAGTGTAGTACATAGTATATGAGTGAATTGCCCTGAAAAACTTAGAATATAAGAAACGCACAGTGTAGTACATAGTATATGAGTGAGTTGCACTGAAAAACTTAGAATATAAGAAACGCACAGGGTAGTACATAGTATATGAGTGAGTTGCACTGAAAAACTTAGAATATTAGAAACGCACAGTGTAGTACATAGTATATGAGTGAGTTGCACTGAAAAACTTAGAATATAAGAAACGCACAGTGTAGTACATAGTATAAGAGTGAGTTGCACTGAAAAACTTAGAATATAAGAAACGCACAGTGTAGTACATAGTATATGAGTAAGTTGCACTGAAAAACTTAGAATATAAGAAACGCACAGTGTAGTACATAGTATATGAGTGAGTTGCACTAAAAAACTTAGAATATAAGAAACGCACAGTGTAGTACATAGTATATGAGTGAGTTGCACTGAAAAACTTAGAATTTACTGAAAAACCCGCATTACACGAAATGCACAGTGTAGTACATAGTATATGAGTGAGTGGCACTGAAAAACTTAGAATATAAGAAACGCACAGTGTAGTACATAGTATATGAGTGAGTTGCACTGAAAAACTTAGAATATAAGAAACGCACAGTGTAGTACATAGTATATGAGTGAGTTGCACTGAAAAACTTAGAATATAAGAAACGCACAGTGTAGTACATAGTACATGAGTGAGTTGCACTGAAAAACTTAGAATATAAGAAACGCACAGTGTAGTACATAGTATATGAGTGAGTTGCACTGAAAAACTTAGAATATAAGAAACGCACAGTGTAGTACATAGTATATGAGTGAGTTGCACTGAAAAACTTAGAATATAAGAAACGCACAGTGTAGTACATAGTATATGTGTGAGTTGCACTAAAAAACTTAGAATATAAGAAACGCACAGTGTAGTACATAGTATATGAGTGAGTTGCACTGAAAAACTTAGAATTTACTGAAAAACCCGCATTACACGAAATGCACAGTGTAGTACATAGTATATGAGTGAGTTGCATGAAAAACTTAGAATATAAGAAACGCACAGTGTAGTACATAGTATATGAGTGAGTTGCACTCAAAAACTTAGAATTTACTGAAAAACCCGCATTACACGAAATGCACAGTGTAGTACATAGTATATGAGTGAGTTGCACTGAAAAACTTAGAATATAAGAAACGCACAGTGTAGTACATAGTATATGAGTGAGTTGCACTGAAAAACTTAGAATATAAGAAACGCACAGTGTAGTACATAGTATATGAGTGAGTTGCACTGAAAAACTTAGAATATAAGAAACGCACAGTGTAGTACATAGTATATGAGTGAGTTGCACTGAAAAACTTAGAATATAAGAAACGCACAGTGTAGTACATAGTATATGAGTGAGTTGCACTTAAAAACTTAGAATATAAGAAACGCACAGTGTAGTACATAGTATATGAGTGAATTGCACTGATAAACTTAGAATATAAGAAACGCACAGTGTAGTACATAGTATATGAGTGAGTTTCACTGAAAAACTTAGAATATAAGAAAAGCACAGTGTAGTACAAAGTATATGAGTGAGTTGCACTGAAAAACTTAGAATATAAGAAACGCACAGTGTAATACATAGTATATGAGTGAGTTGCACTGAAAAACTTAGAATATAAGAAACGCACAGTGTAGTACATGGTATATGAGTGAGTTGCACTGAAAAACTTAGAATGTAAGAAACGCACAGTGTAGTACATAGTATATGAGTGAGTTGCACTGAAAAACTTAGAATATAAGAAACGCACAGTGTAGTACATAGTATATGAGTGAGTTGCACTGAAAAACTTAGAATATAAGAAACGCACAGTGTAGTACATAGTATATGAGTGAGTTGCACTGAAAAACTTAGAATATAAGAAACGCACAGTGTAGTACATAGTATATGAGTGAGTTGCACTGAAAAACTTAGAATATAAGAAACGCACAGTGTAGTACATAGTATATGAGTGAGTTGCACTGAAAAACTTAGAATATAAGAAACGCACAGTGTAGTACATAGTATATGAGTGAGTTGCACTGAAAAACTTAGAATATAAGAAACGCACAGTGTAGTACATAGTATAAGAGTGAGTTGCACTGAAAAACTTAGAATATAAGAAACGCACAGTGTAGTACATAGTATATGAGTAAGTTGCACTGAAAAACTTAGAATATAAGAAACGCACAGTGTAGTACATAGTATATGAGTGAGTTGCACTGAAAAACTTAGAATATAAGAAAAGCACAGTGTAGTACAAAGTATATGAGTGAGTTGCACTGAAAAACTTAGAATATAAGAAACGCACAGTGTAATACATAGTATATGAGTGAGTTGCACTGAAAAACTTAGAATATAAGAAACGCACAGTGTAGTACATGGTATATGAGTGAGTTGCACTGAAAAACTTAGAATGTAAGAAACGCACAGTGTAGTACATAGTATATGAGTGAGTTGCACTGAAAAACTTAGAATATAAGAAACGCACAGTGTAGTACATAGTATATGAGTGAGTTGCACTGAAAAACTTAGAATATAAGAAACGCACAGTGTAGTACATAGTATATGAGTGAGTTGCACTGAAAAACTTAGAATATAAGAAACGCACAGTGTAGTACATAGTATATGAGTGAGTTGCACTGAAAAACTTAGAATATAAGAAACGCACAGTGTAGTACATAGTATATGAGTGAGTTGCACTGAAAAACTTACAATTTAAGAAACGCACAGTGTAGTACAGAGTATATGAGTGAGTTGCACTGAAAAACTTAGAATATAAGAAACGCACAGTGTAGTACATAGTATAAGAGTGAGTTGCACTGAAAAACTTAGAATATAAGAAACGCACAGTGTAGTACATAGTATATGAGTAAGTTGCACTGAAAAACTTAGAATATAAGAAACGCACAGTGTAGTACATAGTATATGAGTGAGTTGCACTGAAAAACTTAGAATATAAGAAACGCACAGTGTAGTACATAGTATAAGAGTGAGTTGCACTGAAAAACTTAGAATATAAGAAACGCACAGTGTAGTTCATAGTATATGAGTGAGTTGCACTGAAAAACTTAGAATATAAGAAACGCACAGTGTAGTACATAGTATATGAGTGAGTTGCACTGAAAAACTTAGAATATAAGAAACGCACAGTGTAGTACATAGTATATGAGTGAGTTGCACTGAAAAACTTAGAATATAAGAAACGCACAGTGTAGTACATAGTATATGAGTGAGTTGCACTGAAAAACTTAGAATATAAGAAACGCACAGTGTAGTACATAGTATATGAGTGAGTTGCACTGAAAAACTTAGAATATAAGAAACGCACAGTGTAGTACATAGTATATGAGTGAGTTGCACTGAAAAACTTAGAATATAAGAAACGCACAGTGTAGTACATAGTATAAGAGTGAGTTGCACTGAAAAACTTAGAATATAAGAAACGCACAGTGTAGTACATAGTATATGAGTAAGTTGCACTGAAAAACTTAGAATATAAGAAACGCACAGTGTAGTACATAGTATATGAGTGAGTTGCACTAAAAAACTTAGAATATAAGAAACGCACAGTGTAGTACATAGTATATGAGTGAGTTGCACTGAAAAACTTAGAATTTACTGAAAAACCCGCATTACTCGAAATGCACAGTGTAGTACATAGTATATGAGTGAGTGGCACTGAAAAACTCAGAATATAAGAAACGCACAGTGTAGTACATAGTATATGAGTGAGTTGCACTGAAAAACTTAGAATATAAGAAACGCACAGTGTAGTTCATAGTATATGAGTGAGTTGCACTGAAAAACTTAGAATATAAGAAACGCACAGTGTAGTACATAGTATATGAGTGAGTTGCACTGAAAAACTTAGAATATAAGAAACGCACAGTGTAGTACATAGTATATGAGTGAGTTGCACTGAAAAACTTAGAATATAAGAAACGCACAGTGTAGTACATAGTATATGAGTGAGTTGCACTGAAAAACTTAGAATATAAGAAACGCACAGTGTAGTACATAGTATATGAGTGAGTTGCACTGAAAAACTTAGAATATAAGAAACGCACAGTGTAGTACATAGTATATGAGTGAGTTGCACTGAAAAACTTAGAATATAAGAAACGCACAGTGTAGTACATAGTATAAGAGTGAGTTGCACTGAAAAACTTAGAATATAAGAAACGCACAGTGTAGTACATAGTATATGAGTATTTGCACTGAAAAACTTAGAATATAAGAAACGCACAGTGTAGTACATAGTATATGAGTGAGTTGCACTGAAAAACTTAGAATATAAGAAACGCACAGTGTAGTACATAGTATATGAGTGAGTTGCACTGAAAAACTTAGAATTTACTGAAAAACCCGCATTACACGAAATGCACAGTGTAGTACATAGTATATGAGTGAGTGGCACTGAAAAACTCAGAATATAAGAAACGCACAGTGTAGTACATAGTATATGAGTGAGTTGCACTGAAAAACTTAGAATATAAGAAACGCACAGTGTAGTACATAGTATATGAGTGAGTTGCACTGAAAAACTTAGAATATAAGAAACGCACAGTGTAGTACATAGTATATGAGTGAGTTGCACTGAAAAACTTAGAATATAAGAAACGCACAGTGTAGTACATAGTATATGAGTGAGTTGCACTGAAAAACTTAGAATATAAGAAACGCACAGTGTAGTACATAGTATATGAGTGAGTTGCACTGAAAAACTTAGAATATAAGAAACGCACAGTGTAGTACATAGTATATGAGTGAGTTGCATTGAAAAACATAGAATATAAGAAACGCACAGTGTAGTACATAGTATATGAGTGAGTTGCACTGAAAAACTTGGAATATAAGAAACGCACAGTGTAGTACATAGTTTATGAGTGAGTTGCACTAAAAAACTTAGAATATAAGAAACGCACAGTGTAGTACATAGTATATGAGTGAGTTGCACTCAAAAACTTAGAATATAAGAAACGCACAGTGTAGTACATAGTATATGAGTGAGTTGCACTGAAAAACTTAGAATATAAGAAAAGCACAGTGTAGTACAAAGTATATGAGTGAGTTGCACTGAAAAACTTAGAATATAAGAAACGCACAGTGTAGTACATAGTATATGAGTGAGTTGCACTCAAAAACTTAGAATATAAGAAACGCACAGTGTAGTACATAGTATATGAGTGAGTTGCACTGAAAAACTTAGAATATAAGAAAAGCACAGTGTAGTACAAAGTATATGAGTGAGTTGCACTGAAAAACTTAGAATATAAGAAACGCACAGTGTAGTACATAGTATATGAGTGAGTTGCACTGAAAAACTTAGAATATAAGAAACGCACAGTGTAGTACATAGTATATGAGTGAGTTGCACTGAAAAACTTAGAATATAAAAAACGCACAGTGTAGTACATAGTATATGAGTGAGTTGCACTGAAAAATTTAGAATATAAGAAACGCACAGTGTAGTACATAGTATATGAGTGAGTTGCACTGAAAAACTTAGAATATAAGAAACACACAGTGTAGTACATAGTATATGAGTGAGTTGCACTGAAAAACTTAGAATATAAGAAACGCACAGTGTAGTATATAGTATATGAGTGAGTTGCACTGAAAAACTTAGAATATAAGAAAAGCACAGTGTAGTACAAAGTATATGAGTGAGTTGCACTGAAAAACTTAGAATATAAGAAACGCACAGTGTAGTACATAGTATATGAGTGAGTTGCACTGAAAAACTTAGAATATAAGAAACGCACAGTGTAGTACATAGTATATGAGTGAGTTGCACTGAAAAACTTAGAATATAAGAAACGCACAGTGTAGTACATAGTATATGAGTGAGTTGCACTGAAAAACTTAGAATATAAGAAACGCACAGTGTAGTACATAGTATATGAGTGAGTTGCACTGAAAAACTTAGAATATAAGAAACGCACAGTGTAGTACATAGTATAAGAGTGAGTTGCACTGAAAAACTTAGAATATAAGAAACGCACAGTGTAGTACATAGTATATGAGTAAGTTGCACTGAAAAACTTAGAATATAAGAAACGCACAGTGTAGTACATAGTATATGAGTGAGTTGCACTAAAAAACTTAGAATATAAGAAACGCACAGTGTAGTACATAGTATATGAGTGAGTTGCACTGAAAAACTTAGAATTTACTGAAAAACCCGCATTACACGAAATGCACAGTGTAGTACATAGTATATGAGTGAGTGGCACTGAAAAACTCAGAATATAAGAAACGCACAGTGTAGTACATAGTATATGAGTGAGTTGCACTGAAAAACTTAGAATATAAGAAACGCACAGTGTAGTACATAGTATATGAGTGAGTTGCACTGAAAAACTTAGAATATAAGAAACGCACAGTGTAGTACATAGTATATGAGTGAGTTGCACTGAAAAACTTAGAATATAAGAAACGCACAGTGTAGTACATAGTATATGAGTGAGTTGCACTGAAAAACTTAGAATATAAGAAACGCACAGTGTAGTACATAGTATATGAGTGAGTTGCACTGAAAAACTTAGGATATAAGAAACGCAGAGTGTAGTACATAGTATATGAGTGAACTGCCCTGAAAAACTTAGAATATAAGAAACGCACAGTGTAGTACATAGTATATGAGTGAGTTGCACTGAAAAACTTAGAATATAAGAAACGCACAGGGTAGTACATAGTATATGAGTGAGTTGCACTGAAAAACATAGAATATACTAAGAAACGCACAGTGTAGTACATAGTATATGAGTGAGTTGCACTGAAAAACTTAGAATATAAGAAACGCAGAGTGTAGTACATAGTATATGAGTGAGTTGCACTGATAAACTTAGAATATAAGAAACGCACAGTGTAATACATAGTATATGAGTGAGTTGCACTGAAAAACTTAGAATATAAGAAACGCACAGTGTAGTACATGGTATATGAGTGAGTTGCACTGAAAAACTTAGAATATAAGAAACGCACAGTGTAGTACATAGTATATGAGTGAGTTGCACTGAAAAACTTAGAATATAAGAAACGCACAGTGTAGTACATAGTATATGAGTTAGTTGCACTGAAAAACTTAGAATATAAGAAACGCACAGTGTAGTACATAGTATATGAGTGAGTTGCACTGAAAAACTTAGAATATAAGAAACGCACAGTGTAGTACATAGTATATGAGTGAGTTGCACTGAAAAACTTAGAATATAAGAAACGCACAGTGTAGTACATAGTATATGAGTGAGTTGCACTGAAAAACTTACAATTTAAGAAACGCACAGTGTAGTACAGAGTATATGATTGAGTTGCACTGAAAAACTTAGAATATAAGAAACGCACAGTGTAGTACATAGTATAAGAGTGAGTTGCACTGAAAAACTTAGAATATAAGAAACGCACAGTGTAGTACATAGTATATGAGTAAGTTGCACTGAAAAACTTAGAATATAAGAAACGCACAGTGTAGTACATAGTATATGAGTGAGTTGCACTAAAAAACTTAGAATATAAGAAACGCACAGTGTAGTACATAGTATATGAGTGAGTTGCACTGAAAAACTTAGAATTTACTGAAAAACCCGCATTACTCGAAATGCACAGTGTAGTACATAGTATATGAGTGAGTGGCACTGAAAAACTCAGAATATAAGAAACGCACAGTGTAGTACATAGTATATGAGTGAGTTGCACTGAAAAACTTAGAATATAAGAAACGCACAGTGTAGTTCATAGTATATGAGTGAGTTGCACTGAAAAACTTAGAATATAAGAAACGCACAGTGTAGTACATAGTATATGAGTGAGTTGCACTGAAAAACTTAGAATATAAGAAACGCACAGTGTAGTACATAGTATATGAGTGAGTTGCACTGAAAAACTTAGAATATAAGAAACGCACAGTGTAGTACATAGTATATGAGTGAGTTGCACTGAAAAACTTAGAATATAAGAAACGCACAGTGTAGTACATAGTATATGAGTGAGTTGCACTGAAAAACTTAGAATATAAGAAACGCACAGTGTAGTACATAGTATATGAGTGAGTTGCACTGAAAAACTTAGAATATAAGAAACGCACAGTGTAGTACATAGTATAAGAGTGAGTTGCACTGAAAAACTTAGAATATAAGAAACGCACAGTGTAGTACATAGTATATGAGTATTTGCACTGAAAAACTTAGAATATAAGAAACGCACAGTGTAGTACATAGTATATGAGTGAGTTGCACTGAAAAACTTAGAATATAAGAAACGCACAGTGTAGTATATGAGTGAGTTGCACTGAAAATTTAGAATATATGAAACGCACAGTGTAGTACATAGTATATGAGTGAGTTGCACTGAAAAACTTAGAATATAAGAAACGCACAGTGTAGTACATAGTATATGAGTGAGTTGCACTGAAAAACTTAGAATTTACTGAAAAACCCGCATTACACGAAATGCACAGTGTAGTACATAGTATATGAGTGAGTGGCACTGAAAAACTCAGAATATAAGAAACGCACAGTGTAGTACATAGTATATGAGTGAGTTGCACTGAAAAACTTAGAATATAAGAAACGCACAGTGTAGTACATAGTATATGAGTGAGTTGCACTGAAAAACTTAGAATATACTAAGAAACGCACAGTGTAGTATATAGTATATGAGTGAGTTGCACTGAAAAACTTAGAATTTACTGAAAAACCCGCATTACACGAAATGCACAGTGTAGTACATAGTATATGAGTGAGTGGCACTGAAAAACTCAGAATATAAGAAACGCACAGTGTAGTACATAGTATATGAGTGAGTTGCACTGAAAAACTTAGAATATAAGAAACGCACAGGGTAGTACATAGTATATGAGTGAGTTGCACTGAAAAACTTAGAATATACTAAGAAACGCACAGTGTAGTACATAGTATATGAGTGAGTTGCACTGAAAAACTTAGAATATAAGAAACGCAGAGTGTAGTACATAGTATATGAGTGAGTTGCACTGATAAACTTAGAATATAAGAAACGCACAGTGTAATACATAGTATATGAGTGAGTTGCACTGAAAAACTTAGAATATAAGAAACGCACAGTGTAGTACATGGTATATGAGTGAGTTGCACTGAAAAACTTAGAATATAAGAAACGCACAGTGTAGTACATAGTATATGAGTGAGTTGCACTGAAAAACTTAGAATATAAGAAACGCACAGTGTAGTACATAGTATATGAGTTAGTTGCACTGAAAAACTTAGAATATAAGAAACGCACAGTGTAGTACATAGTATATGAGTGAGTTGCACTGAAAAACTTAGAATATAAGAAACGCACAGTGTAGTACATAGTATATGAGTGAGTTGCACTGAAAAACTTAGAATATAAGAAACGCACAGTGTAGTACATAGTATATGAGTGAGTTGCACTGAAAAACTTACAATTTAAGAAACGCACAGTGTAGTACAGAGTATATGATTGAGTTGCACTGAAAAACTTAGAATATAAGAAACGCACAGTGTAGTACATAGTATAAGAGTGAGTTGCACTGAAAAACTTAGAATATAAGAAACGCACAGTGTAGTACATAGTATATGAGTAAGTTGCACTGAAAAACTTAGAATATAAGAAACGCACAGTGTAGTACATAGTATATGAGTGAGTTGCACTAAAAAACTTAGAATATAAGAAACGCACAGTGTAGTACATAGTATATGAGTGAGTTGCACTGAAAAACTTAGAATTTACTGAAAAACCCGCATTACTCGAAATGCACAGTGTAGTACATAGTATATGAGTGAGTGGCACTGAAAAACTCAGAATATAAGAAACGCACAGTGTAGTACATAGTATATGAGTGAGTTGCACTGAAAAACTTAGAATATAAGAAACGCACAGTGTAGTTCATAGTATATGAGTGAGTTGCACTGAAAAACTTAGAATATAAGAAACGCACAGTGTAGTACATAGTATATGAGTGAGTTGCACTGAAAAACTTAGAATATAAGAAACGCACAGTGTAGTACATAGTATATGAGTGAGTTGCACTGAAAAACTTAGAATATAAGAAACGCACAGTGTAGTACATAGTATATGAGTGAGTTGCACTGAAAAACTTAGAATATAAGAAACGCACAGTGTAGTACATAGTATATGAGTGAGTTGCACTGAAAAACTTAGAATATAAGAAACGCACAGTGTAGTACATAGTATATGAGTGAGTTGCACTGAAAAACTTAGAATATAAGAAACGCACAGTGTAGTACATAGTATAAGAGTGAGTTGCACTGAAAAACTTAGAATATAAGAAACGCACAGTGTAGTACATAGTATATGAGTATTTGCACTGAAAAACTTAGAATATAAGAAACGCACAGTGTAGTACATAGTATATGAGTGAGTTGCACTGAAAAACTTAGAATATAAGAAACGCACAGTGTAGTATATGAGTGAGTTGCACTGAAAATTTAGAATATATGAAACGCACAGTGTAGTACATAGTATATGAGTGAGTTGCACTGAAAAACTTAGAATATAAGAAACGCACAGTGTAGTACATAGTATATGAGTGAGTTGCACTGAAAAACTTAGAATTTACTGAAAAACCCGCATTACACGAAATGCACAGTGTAGTACATAGTATATGAGTGAGTGGCACTGAAAAACTCAGAATATAAGAAACGCACAGTGTAGTACATAGTATATGAGTGAGTTGCACTGAAAAACTTAGAATATAAGAAACGCACAGTGTAGTACATAGTATATGAGTGAGTTGCACTGAAAAACTTAGAATATAAGAAACGCACAGTGTAGTACATAGTATATGAGTGAGTTGCACTGAAAAACTTAGAATATAAGAAACGCACAGTGTAGTACATAGTATATGAGTGAGTTGCACTGAAAAACTTAGAATATAAGAAACGCACAGTGTAGTACATAGTATATGAGTGAGTTGCACTGAAAAACTTAGAATATAAGAAACGCACAGTGTAGTACATAGTATATGAGTGAGTTGCATTGAAAAACATAGAATATAAGAAACGCACAGTGTAGTACATAGTATATGAGTGAGTTGCACTGAAAAACTTAGAATATAAGAAACGCACAGTGTAGTACATAGTTTATGAGTGAGTTGCACTGAAAAACTTAGAATATAAGAAACACACAGTGTAG
This sequence comes from Mus caroli, assembly GCF_978045245.1. Classification (NCBI taxonomy): domain Eukaryota; kingdom Metazoa; phylum Chordata; class Mammalia; order Rodentia; family Muridae; genus Mus; species Mus caroli. The sequence goes on along the minus strand of NW_028227284.1, from coordinate 2,993,556 downwards.
TACATAGTATATGAGTGAGTTGCACTGAAAAACTTAGAATATAAGAAACGCACAGTGTAGTATATAGTATATGAGTGAGTTGCACTGAAAAACTTAGAATATAAGAAAAGCACAGTGTAGTACAAAGTATATGAGTGAGTTGCACTGAAAAACTTAGAATATAAGAAACGCACAGTGTAGTACATAGTATATGAGTGAGTTGCACTGAAAAACTTAGAATATAAGAAACGCACAGTGTAGTACATAGTATATGAGTGAGTTGCACTGAAAAACTTAGAATATAAGAAACGCACAGTGTAGTACATAGTATATGAGTGAGTTGCACTGAAAAACTTAGAATATAAGAAACGCACAGTGTAGTACATAGTATATGAGTGAGTTGCACTGAAAAACTTAGAATATAAGAAACGCACAGTGTAGTACATAGTATATGAGTGAGTTGCACTGAAAAACTTAGAATATAAGAAACGCACAGTGTAGTACATAGTATAAGAGTGAGTTGCACTGAAAAACTTAGAATATAAGAAACGCACAGTGTAGTACATAGTATATGAGTATTTGCACTGAAAAACTTAGAATATAAGAAACGCACAGTGTAGTACATAGTATATGAGTGAGTTGCACTGAAAAACTTAGAATATAAGAAACGCACAGTGTAGTATATGAGTGAGTTGCACTGAAAATTTAGAATATATGAAACGCACAGTGTAGTACATAGTATATGAGTGAGTTGCACTGAAAAACTTAGAATATAAGAAACGCACAGTGTAGTACATAGTATATGAGTGAGTTGCACTGAAAAACTTAGAATTTACTGAAAAACCCGCATTACACGAAATGCACAGTGTAGTACATAGTATATGAGTGAGTGGCACTGAAAAACTCAGAATATAAGAAACGCACAGTGTAGTACATAGTATATGAGTGATTTGCACTGAAAAACTTAGAATATAAGAAACGCACAGTGTAGTACATAGTATATGAGTGAGTTGCACTGAAAAACTTAGAATATAAGAAACGCACAGTGTAGTACATAGTATATGAGTGAGTTGCACTGAAAAACTTAGAATATAAGAAACGCACAGTGTAGTACATAGTATATGAGTGAGTTGCACTGAAAAACTTAGAATATAAGAAACGCACAGTGTAGTACATAGTATATGAGTGAGTTGCACTGAAAAACTTAGAATATAAGAAACGCACAGTGTAGTACATAGTATATGAGTGAGTTGCACTGAAAAACTTAGAATATAAGAAACGCACAGTGTAGTACATAGTATATGAGTGAGTTGCACTGAAAAACTTAGAATATAAGAAACGCACAGTGTAGTACATAGTATATGAGTGAGTTGCACTGAAAAACTTAGAATATAAGAAACGCACAGTGTAGTACATAGTATAAGAGTGAGTTGCACTGAAAAACTTAGAATATAAGAAACGCACAGTGTAGTACATAGTATATGAGTATTTGCACTGAAAAACTTAGAATATAAGAAACGCACAGTGTAGTACATAGTATATGAGTGAGTTGCACTGAAAAACTTAGAATATAAGAAACGCACAGTGTAGTATATGAGTGAGTTGCACTGAAAATTTAGAATATATGAAACGCACAGTGTAGTACATAGTATATGAGTGAGTTGCACTGAAAAACTTAGAATATAAGAAACGCACAGTGTAGTACATAGTATATGAGTGAGTTGCACTGAAAAACTTAGAATTTACTGAAAAACCCGCATTACACGAAATGCACAGTGTAGTACATAGTATATGAGTGAGTGGCACTGAAAAACTCAGAATATAAGAAACGCACAGTGTAGTACATAGTATATGAGTGAGTTGCACTGAAAAACTTAGAATATAAGAAACGCACAGTGTAGTACATAGTATATGAGTGAGTTGCACTGAAAAACTTAGAATATAAGAAACGCACAGTGTAGTACATAGTATATGAGTGAGTTGCACTGAAAAACTTAGAATATAAGAAACGCACAGTGTAGTACATAGTATATGAGTGAGTTGCACTGAAAAACTTAGAATATAAGAAACGCACAGTGTAGTACATAGTATATGAGTGAGTTGCACTGAAAAACTTAGAATATAAGAAACGCACAGTGTAGTACATAGTATATGAGTGAGTTGCATTGAAAAACATAGAATATAAGAAACGCACAGTGTAGTACATAGTATATGAGTGAGTTGCACTGAAAAACTTAGAATATAAGAAACGCACAGTGTAGTACATAGTTTATGAGTGAGTTGCACTGAAAAACTTAGAATATAAGAAACACACAGTGTAGTACATAGTATATGAGTGAGTTGCACTGAAAAACTTAGAATATAAGAAACGCACAGTGTAGTATATAGTATATGAGTGAGTTGCACTGAAAAACTTAGAATATAAGAAAAGCACAGTGTAGTACAAAGTATATGAGTGAGTTGCACTGAAAAACTTAGAATATAAGAAACGCACAGTGTAGTACATAGTATATGAGTGAGTTGCACTGAAAAACTTAGAATATAAGAAACGCACAGTGTAGTACATAGTATATGAGTGAGTTGCACTGAAAAACTTAGAATATAAGAAACGCACAGTGTAGTACATAGTATATGAGTGAGTTGCACTGAAAAACTTAGAATATAAGAAACGCACAGTGTAGTACATAGTATATGAGTGAGTTGCACTGAAAAACTTAGAATATAAGAAACGCACAGTGTAGTACATAGTATATGAGTGAGTTGCACTGAAAAACTTAGAATATAAGAAACGCACAGTGTAGTACATAGTATAAGAGTGAGTTGCACTGAAAAACTTAGAATATAAGAAACGCACAGTGTAGTACATAGTATATGAGTATTTGCACTGAAAAACTTAGAATATAAGAAACGCACAGTGTAGTACATAGTATATGAGTGAGTTGCACTGAAAAACTTAGAATATAAGAAACGCACAGTGTAGTATATGAGTGAGTTGCACTGAAAATTTAGAATATATGAAACGCACAGTGTAGTACATAGTATATGAGTGAGTTGCACTGAAAAACTTAGAATATAAGAAACGCACAGTGTAGTACATAGTATATGAGTGAGTTGCACTGAAAAACTTAGAATTTACTGAAAAACCCGCATTACACGAAATGCACAGTGTAGTACATAGTATATGAGTGAGTGGCACTGAAAAACTCAGAATATAAGAAACGCACAGTGTAGTACATAGTATATGAGTGATTTGCACTGAAAAACTTAGAATATAAGAAACGCACAGTGTAGTACATAGTATATGAGTGAGTTGCACTGAAAAACTTAGAATATAAGAAACGCACAGTGTAGTACATAGTATATGAGTGAGTTGCACTGAAAAACTTAGAATATAAGAAACGCACAGTGTAGTACATAGTATATGAGTGAGTTGCACTGAAAAACTTAGAATATAAGAAACGCACAGTGTAGTACATAGTATATGAGTGAGTTGCACTGAAAAACTTAGAATATAAGAAACGCACAGTGTAGTACATAGTATATGAGTGAGTTGCATTGAAAAACATAGAATATAAGAAACGCACAGTGTAGTACATAGTATATGAGTGAGTTGCACTGAAAAACTTAGAATATAAGAAACGCACAGTGTAGTACATAGTTTATGAGTGAGTTGCACTGAAAAACTTAGAATATAAGAAACGCACAGTGTAGTACATAGTATATGAGTGAGTTGCACTAAAAAACTTAGAATATAAGAAACTCACAGTGTAGTACATAGTATATGAGTGAGTTGCACTCAAAAACTTAGAATATAAGAAACGCACAGTGTAGTACATAGTATATGAGTGAGTTGCACTGAAAAACTTAGAATATAAGAAAAGCACAGTGTAGTACAAAGTATATGAGTGAGTTGCACTGAAAAACTTAGAATATAAGAAACGCACAGTGTAGTACATAGTATATGAGTGAGTTGCACTCAAAAACTTAGAATATAAGAAACGCACAGTGTAGTACATAGTATATGAGTGAGTTGCACTGAAAAACTTAGAATATAAGAAAAGCACAGTGTAGTACAAAGTATATGAGTGAGTTGCACTGAAAAACTTAGAATATAAGAAACGCACAGTGTAGTACATAGTATATGAGTGAGTTGCACTGAAAAACTTAGAATATAAGAAACGCACAGTGTAGTACATAGTATATGAGTGAGTTGCACTGAAAAACTTAGAATATAAGAAACGCACAGTGTAGTACATAGTATATGAGTGAGTTGCACTGAAAAACTTAGAATATAAGAAACGCACAGTGTAGTACATAGTATATGAGTGAGTTGCACTGAAAAACTTAGAATATAAGAAACGCACAGTGTAGTACATAGTATAAGAGTGAGTTGCACTGAAAAACTTAGAATATAAGAAACGCACAGTGTAGTACATAGTATATGAGTATTTGCACTGAAAAACTTAGAATATAAGAAACGCACAGTGTAGTACATAGTATATGAGTGAGTTGCACTGAAAAACTTAGAATATAAGAAACGCACAGTGTAGTATATGAGTGAGTTGCACTGAAAATTTAGAATATATGAAACGCACAGTGTAGTACATAGTATATGAGTGAGTTGCACTGAAAAACTTAGAATATAAGAAACGCACAGTGTAGTACATAGTATATGAGTGAGTTGCACTGAAAAACTTAGAATTTACTGAAAAACCCGCATTACACGAAATGCACAGTGTAGTACATAGTATATGAGTGAGTGGCACTGAAAAACTCAGAATATAAGAAACGCACAGTGTAGTACATAGTATATGAGTGAGTTGCACTGAAAAACTTAGAATATAAGAAACGCACAGTGTAGTACATAGTATATGAGTGAGTTGCACTGAAAAACTTAGAATATAAGAAACGCACAGTGTAGTACATAGTATATGAGTGAGTTGCACTGAAAAACTTAGAATATAAGAAACGCACAGTGTAGTACATAGTATATGAGTGAGTTGCACTGAAAAACTTAGAATATAAGAAACGCACAGTGTAGTACATAGTATATGAGTGAGTTGCACTGAAAAACTTAGAATATAAGAAACGCACAGTGTAGTACATAGTATATGAGTGAGTTGCATTGAAAAACATAGAATATAAGAAACGCACAGTGTAGTACATAGTATATGAGTGAGTTGCACTGAAAAACTTAGAATATAAGAAACGCACAGTGTAGTACATAGTTTATGAGTGAGTTGCACTGAAAAACTTAGAATATAAGAAACGCACAGTGTAGTACATAGTATATGAGTGAGTTGCACTAAAAAACTTAGAATATAAGAAACTCAAGTGTAGTACATAGTATATGAGTGAGTTGCACTCAAAAACTTAGAATATAAGAAACGCACAGTGTAGTACATAGTATATGAGTGAGTTGCACTGAAAAACTTAGAATATAAGAAAAGCACAGTGTAGTACAAAGTATATGAGTGAGTTGCACTGAAAAACTTAGAATATAAGAAACGCACAGTGTAGTACATAGTATATGAGTGAGTTGCACTCAAAAACTTAGAATATAAGAAACGCACAGTGTAGTACATAGTATATGAGTGAGTTGCACTGAAAAACTTAGAATATAAGAAAAGCACAGTGTAGTACAAAGTATATGAGTGAGTTGCACTGAAAAACTTAGAATATAAGAAACGCACAGTGTAGTACATAGTATATGAGTGAGTTGCACTGAAAAACTTAGAATATAAGAAACGCACAGTGTAGTACATAGTATATGAGTGAGTTGCACTGAAAAACTTAGAATATAAGAAACGCACAGTGTAGTACATAGTATATGAGTGAGTTGCACTGAAAAACTTAGAATATAAAAAACGCACAGTGTAGTACATAGTATATGAGTGAGTTGCACTGAAAAACTTAGAATATAAGAAACGCACAGTGTAGTACATAGTATATGAGTGAGTTGCACTGAAAAACTTAGAATATAAGAAACACACAGTGTAGTACATAGTATATGAGTGAGTTGCACTGAAAAATTTAGAATATAAGAAACGCACAGTGTAGTATATAGTATATGAGTGAGTTGCACTGAAAAACTTAGAATATAAGAAAAGCACAGTGTAGTACAAAGTATATGAGTGAGTTGCACTGAAAAACTTAGAATATAAGAAACGCACAGTGTAGTACATAGTATATGAGTGAGTTGCACTGAAAAACTTAGAATATAAGAAACGCACAGTGTAGTACATAGTATATGAGTGAGTTGCACTGAAAAACTTAGAATATAAGAAACGCACAGTGTAGTACATAGTATATGAGTGAGTTGCACTGAAAAACTTAGAATATAAGAAACGCACAGTGTAGTACATAGTATATGAGTGAGTTGCACTGAAAAACTTAGAATATAAGAAACGCACAGTGTAGTACATAGTATATGAGTGAGTTGCACTGAAAAACTTAGAATATAAAAAACGCACAGTGTAGTACATAGTATATGAGTGAGTTGCACTGAAAAACTTAGAATATAAGAAACGCACAGTGTAGTACATAGTATATGAGTGAGTTGCACTGAAAAACTTAGAATATAAGAAACGCACAGTGTAGTACATAGTATAAGAGTGAGTTGCACTGAAAAACTTAGAATATAAGAAACGCACAGTGTAGTACATAGTATATGAGTAAGTTGCACTGAAAAACTTAGAATATAAGAAACGCACAGTGTAGTACATAGTATATGAGTGAGTTGCACTAAAAAACTTAGAATATAAGAAACGCACAGTGTAGTACATAGTATATGAGTGAGTTGCACTGAAAAACTTAGAATTTACTGAAAAACCCGCATTACACGAAATGCACAGTGTAGTACATAGTATATGAGTGAGTGGCACTGAAAAACTCAGAATATAAGAAACGCACAGTGTAGTACATAGTATATGAGTGAGTTGCACTGAAAAACTTAGAATATAAGAAACGCACAGTGTAGTACATAGTATATGAGTGAGTTGCAGTGAAAAACTTAGAATATAAGAAACGCACAGTGTAGTACATAGTATATGAGTGAGTTGCACTGAAAAACTTAGAATATAAGAAACGCACAGTGTAGTACATAGTATATGAGTGAGTTGCACTGAAAAACTTAGAATATAAGAAACGCACAGTGTAGTACATAGTATATGAGTGAGTTGCACTGAAAAACTTAGAATATAAGAAACGCACAGTGTAGTACATAGTATATGAGTGAGTTGCACTGAAAAACTTAGAATATAAGAAACGCACAGTGTAGTACATAGTATATGAGTGAGTTGCACTGAAAAACTTAGAATATAAAAAACGCACAGTGTAGTACATAGTATATGAGTGAGTTGCACTGAAAAACTTAGAATATAAGAAACGCACAGTGTAGTACATAGTATATGAGTGAGTTGCACTGAAAAACTTAGAATATAAGAAACGCACAGTGTAGTACATAGTATAAGAGTGAGTTGCACTGAAAAACTTAGAATATAAGAAACGCACAGTGTAGTACATAGTATATGAGTAAGTTGCACTGAAAAACTTAGAATATAAGAAACGCACAGTGTAGTACATAGTATATGAGTGAGTTGCACTAAAAAACTTAGAATATAAGAAACGCACAGTGTAGTACATAGTATATGAGTGAGTTGCACTGAAAAACTTAGAATTTACTGAAAAACCCGCATTACACGAAATGCACAGTGTAGTACATAGTATATGAGTGAGTGGCACTGAAAAACTCAGAATATAAGAAACGCACAGTGTAGTACATAGTATATGAGTGAGTTGCACTGAAAAACTTAGAATATAAGAAACGCACAGTGTAGTACATAGTATATGAGTGAGTTGCACTGAAAAACTTAGAATATAAGAAACGCACAGTGTAGTACATAGTATATGAGTGAGTTGCACTGAAAAACTTAGAATATAAGAAACGCACAGTGTAGTACATAGTATATGAGTGAGTTGCACTGAAAAACTTAGAATATAAGAAACGCACAGTGTAGTACATAGTATATGAGTGAGTTGCACTGAAAAACTTAGGATATAAGAAACGCAGAGTGTAGTACATAGTATATGAGTGAACTGCCCTGAAAAACTTAGAATATAAGAAACGCACAGTGTAGTACATAGTATATGAGTGAGTTGCACTGAAAAACTTAGAATATAAGAAACGCACAGGGTAGTACATAGTATATGAGTGAGTTGCACTGAAAAACTTAGAATATACTAAGAAACGCACAGTGTAGTACATAGTATATGAGTGAGTTGCACTGAAAAACTTAGAATATAAGAAACGCACAGTGTAGTACATAGTATATGAGTGAGTTGCACTGATAAACTTAGAATATAAGAAACGCACAGTGTAATACATAGTATATGAGTGAGTTGCACTGAAAAACTTAGAATATAAGAAACGCACAGTGTAGTACATGGTATATGAGTGAGTTGCACTGAAAAACTTAGAATATAAGAAACGCACAGTGTAGTACATAGTATATGAGTGAGTTGCACTGAAAAACTTAGAATATAAGAAACGCACAGTGTAGTACATAGTATATGAGTTAGTTGCACTGAAAAACTTAGAATATAAGAAACGCACAGTGTAGTACATAGTATATGAGTGAGTTGCACTGAAAAACTTAGAATATAAGAAACGCACAGTGTAGTACATAGTATATGAGTGAGTTGCACTGAAAAACTTAGAATATAAGAAACGCACAGTGTAGTACATAGTATATGAGTGAGTTGCACTGAAAAACTTACAATTTAAGAAACGCACAGTGTAGTACAGAGTATATGATTGAGTTGCACTGAAAAACTTAGAATATAAGAAACACACAGTGTAGTACATAGTATAAGAGTGAGTTGCACTGAAAAACTTAGAATATAAGAAACGCACAGTGTAGTACATAGTATATGAGTAAGTTGCACTGAAAAACTTAGAATATAAGAAACGCACAGTGTAGTACATAGTATATGAGTGAGTTGCACTAAAAAACTTAGAATATAAGAAACGCACAGTGTAGTACATAGTATATGAGTGAGTTGCACTGAAAAACTTAGAATTTACTGAAAAACCCGCATTACACGAAATGCACAGTGTAGTACATAGTATATGAGTGAGTGGCACTGAAAAACTCAGAATATAAGAAACGCACAGTGTAGTACATAGTATATGAGTGAGTTGCACTGAAAAACTTAGAATATAAGAAACGCACAGTGTAGTTCATAGTATATGAGTGAGTTGCACTGAAAAACTTAGAATATAAGAAACGCACAGTGTAGTACATAGTATATGAGTGAGTTGCACTGAAAAACTTAGAATATAAGAAACGCACAGTGTAGTACATAGTATATGAGTGAGTTGCACTGAAAAACTTAGAATATAAGAAACGCACAGTGTAGTACATAGTATATGAGTGAGTTGCACTGAAAAACTTAGAATATAAGAAACGCACAGTGTAGTACATAGTATATGAGTGAGTTGCACTGAAAAACTTAGAATATAAAAAACGCACAGTGTAGTACATAGTATATGAGTGAGTTGCACGGAAAAACCTAGAATTTAAGAAACGCACAGTGTAGTACATAGTATATGAGTGAGTTGCACTGAAAAACCTAGAATATAAGAAACGCACAGTGTAGTACATAGTATATGAGTGAGTTGCACTGAAAAACTTAGAATATAAGAAACGCACAGTGTAGTACATAGTATATGAGTGAGTTGCACTGAAAAACTTAGAATATAAGAAAAGCACAGTGTAGTACATAGTATATGAGTGAGTTGCACTGAAAAACTTAGAATATAAGAAACGCACAGTGTAGTACATAGTATATGAGTGAGTTGCACTGAAAAACTTAGAATATAAGAAACGCACAGTGTAGTACATAGTATATGAGTGAGTTGCACTGAAAAACTTAGAATATAAGAAACGCACAGTGTAGTACATAGTATAAGAGTGAGTTGCACTGAAAAACTTAGAATATAAGAAACGCACAGTGTAGTACATAGTATATGAGTATTTGCACTGAAAAACTTAGAATATAAGAAACGCACAGTGTAGTACATAGTATATGAGTGAGTTGCACTGAAAAACTTAGAATATAAGAAACGCACAGTGTAGTATATGAGTGAGTTGCACTGAAAATTTAGAATATATGAAACGCACAGTGTAGTACATAGTATATGAGTGAGTTGCACTGAAAAACTTAGAATATAAGAAACGCACAGTGTAGTACATAGTATATGAGTGAGTTGCACTGAAAAACTTAGAATTTACTGAAAAACCCGCATTACACGAAATGCACAGTGTAGTACATAGTATATGAGTGAGTGGCACTGAAAAACTCAGAATATAAGAAACGCACAGTGTAGTACATAGTATATGAGTGAGTTGCACTGAAAAACTTAGAATATAAGAAACGCACAGTGTAGTACATAGTATATGAGTGAGTTGCACTGAAAAACTTAGAATATAAGAAACGCACAGTGTAGTACATAGTATATGAGTGAGTTGCACTGAAAAACTTAGAATATAAGAAACGCACAGTGTAGTACATAGTATATGAGTGAGTTGCACTGAAAAACTTAGAATATAAGAAACGCACAGTGTAGTACATAGTATATGAGTGAGTTGCACTGAAAAACTTAGAATATAAGAAACGCACAGTGTAGTACATAGTATATGAGTGAGTTGCATTGAAAAACATAGAATATAAGAAACGCACAGTGTAGTACATAGTATATGAGTGAGTTGCACTGAAAAACTTAGAATATAAGAAACGCACAGTGTAGTACATAGTTTATGAGTGAGTTGCACTGAAAAACTTAGAATATAAGAAACACACAGTGTAGTACATAGTATATGAGTGAGTTGCACTGAAAAACTTAGAATATAAGAAACGCACAGTGTAGTATATAGTATATGAGTGAGTTGCACTGAAAAACTTAGAATATAAGAAAAGCACAGTGTAGTACAAAGTATATGAGTGAGTTGCACTGAAAAACTTAGAATATAAGAAACGCACAGTGTAGTACATAGTATATGAGTGAGTTGCACTGAAAAACTTAGAATATAAGAAACGCACAGTGTAGTACATAGTATATGATTGAGTTGCACTGAAAAACTTAGAATATAAGAAACGCACAGTGTAGTACATAGTATATGAGTGAGTTGCACTGAAAAACTTAGAATATAAGAAACGCACAGTGTAGTACATAGTATATGAGTGAGTTGCACTGAAAAACTTAGAATATAAGAAACGCACAGTGTAGTACATAGTATATGAGTGAGTTGCACTGAAAAACTTAGAATATAAGAAACGCACAGTGTAGTACATAGTATAAGAGTGAGTTGCACTGAAAAACTTAGAATATAAGAAACGCACAGTGTAGTACATAGTATATGAGTATTTGCACTGAAAAACTTAGAATATAAGAAACGCACAGTGTAGTACATAGTATATGAGTGAGTTGCACTGAAAAACTTAGAATATAAGAAACGCACAGTGTAGTATATGAGTGAGTTGCACTGAAAATTTAGAATATATGAAACGCACAGTGTAGTACATAGTATATGAGTGAGTTGCACTGAAAAACTTAGAATATAAGAAACGCACAGTGTAGTACATAGTATATGAGTGAGTTGCACTGAAAAACTTAGAATTTACTGAAAAACCCGCATTACACGAAATGCACAGTGTAGTACATAGTATATGAGTGAGTGGCACTGAAAAACTCAGAATATAAGAAACGCACAGTGTAGTACATAGTATATGAGTGATTTGCACTGAAAAACTTAGAATATAAGAAACGCACAGTGTAGTACATAGTATATGAGTGAGTTGCACTGAAAAACTTAGAATATAAGAAACGCACAGTGTAGTACATAGTATATGAGTGAGTTGCACTGAAAAACTTAGAATATAAGAAACGCACAGTGTAGTACATAGTATATGAGTGAGTTGCACTGAAAAACTTAGAATATAAGAAACGCACAGTGTAGTACATAGTATATGAGTGAGTTGCACTGAAAAACTTAGAATATAAGAAACGCACAGTGTAGTACATAGTATATGAGTGAGTTGCATTGAAAAACATAGAATATAAGAAACGCACAGTGTACTACATAGTATATGAGTGAGTTGCACTGAAAAACTTAGAATATAAGAAACGCACAGTGTAGTACATAGTTTATGAGTGAGTTGCACTGAAAAACTTAGAATATAAGAAACGCACAGTGTAGTATATAGTATATGAGTGAGTTGCACTGAAAAACTTAGAATATAAGAAAAGCACAGTGTAGTACAAAGTATATGAGTGAGTTGCACTGAAAAACTTAGAATATAAGAAACGCACAGTGTAGTACATAGTATATGAGTGAGTTGCACTGAAAAACTTAGAATATAAGAAACGCACAGTGTAGTACATAGTATATGATTGAGTTGCACTGAAAAACTTAGAATATAAGAAACGCACAGTGTAGTACATAGTATATGAGTGAGTTGCACTGAAAAACTTAGAATATAAGAAACGCACAGTGTAGTACATAGTATATGAGTGAGTTGCACTGAAAAACTTAGAATATAAGAAACGCACAGTGTAGTACATAGTATATGAGTGAGTTGCACTGAAAAACTTAGAATATAAGAAACGCACAGTGTAGTACATAGTATAAGAGTGAGTTGCACTGAAAAACTTAGAATATAAGAAACGCACAGTGTAGTACATAGTATATGAGTATTTGCACTGAAAAACTTAGAATATAAGAAACGCACAGTGTAGTACATAGTATATGAGTGAGTTGCACTGAAAAACTTAGAATATAAGAAACGCACAGTGTAGTATATGAGTGAGTTGCACTGAAAATTTAGAATATATGAAACGCACAGTGTAGTACATAGTATATGAGTGAGTTGCACTGAAAAACTTAGAATATAAGAAACGCACAGTGTAGTACATAGTATATGAGTGAGTTGCACTGAAAAACTTAGAATTTACTGAAAAACCCGCATTACACGAAATGCACAGTGTAGTACATAGTATATGAGTGAGTGGCACTGAAAAACTCAGAATATAAGAAACGCACAGTGTAGTACATAGTATATGAGTGATTTGCACTGAAAAACTTAGAATATAAGAAACGCACAGTGTAGTACATAGTATATGAGTGAGTTGCACTGAAAAACTTAGAATATAAGAAACGCACAGTGTAGTACATAGTATATGAGTGAGTTGCACTGAAAAACTTAGAATATAAGAAACGCACAGTGTAGTACATAGTATATGAGTGAGTTGCACTGAAAAACTTAGAATATAAGAAACGCACAGTGTAGTACATAGTATATGAGTGAGTTGCACTGAAAAACTTAGAATATAAGAAACGCACAGTGTAGTACATAGTATATGAGTGAGTTGCATTGAAAAACATAGAATATAAGAAACGCACAGTGTACTACATAGTATATGAGTGAGTTGCACTGAAAAACTTAGAATATAAGAAACGCACAGTGTAGTACATAGTTTATGAGTGAGTTGCACTGAAAAACTTAGAATATAAGAAACGCACAGTGTAGTACATAGTATATGAGTGAGTTGCACTAAAAAACTTAGAATATAAGAAACTCACAGTGTAGTACATAGTATATGAGTGAGTTGCACTCAAAAACTTAGAATATAAGAAACGCACAGTGTAGTACATAGTATATGAGTGAGTTGCACTGAAAAACTTAGAATATAAGAAAAGCACAGTGTAGTACAAAGTATATGAGTGAGTTGCACTGAAAAACTTAGAATATAAGAAACGCACAGTGTAGTACATAGTATATGAGTGAGTTGCACTCAAAAACTTAGAATATAAGAAACGCACAGTGTAGTACATAGTATATGAGTGAGTTGCACTGAAAAACTTAGAATATAAGAAACGCACAGTGTAGTACATAGTATATGAGTGAGTTGCACTGAAAAACTTAGAATATAAGAAACGCACAGTGTAGTACATAGTATAAGAGTGAGTTGCACTGAAAAACTTAGAATATAAGAAACGCACAGTGTAGTACATAGTATATGAGTATTTGCACTGAAAAACTTAGAATATAAGAAACGCACAGTGTAGTACATAGTATATGAGTGAGTTGCACTGAAAAACTTAGAATATTAGAAACGCACAGTGTAGTATATGAGTGAGTTGCACTGAAAATTTAGAATATATGAAACGCACAGTGTAGTACATAGTATATGAGTGAGTTGCACTGAAAAACTTAGAATATAAGAAACGCACAGTGTAGTACATAGTATATGAGTGAGTTGCACTGAAAAACTTAGAATTTACTGAAAAACCCGCATTACACGAAATGCACAGTGTAGTACATAGTATATGAGTGAGTGGCACTGAAAAACTCAGAATATAAGAAACGCACAGTGTAGTACATAGTATATGAGTGAGTTGCACTGAAAAACTTAGAATATAAGAAACGCACAGTGTAGTACATAGTATATGAGTGAGTTGCACTGAAAAACTTAGAATATAAGAAACGCACAGTGTAGTACATAGTATATGAGTGAGTTGCACTGAAAAACTTAGAATATAAGAAACGCACAGTGTAGTACATAGTTTATGAGTGAGTTGCACTGAAAAACTTAGAATATAAGAAACGCACAGTGTAGTACATAGTATATGAGTGAGTTGCACTAAAAAACTTAGAATATAAGAAACTCACAGTGTAGTACATAGTATATGAGTGAGTTGCACTCAAAAACTTAGAATATAAGAAACGCACAGTGTAGTACATAGTATATGAGTGAGTTGCACTGAAAAACTTAGAATATAAGAAAAGCACAGTGTAGTACAAAGTATATGAGTGAGTTGCACTGAAAAACTTAGAATATAAGAAACGCACAGTGTAGTACATAGTATATGAGTGAGTTGCACTCAAAAACTTAGAATATAAGAAACGCACAGTGTAGTACATAGTATATGAGTGAGTTGCACTGAAAAACTTAGAATATAAGAAACGCACAGTGTAGTACATAGTATATGAGTGAGTTGCACTGAAAAACTTAGAATATAAGAAACGCACAGTGTAGTACATAGTATAAGAGTGAGTTGCACTGAAAAACTTAGAATATAAGAAACGCACAGTGTAGTACATAGTATATGAGTATTTGCACTGAAAAACTTAGAATATAAGAAACGCACAGTGTAGTACATAGTATATGAGTGAGTTGCACTGAAAAACTTAGAATATAAGAAACGCACAGTGTAGTATATGAGTGAGTTGCACTGAAAATTTAGAATATATGAAACGCACAGTGTAGTACATAGTATATGAGTGAGTTGCACTGAAAAACTTAGAATATAAGAAACGCACAGTGTAGTACATAGTATATGAGTGAGTTGCACTGAAAAACTTAGAATTTACTGAAAAACCCGCATTACACGAAATGCACAGTGTAGTACATAGTATATGAGTGAGTGGCACTGAAAAACTCAGAATATAAGAAACGCACAGTGTAGTACATAGTATATGAGTGAGTTGCACTGAAAAACTTAGAATATAAGAAACGCACAGTGTAGTACATAGTATATGAGTGAGTTGCACTGAAAAACTTAGAATATAAGAAACGCACAGTGTAGTACATAGTATATGAGTGAGTTGCACTGAAAAACTTAGAATATAAGAAACGCACAGTGTAGTACATAGTATATGAGTGAGTTGCACTGAAAAACTTAGAATATAAGAAACGCACAGTGTAGTACATAGTATATGAGTGAGTTGCACTGAAAAACTTAGAATATAAGAAACGCACAGTGTAGTACATAGTATATGAGTGAGTTGCATTGAAAAACATAGAATATAAGAAACGCACAGTGTAGTACATAGTATATGAGTGAGTTGCACTGAAAAACTTAGAATATAAGAAACGCACAGTGTAGTACATAGTTTATGAGTGAGTTGCACTGAAAAACTTAGAATATAAGAAACGCACAGTGTAGTACATAGTATATGAGTGAGTTGCACTAAAAAACTTAGAATATAAGAAACTCACAGTGTAGTACATAGTATATGAGTGAGTTGCACTCAAAAACTTAGAATATAAGAAACGCACAGTGTAGTACATAGTATATGAGTGAGTTGCACTGAAAAACTTAGAATATAAGAAATCACAGTGTAGTACAAAGTATATGAGTGAGTTGCACTGAAAAACTTAGAATATAAGAAACGCACAGTGTAGTACATAGTATATGAGTGAGTTGCACTCAAAAACTTAGAATATAAGAAACGCACAGTGTAGTACATAGTATATGAGTGAGTTGCACTGAAAAACTTAGAATATAAGAAAAGCACAGTGTAGTACAAAGTATATGAGTGAGTTGCACTGAAAAACTTAGAATATAAGAAACGCACAGTGTAGTACATAGTATATGAGTGAGTTGCACTGAAAAACTTAGAATATAAGAAACGCACAGTGTAGTACATAGTATATGAGTGAGTTGCACTGAAAAACTTAGAATATAAGAAACGCACAGTGTAGTACATAGTATATGAGTGAGTTGCACTGAAAAACTTAGAATATAAAAAACGCACAGTGTAGTACATAGTATATGAGTGAGTTGCACTGAAAAACTTAGAATATAAGAAACACACAGTGTAGTACATAGTATATGAGTGAGTTGCACTGAAAAACTTAGAATATAAGAAACACACAGTGTAGTACATAGTATATGAGTGAGTTGCACTGAAAAACTTAGAATATAAGAAACGCACAGTGTAGTATATAGTATATGAGTGAGTTGCACTGAAAAACTTAGAATATAAGAAAAGCACAGTGTAGTACAAAGTATATGAGTGAGTTGCACTGAAAAACTTAGAATATAAGAAACGCACAGTGTAGTACATAGTATATGAGTGAGTTGCACTGAAAAACTTAGAATATAAGAAACGCACAGTGTAGTACATAGTATATGAGTGAGTTGCACTGAAAAACTAAGAATATAAGAAACGCACAGTGTAATACATAGTATATGAGTGAGTTGCACTGAAAAACTTAGAATATAAGAAACGCACAGTGTAGTACATGGTATATGAGTGAGTTGCACTGAAAAACTTAGAATATAAGAAACGCACAGTGTAGTACATAGTATATGAGTGAGTTGCACTGAAAAACTTAGAATATAAGAAACGCACAGTGTAGTACATAGTATATGAGTGAGTTGCACTGAAAAACTTAGAATATAAGAAACGCACAGTGTAGTACATAGTATATGAGTGAGTTGCACTGAAAAACTTAGAATATAAGAAACGCACAGTGTAGTACATAGTATATGAGTGAGTTGCACTGAAAAACTTAGAATATAAGAAACGCACAGTGTAGTACATAGTATATGAGTGAGTTGCACTGAAAAACTTACAATTTAAGAAACGCACAGTGTAGTACAGAGTATATGATTGAGTTGCACTGAAAAACTTAGAATATAAGAAACGCACAGTGTAGTACATAGTATAAGAGTGAGTTGCACTGAAAAACTTAGAATATAAGAAACGCACAGTGTAGTACATAGTATATGAGTAAGTTGCACTGAAAAACTTAGAATATAAGAAACGCACAGTGTAGTACATAGTATATGAGTGAGTTGCACTAAAAAACTTAGAATATAAGAAACGCACAGTGTAGTACATAGTATATGAGTGAGTTGCACTGAAAAACTTAGAATTTACTGAAAAACCCGCATTACACGAAATGCACAGTGTAGTACATAGTATATGAGTGAGTGGCACTGAAAAACTCAGAATATAAGAAACGCACAGTGTAGTACATAGTATATGAGTGAGTTGCACTGAAAAACTTAGAATATAAGAAACGCACAGTGTAGTTCATAGTATATGAGTGAGTTGCACTGAAAAACTTAGAATATAAGAAACGCACAGTGTAGTACATAGTATATGAGTGAGTTGCACTGAAAAACTTAGAATATAAGAAACGCACAGTGTAGTACATAGTATATGAGTGAGTTGCACTGAAAAACTTAGAATATAAGAAACGCACAGTGTAGTACATAGTATATGAGTGAGTTGCACTGAAAAACTTAGAATATAAGAAACGCACAGTGTAGTACATAGTATATGAGTGAGTTGCACTGAAAAACTTAGAATATAAGAAACGCACAGTGTAGTACATAGTATATGAGTGAGTTGCACTGAAAAACTTACAATTTAAGAAACGCACAGTGTAGTACAGAGTATATGATTGAGTTGCACTGAAAAACTTAGAATATAAGAAACGCACAGTGTAGTACATAGTATAAGAGTGAGTTGCACTGAAAAACTTAGAATATAAGAAACGCACAGTGTAGTACATAGTATATGAGTAAGTTGCACTGAAAAACTTAGAATATAAGAAACGCACAGTGTAGTACATAGTATATGAGTGAGTTGCACTAAAAAACTTAGAATATAAGAAACGCACAGTGTAGTACATAGTATATGAGTGAGTTGCACTGAAAAACTTAGAATTTACTGAAAAACCCGCATTACACGAAATGCACAGTGTAGTACATAGTATATGAGTGAGTGGCACTGAAAAACTCAGAATATAAGAAACGCACAGTGTAGTACATAGTATATGAGTGAGTTGCACTGAAAAACTTAGAATATAAGAAACGCACAGTGTAGTTCATAGTATATGAGTGAGTTGCACTGAAAAACTTAGAATATAAGAAACGCACAGTGTAGTACATAGTATATGAGTGAGTTGCACTGAAAAACTTAGAATATAAGAAACGCACAGTGTAGTACATAGTATATGAGTGAGTTGCACTGAAAAACTTAGAATATAAGAAACGCACAGTGTAGTACATAGTATATGAGTGAGTTGCACTGAAAAACTTAGAATATAAGAAACGCACAGTGTAGTACATAGTATATGAGTGAGTTGCACTGAAAAACTTAGAATATAATAAACGCACAGTGTAGTACATAGTATATGAGTGAGTTGCACGGAAAAACCTAGAATTTAAGAAACGCACAGTGTAGTACATAGTATATGAGTGAGTTGCACTGAAAAACCTAGAATATAAGAAACGCACAGTGTAGTACATAGTATATGAGTGAGTTGCACTGAAAAACTTAGAATATAAGAAACGCACAGTGTAGTACATAGTATATGAGTGAGTTGCACTGAAAAACTTAGAATATAAGAAACGCACAGTGTAGTACATAGTATATGAGTGAGTTGCACTGAAAAACTTAGAATATAAGAAACGCACAGTGTAGTACATAGTATATGAGTGAGTTGCACTGAAAAACTTAGAATATAAGAAACGCACAGTGTAGTACATAGTATATGAGTGAGTTGCACTGAAAAACTTAGAATATAAGAAACGCACATTGTAGTACATAGTATATGAGTGAGTTGCACGGAAAAACCTAGAATTTAAGAAACGCACAGTGTAGTACATAGTATATGAGTGAGTTGCACTGAAAAACTTAGAATATAAGAAACGCACAGTGTAGTACATAATATATGAGTGAGTTGCACTGAAAAACTTAGAATATAAGAAACGCACAGTGTAGTACATAGTATATGAGTGAGTTGCACTGAAAAACTTAGAATATAAAAAACGCACAGTGTAGTACATAGTATATGAGTGAGTTGCACTGAAAAACTTAGAATATAAGAAACGCACAGTGTAGTACATAGTATATGAGTGAGTTGCACTGAAAAACTTAGAATATAAAAAACGCACAGTGTAGTACATAGTATATGAGTGAGTTGCACTGAAAAACTTAGAATATAAGAAACGCACAGTGTAGTACATAGTATAAGAGTGAGTTGCACTGAAAAACTTAGAATATAAGAAACGCACAGTGTAGTACATAGTATATGAGTAAGTTGCACTGAAAAACTTAGAATATAAGAAACGCACAGTGTAGTACATAGTATATGAGTGAGTTGCACTAAAAAACTTAGAATATAAGAAACGCACAGTGTAGTACATAGTATATGAGTGAGTTGCACTGAAAAACTTAGAATTTACTGAAAAACCCGCATTACACGAAATGCACAGTGTAGTACATAGTATATGAGTGAGTGGCACTGAAAAACTCAGAATATAAGAAACGCACAGTGTAGTACATAGTATATGAGTGAGTTGCACTGAAAAACTTAGAATATAAGAAACGCACAGTGTAGTACATAGTATATGAGTGAGTTGCACTGAAAAACTTAGAATATAAGAAACGCACAGTGTAGTACATAGTATATGAGTGAGTTGCACTGAAAAACTTAGAATATAAGAAACGCACAGTGTAGTACATAGTATATGAGTGAGTTGCACTGAAAAACTTAGAATATAAGAAACGCACAGTGTAGTACATAGTATATGAGTGAGTTGCACTGAAAAACTTAGGATATAAGAAACGCAGAGTGTAGTACATAGTATATGAGTGAACTGCCCTGAAAACCTTAGAATATAAGAAACGCACAGTGTAGTACATAGTATATGAGTGAGTTGCACTGAAAAACTTAGAATATAAGAAACGCACAGGGTAGTACATAGTATATGAGTGAGTTGCACTGAAAAACTTAGAATATACTAAGAAACGCACAGTGTAGTACATAGTATATGAGTGAGTTGCACTGAAAAACTTAGAATATAAGAAACGCAGAGTGTAGTACATAGTATATGAGTGAGTTGCACTGATAAACTTAGAATATAAGAAACGCACAGTGTAATACATAGTATATGAGTGAGTTGCACTGAAAAACTTAGAATATAAGAAACGCACAGTGTAGTACATGGTATATGAGTGAGTTGCACTGAAAAACTTAGAATATAAGAAACGCACAGTGTAGTACATAGTATATGAGTGAGTTGCACTGAAAAACTTAGAATATAAGAAACGCACAGTGTAGTACATAGTATATGAGTGAGTTGCACTGAAAAACTTAGAATATAAGAAACGCACAGTGTAGTACATAGTATATGAGTGAGTTGCACTGAAAAACTTAGAATATAAGAAACGCACAGTGTAGTACATAGTATATGAGTGAGTTGCACTGAAAAACTTAGAATATAAGAAACGCACAGTGTAGTACATAGTATATGAGTGAGTTGCACTGAAAAACTTACAATTTAAGAAACGCACAGTGTAGTACAGAGTATATGATTGAGTTGCACTGAAAAACTTAGAATATAAGAAACGCACAGTGTAGTACATAGTATAAGAGTGAGTTGCACTGAAAAACTTAGAATATAAGAAACGCACAGTGTAGTACATAGTATATGAGTAAGTTGCACTGAAAAACTTAGAATATAAGAAACGCACAGTGTAGTACATAGTATATGAGTGAGTTGCACTAAAAAACTTAGAATATAAGAAACGCACAGTGTAGTACATAGTATATGAGTGAGTTGCACTGAAAAACTTAGAATTTACTGAAAAACCCGCATTACACGAAATGCACAGTGTAGTACATAGTATATGAGTGAGTGGCACTGAAAAACTCAGAATATAAGAAACGCACAGTGTAGTACATAGTATATGAGTGAGTTGCACTGAAAAACTTAGAATATAAGAAACGCACAGTGTAGTTCATAGTATATGAGTGAGTTGCACTGAAAAACTTAGAATATAAGAAACGCACAGTGTAGTACATAGTATATGAACTTAGAATATAAGAAACGCACAGTGTAGTACATAGTATATGAGTGAGTTGCACTGAAAAACTTAGAATATAAGAAACGCACAGTGTAGTACATAGTATATGAGTGAGTTGCACTGAAAAACTTAGAATATAAGAAACGCACAGTGTAGTACATAGTATATGAGTGAGTTGCACTGAAAAACTTAGAATATAAAAAACGCACAGTGTAGTACATAGTATATGAGTGAGTTGCACGGAAAAACCTAGAATTTAAGAAACGCACAGTGTAGTACATAGTATATGAGTGAGTTGCACTGAAAAACCTAGAATATAAGAAACGCACAGTGTAGTACATAGTATATGAGTGAGTTGCACTGAAAAACTTAGAATATAAGAAACGCACAGTGTAGTACATAGTATATGAGTGAGTTGCACTGAAAAACTTAGAATATAAGAAACGCACAGTGTAGTACATAGTATATGAGTGAGTTGCACTGAAAAACTTAGAATATAAGAAACGCACAGTGTAGTACATAGTATATGAGTGAGTTGCACTGAAAAACTTAGAATATAAGAAACGCACAGTGTAGTACATAGTATATGAGTGAGTTTCACTGAAAAACTTAGAATATAAGAAACGCACAGTGTAGTACATAGTATATGAGTGAGTTGCACTGAAAAACTTAGAATATAAGAAACGCACAGTGTAGTACATAGTATATGAGTGAGTTGCATTGAAAAACTTAGAATATAAGAAACGCACAGTGTAGTACATAGTATATGAGTGAGTTGCACTGAAAAACTTAGAATATAAGAAACGCACAGTATAGTACATAGTATATGAATGAGTTGCACTGAAAAACTTAGAATTTACTGAAAAACCCGCATTACACGAAATGCACAGTGTAGTACATAGTATATGACTGAGTTGCACTGAAAAACTTAGAATATAAGAAACGCACAGTGTAGTACATAGTATATGAGTGAGTTGCACTGAAAAACTTAGAATATAAGAAACGCACAGTGTAGTACATAGTATATGAGTGAGTTGCACTGAAAAACTTAGAATATAAGAAACGCACAGTGTAGTACATAGTATATGAGTGAGTTGCACTGAAAAACTTAGAATATAAGAAACGCACAGTGTAGTACATAGTATATGAGTGAGTTGCACTGAAAAACTTAGAATATAAGAAACGCACAGTGTAGTACATAGTATATGAGTGAGTTGCACTCAAAAACTTAGAATATAAGAAACGCACAGTGTAGTACATAGTATATGAGTGAGTTGCACTCAAAAACTTAGAATATAAGAAACGCACAGTGTAGTACATAGTATATGAGTGAGTTGCACTGAAAAACTTAGAATATAAGAAACGCACAGTGTAGTACATAGTATATGAGTGAGTTGCACTGAAAAACTTAGAATATAAGAAACGCACAGTGTAGTACATAGTATATGAGTGAGTTGCACTGAAAAACTTAGAATATAAGAAACGCACAGTGTAGTACATAGTATATGAGTGAGTTGCACTGAAAAACTTAGAATATAAGAAACGCACAGTGTAGTACATAGTATATGAGTGAGTTGCACTGAAAAACTTAGAATATAAGAAACGCACAGTGTAGTACATAGTATATGAGTGAGTTGCACTGAAAAACTTAGAATATAAGAAACGCACAGTGTAGTACATAGTATATGAGTGAGTTGCACGGAAAAACCTAGAATTTAAGAAACGCACAGTGTAGTACATAGTATATGAGTGAGTTGCACGGAAAAACCTAGAATTTAAGAAACGCACAGTGTAGTACATAGTATATTAGTGAGTTGCACGGAAAAACTTAGAATTTAAGAAACGCACAGTGTAGTACATTGTATATGAGTGAGTTGCACTGAAAAACATAGAATATAAGAAACGCACAGTGTAGTACATAGTATATGAGAGAGTTGCACTGAAAAACTTAGAATATAAGAAACGCACAGTGTAGTACATAGTATATGAGTGAGTTGCACTGAAAAACTTAGAATATAAGAAACGCACAGTGTAGTACATAGTATATGAGTGAGTTGCACTGAAAAACTTAGAATATAAGAAACGCACAGTGTAGTACATAGTATATGAGTGAGTTGCACTCAAAAACTTAGAATATAAGAAACGCACAGGGTAGTACATAGTATATGAGTGAGTTGCACTGAAAAATTTAGAATATAAGAAACGCACAGTGTAGTTCATAGTATATGAGTGAGTTGCACTGAAAAACTTAGAATATAAGAAACGCACAGTGTAGTACATAGTATATGAGTGAGTTGCACTGAAAAACTTAGAATATAAGAAACGCACAGTGTAGTACATAGTATATGAGTGAGTTGCACTGAAAAACTTAGAATATAAGAAACGCACAGTGTAGTACATATATAAGTGAGTGAGTTGCACTGAAAAACTTAGAATATAAGAAACGCACAGTGTAGTACATAGTATATGAGTGAGTTGCACTGAAAAACTTAGAATATAAAAAACGCACAGTGTAGTACATAGTATATGAGTGAGTTGCACTGAAAAACTTAGAATATAAGAAACGCACAGTGTAGTACATAGTATATGAGTGAGTTGCACGGAAAAACCTAGAATTTAAGAAACGCACAGTGTAGTACATAGTATATGAGTGAGTTGCACTGAAAAACCTAGAATATAAGAAACGCACAGTGTAGTACATAGTATATGAGTGAGTTGCACTGAAAAACTTAGAATATAAGAAACGCACAGTGTAGTACATAGTATATGAGTGAGTTGCACTGAAAAACTTAGAATATAAGAAACGCACAGTGTAGTACATAGTATATGAGTGAGTTGCACTGAAAAACTTAGAATATAAGAAACGCACAGTGTAGTACATAGTATATGAGTGAGTTGCACTGAAAAACTTAGAATATAAGAAACGCACAGTGTAGTACATAGTATATGAGTGAGTTACACTGAAAAACTTAGAATATAAGAAACGCACATTGTAGTACATAGTATATGAGTGAGTTGCACGGAAAAACCTAGAATTTAAGAAACGCACAGTGTAGTACATCGTATATGAGTGAGTTGCACTGAAAAACTTAGAATATAAGAAACGCACAGTGTAGTACATAGTATATGAGTGAGTTGCACTGAAAAACTTAGAATATAAGAAACGCACAGTGTAGTACATAGTATATGAGTGAGTTGCACTGAAAAACTTAGAATATAAGAAACGCACAGTGTAGTACATAGTATATGAGTGAGTTGCACTGAAAAACTTAGAATATAAGAAACGCACAGTGTAGTACATAGTATATGAGTGAGTTGCACTGAAAAACTTAGAATATAAGAAACGCACAGTGTAGTACATAGTATATGAGTGAGTTGCACTGAAAAACTTAGAATATAAGAAACGCACAGTGTAGTACATAGTATATGAGTGAGTTGCACTCAAAAACTTAGAATATAAGAAACGCACAGTGTAGTACATAGTATATGAGTGAGTTGCACTCAAAAACTTAGAATATAAGAAACGCACAGTGTAGTACATAGTATATGAGTGAGTTGCACTGAAAAACTTAGAATATAAGAAACGCACAGTGTAGTACATAGTATATGAGTGAGTTGCACTGAAAAACTTAGAATATAAGAAACGCAGTGTAGTACATAGTATATGAGTGAGTTGCACTGAAAAACTTAGAATATAAGAAACGCACAGTGTAGTACATAGTATATGAGTGAGTTGCACGGAAAAACCTAGAATTAAAGAAACGCACAGTGTAGTACATAGTATATGAGTGAGTTGCACGGAAAAACCTAGAATTTAAGAAACGCACAGTGTAGTACATAGTATATGAGTGAGTTGCACGGAAAAACTTAGAATTTAAGAAACGCACAGTGTAGTACATAGTATATGAGTGAGTTGCACTGAAAAACTTAGAATATAAGAAACGCACAGTGTAGTACATAGTATATGAGTGAGTTGCACTGAAAAACTTAGAATATAAGAAACGCACAGTGTAGTACATAGTATATGAGTGAGTTGCACTGAAAAACTTAGAATATAAGAAACGCACAGTGTAGTACATAGTATTTGAGTGAGTTGCACTGAAAAACTTAGAATATAAGAAACGCACAGTGTAGTACATAGTATATGAGTGAGTTGCACTCAAAAACTTAGAATATAAGAAACGCACAGGGTAGTACATAGTATATGAGTGAGTTGCACTCAAAAACTTAGAATATAAGAAACGCACAGGGTAGTACATAGTATATGAGTGAGTTGCACTGAAAAACTTAGAATATAAGAAACGCACACTGTAGTACATAGTATATGAGTGAGTTGCACTGAAAAACTTAGAATATAAGAAACGCACAGTGTAGTACATCGTATATGAGTGAGTTGCACTGAAAAACTTAGAATATAAGAAACGCACAGTGTAGTACATAGTATATGAGTGAGTTGCACGGAAAAACCTAGAATTTAAGAAATGCACAGTGTAGTACATAGTATATGAGTGAGTTGCACGGAAAAACCTAGAATTTAAGAAACGCACAGTGTAGTACATAGTATATGAGTGAGTTGCACGGAAAAACTTAGAATTTAAGAAACGCACAGTGTAGTACATAGTATATGAGTGAGTTGCACTGAAAAACTTAGAATATAAGAAACGCACAGTGTAGTACATAGTATATGAGTGAGTTGCACTGAAAAACTTAGAATATAAGAAACGCACAGTGTAGTACATAGTATATGAGTGAGTTGCACTGAAAAACTTAGAATATAAGAAACGCACAGTGTAGTACATAGTATATGAGTGAGTTGCACTGAAAAACTTAGAATATAAAAGACGCACAGTGTAGTACATAGTATATGAGTGAGTTGCACTGAAAAACTTAGAATATAAGAAACGCACAGTGTAGTACATACTATATGAGTGAGTTGCACTGAAAAACTTAGAATATAAGAAACGCACAGTGTAGTACATAGTATATGAGTGAGTTGCACTGAAAAAACTTAGAATATAAGAAACGCACAGTGTAGTACATAGTATATGAGTGAGTTGCACTGAAAAACTTAGAATATAAGAAACGCACAGTGTAGTACATAGTATATGAGTGAGTTGCACTGAAAAACTTAGAATATAAGAAACGCACAGTGTAGTACATAGTATATGAGTGAGTTGCACTGAAAAACTTAGAATATAAGAAACGCACAGTGTAGTACATAGTATATGAGTGAGTTGCACTGAAAAACTTAGAATATAAGAAACGCACAGTGTAGTACATAGTATATGAGTGAGTTGCACTGAAAAACTTAGAATATAAGAAACGCACAGTGTAGTACATACTATATGAGTGAGTTGCACTGAAAAACTTAGAATATAAGAAACGCACAGTGTAGTACATAGTATATGAGTGAGTTGCACTGAAAAACTTAGAATATAAGAAACGCACAGTGTAGTACATACTATATGAGTGAGTTGCACTGAAAAACTTAGAATATAAGAAACGCACAGTGTAGTACATAGTATATGAGTGAGTTGCACTGAAAAACTTAGAATATAAGAAACGCACAGTGTAGTATATAGTATATGAGTGAGTTGCACGGAAAAACCTAGAATTTAAGAAACGCACAGTGTAGTACATAGTATATGAGTGAGTTGCACGGAAAAACCTAGAATTTAAGAAACGCACAGTGTAGTACATAGTATATGAGTGAGTTGCACGGAAAAACTTAGAATATAAGAAACGCACAGTGTAGTACATAGTATATGAGTGAGTTGCACTGAAAAACTTAGAATATAAGAAACGCACAGTGTAGTACATAGTATATGAGTGAGTTGCACTGAAAAACTTAGAATATAAGAAACGCACAGTGTAGTACATAGTATATGAGTGAGTTGCACTGAAAAACTTAGAATATAAGAAACGCACAGTGTAGTACATAGTATATGAGTGAGTTGCACTGAAAAACTTAGAATATAAGAAACGCACAGTGTAGTACATAGTATATGAGTGAGTTGCACTGAAAAACTTAGAATATAAGAAACGCACAGTGTAGTACATACTATATGAGTGAGTTGCACTGAAAAACTTAGAATATAAGAAACGCACAGTGTAGTACATAGTATATGAGTGAGTTGCACTGAAAAACTTAGAATATAAGAAACGCACAGTGTAGTACATAGTATATGAGTGAGTTGCACGGAAAAACCTAGAATTTAAGAAACGCACAGTGTAGTACATAATATATGAGTGAGTTGCACGGAAAAACCTAGAATTTAAGAAACGCACAGTGTAGTACATAGTATATGAGTGAGTTGCACGGAAAAACTTAGAATATAAGAAACGCACAGTGTAGTACATAGTATATGAGTGAGTTGCACTGAAAAACTTAGAATATAAGAAACGCACAGTGTAGTACATAGTATATGAGTGAGTTGCACTGAAAAACTTAGAATATAAGAAACGCACAGTGTAGTACATAGTATATGAGTGAGTTGCACTGAAAAACTTAGAATATAAGAAACGCACAGTGTAGTACATAGTATATGAGTGAGTTGCACTGAAAAACTTAGAATATAAGAAACGCACAGTGTAGTACATACTATATGAGTGAGTTGCACTGAAAAACTTAGAATATAAGAAACGCACAGTGTAGTACATACTATATGAGTGAGTTGCACTGAAAAACTTAGAATATAAGAAACGCACAGTGTAGTACATAGTATATGAGTGAGTTGCACTGAAAAACTTAGAATATAAGAAACGCACAGTGTAGTACATAGTATATGAGTGAGTTGCACTGAAAAACTTAGAATATAAGAAACGCACAGTGTAGTACATAGTATATGAGTGAGTTGCACTGAAAAACTTAGAATATAAGAAACACACAGTGTAGTACATAGTATATGAGTGAGTTGCACTGAAAAACTTAGAATATAAGAAACGCACAGTGTAGTACATAGTATATGAGTGAGTTGCACTGAAAAACTTAGAATATAAGAAACGCACAGTGTAGTACATATATAAGTGAGTGAGTTGCACTGAAAAACTTAGAATATAAGAAACGCACAGTGTAGTACATAGTATATGAGTGAGTTGCACTGAAAAACTTAGAATATAAAAAACGCACAGTGTAGTACATAGTATATGAGTGAGTTGCACTGAAAAACTTAGAATATAAAAAACGCACAGTGTAGTACATAGTATATGAGTGAGTTGCACGGAAAAACCTAGAATTTAAGAAACGCACAGTGTAGTACATAGTATATGAGTGAGTTGCACTGAAAAACCTAGAATATAAGAAACGCACAGTGTAGTACGTAGTATATGAGTGAGTTGCACTGAAAAACTTAGAATATAAGAAACGCACAGTGTAGTACATAGTATATGAGTGAGTTGCACTGAAAAACTTAGAATATAAGAAACGCACAGTGTAGTACATAGTATATGAGTGAGTTGCACTGAAAAACTTAGAATATAAGAAACGCACAGTGTAGTACATAGTATATGAGTGAGTTGCACTGAAAAACTTAGAATATAAGAAACGCACAGTGTAGTACATAGTATATGAGTGAGTTGCACTGAAAAACTTAGAATATAAGAAACGCACATTGTAGTACATAGTATATGAGTGAGTTGCACGGAAAAACCTAGAATTTAAGAAACGCACAGTGTAGTACATAGTATATGAGTGAGTTGCACTGAAAAACTTAGAATATAACAAACGCACAGTGTAGTACATAGTATATGAGTGAGTTGCACTGAAAAACTTAGAATATAAGAAACGCACAGTGTAGTACATAGTATATGAGTGAGTTGCACTGAAAAACTTAGAATATAAGAAACGCACAGTGTAGTACATAGTATATGAGTGAGTTGCACTGAAAAACTTAGAATATAAGAAACGCACAGTGTAGTACATAGTATATGAGTGAGTTGCACTGAAAAACTTAGAATATAAGAAACGCACAGTGTAGTACATAGTATATGAGTGAGTTGCACTGAAAAACTTAGAATATAAGAAACGCACAGTGTAGTACATAGTATATGAGTGAGTTGCACTGAAAAACTTAGAATATAAGAAACGCACAGTGTAGTACATAGTATATGAGTGAGTTGCACTGAAAAACTTAGAATATAAGAAACGCACAGTGTAGTACATAGTATATGAGTGAGTTGCACTGAAAAACTTAGAATATAAGAAACGCACAGTGTAGTACATAGTATATGAGTGAGTTGCACTGAAAAACTTAGAATATAAGAAACGCACAGTGTAGTACATAGTATATGAGTGAGTTGCACTGAAAAACTTAGAATATAAGAAACGCACAGTGTAGTACATAGTATATGAGTGAGTTGCACTGAAAAACTTAGAATATAAGAAACGCACAGTGTAGTACATAGTATATGAGTGAGTTGCACTGAAAAACTTAGAATATAAGAAACGCACAGTGTAGTACATAGTATATGAGTGAGTTGCACTGAAAAACTTAGAATATAAGAAACGCACATTGTAGTACATAGTATATGAGTGAGTTGCACGGAAAAACCTAGAATTTAAGAAACGCACAGTGTAGTACATAGTATATGAGTGAGTTGCACGGAAAAACTTAGAATTTAAGAAACGCACAGTGTAGTACATAGTATATGAGTGAGTTGCACTGAAAAACTTAGAATATAAGAAACGCACAGTGTAGTACATAGTATATGAGTGAGTTGCACTGAAAAACTTAGAATATAAGAAACGCACAGTGTAGTACATAGTATATGAGTGAGTTGCAGTGATAAACTTAGAATATAAGAAACGCACAGTGTAGTACATAGTATATGAGTGAGTTGCAGTGATAAACTTAGAATATAAGAAACGCACAGTGTAGTACATAGTATATGAGTGAGTTGCACTGAAAAACTTAGAATATAAGAAACACACAGTGTAGTACATAGTATATGAGTGAGTTGCACTGAAAAACTTAGAATATAAGAAACGCACAGTGTAGTACATAGTATATGAGTGAGTTGCACTGAAAAACTTAGAATATAAGAAACGCACAGTGTAGTACATAGTATATGAGTGAGTTGCACTGAAAAACTTAGAATATAAGAAACGCACAGTGTAGTACATAGTATATGAGTGAGTTGCACTGAAAAACTTAGAATATAAGAAACGCACAGTGTAGTACATAGTATATGAGTGAGTTGCACTGAAAAACTTAGAATATAAGAAACGCACAGTGTAGTACATAGTATATGAGTGAGTTGCACTGAAAAACTTAGAATATAAGAAACGCACAGTGTAGTACATAGTATATGAGTGAGTTGCAGTGATAAACTTAGAATATAAGAAACGCACAGTGTAGTACATAGTATATGAGTGAGTTGCAGTGATAAACTTAGAATATAAGAAACACACAGTGTAGTACATAGTATATGAGTGAGTTGCAGTGATAAACTTAGAATATAAGAAACGCACAGTGTAGTACATAGTATATGAGTGAGTTGCACTGAAAAACTTAGAATATAAGAAACGCACAGTGTAGTACATAATACATGAGTGAGTTGCACTGAAAAACTTAGAATATAAGAAACGCACAGTGTAGTACATAGTATATGAGTGAGTTGCACTGAAAAACTTAGAATATAAGAAACGCACAGTGTAGTACATTGTATATGAGTGAGTTGCACTGAAAAACTTAGAATATAAGAAACGCACAGTGTAGTACATAGTATATGAGTGAGTTGCACTGAAAAACTTAGAATATAAGAAACGCACAGTGTAGTACATAGTATATGAGTGAGTTGCACTGAAAAACTTAGAATATAAGAAACGCACAGTGTAGTACATAGTATATGAGTGAGTTGCACTGAAAAACTTAGAATATAAGAAACGCACAGTGTAGTACACAGTATATGAGTGAGTTGCACTGAAAAACTTAGAATATAAGAAACGCACAGTGTAGTACACAGTATATGAGTGAGTTGCCATGAAAAACTTAGAATATAAGAAACGCACAGTGTAGTACATAGTATATGAGTGAGTTGCACTGAAAAACTTAGAATTTACTGAAAAACCCGCATTACACGAAATGCACAGTGTAGTACATAGTATATGAGTGAGTTGCACTGAAAAACTTAGAATATAAGAAACGCACAGTGTAGTACATAGTATATGAGTGAGTTGCACTGAAAAACTTAGAATATAAGAAACGCACAGTGTAGTACATAGTATATGAGTGAGTTGCACTGAAAAACTTAGAATATAAGAAACGCACAGTGTAGTACATAGTATATGAGTGAGTTGCACTGAAAAACTTAGAATATAAGAAACGCACAGTGTAGTACATAGTATATGAGTGAGTTGCAGTGATAAACTTAGAATATAAGAAACGCACAGTGTAGTACATAGTATATGAGTGAGTTGCAGTGATAAACTTAGAATATAAGAAACGCACAGTGTAGTACATAGTATATGAGTGAGTTGCACTGAAAAACTTAGAATATAAGAAACGCACAGTGTAGTACATAGTATATGAGTGAGTTGCACTGAAAAACTTAGAATATAAGAAACGCACAGTGTAGTACATAGTATATGAGTTAGTTGCACTCAAAAACTTAGAATATAAGAAACGCACAGTGTAGTACATAGTATATGAGTGAGTTGCACTGAAAAACTTAGAATATAAGAAACGCACACTGTAGTACATAGTATATGAGTGAGTTGCACTGAAAAACTTAGAATATAAGAAACGCACAGTGTAGTACATAGTATATGAGTGAGTTGCACGGAAAAACCTAGAATTTAAGAAACGCACAGTGTAGTACATAGTATATGAGTGAGTTGCACTGAAAAACCTAGAATATAAGAAACGCACAGTGTAGTACATAGTATATGAGTGAGCTGCACTGAAAAACTTAGAATATAAGAAACGCACAGTGTAGTACATAGTATATGAGTGAGTTGCACTGAAAAACTTAGAATATAAGAAACGCACAGTGTAGTACATAGTATATGAGTGAGTTGCACTGAAAAACTTAGAATATAAGAAACGCACAGTGTAGTACATAGTATATGAGTGAGTTGCACTGAAAAACTTAGAATATAAGAAACGCACAGTGTAGTACATAGTATATGAGTGAGTTGCACTGAAAAACTTAGAATATAAGAAACGCACATTGTAGTACATAGTATATGAGTGAGTTGCACGGAAAAACCTAGAATTTAAGAAACGCACAGTGTAGTACATAGTATATGAGTGAGTTGCACTGAAAAACTTAGAATATAAGAAACTCACAGTGTAGTACATAGTATATGAGTGAGTTGCACTGAAAAACTTAGAATATAAGAAACGCACAGTGTAGTACATAGTATATGAGTGAGTTGCACTGAAAAACTTAGAATATAAGAAACGCACAGTGTAGTACATAGTATATGAGTGAGTTGCACTGAAAAACTTAGAATATAAGAAACGCACAGTGTAGTACATAGTATATGAGTGAGTTGCACTTAAAAACTTAGAATATAAGAAACGCACAGTGTAGTACATAGTATATGAGTGAGTTGCACTGAAAAACTTAGAATATAAGAAACGCACAGTGTAGTACATAGTATATGAGTGAGTTGCACTCAAAAACTTAGAATATAAGAAACGCACACTGTAGTACATAGTATATGAGTGAGTTGCACTGAAAAACTTAGAATATAAGAAACGCACACTGTAGTACATAGTATATGAGTGAGTTGCACTGAAAAACTTAGAATATAAGAAACGCACAGTGTAGTACATAGTATATGAGTGAGTTGCACTGAAAAACTTAGAATATAAGAAACGCACAGTGTAGTACATAGTATATGAGTGAGTTGCACTGAAAAACTTAGAATATAAGAAACGCACAGTGTAGTACATAGTATATGAGTGAGTTGCACTGAAAAACTTAGAATATAAGAAACGCACATTGTAGTACATAGTATATGAGTGAGTTGCACGGAAAAAGCTAGAATTTAAGAAACGCACAGTGTAGTACATAGTATATGAGTGAGTTGCACGGATAAACTTAGAATTTAAGAAACGCACAGTGTAGTACATAGTATATGAGTGAGTTGCACTGAAAAACTTAGAATATAAGAAACGCACAGTGTAGTACATAGTATATGAGTGAGTTGCACTGAAAAACTTAGAATATAAGAAACGCACAGTGTAGTACATAGTATATGAGTGAGTTGCACTGAAAAACTTAGAATATAAGAAACGCACAGTGTAGTACATAGTATATGAGTGAGTTGCACTGAAAAACTTAGAATATAAGAAACGCACAGTGTAGTACATAGTATATGAGTGAGTTGCACTGAAAAACTTAGAATATAAGAAACGCACAGTGTAGTACATAGTATATGAGTGAGTTGCACTGAAAAACTTAGAATATAAGAAACGCACAGTGTAGTACATAGTATATGAGTGAGTTGCACTGAAAAACTTAGAATATAAGAAACGCACAGTGTAGTACATAGTATATGAGTGAGTTGCACTGAAAAACTTAGAATATAAGAAACGCACAGTGTAGTACATACTATATGAGTGAGTTGCACTGAAAAACTTAGAATATAAGAAACGCACAGTGTAGTACATAGTATATGAGTGAGTTGCACTGAAAAACTTAGAATATAAGAAACGCACAGTGTAGTACATAGTATATGAGTGAGTTGCACGGAAAAACCTAGAATTTAAGAAACGCACAGTGTAGTACATAGTATATGAGTGAGTTGCACGGAAAAACCTAGAATTTAAGAAACGCACAGTGTAGTACATAGTATATGAGTGAGTTGCACGGAAAAACTTAGAATATAAGAAACGCACAGTGTAGTACATAGTATATGAGTGAGTTGCACTGAAAAACTTAGAATATAAGAAACGCACAGTGTAGTACATAGTATATGAGTGAGTTGCACTGAAAAACTTAGAATATAAGAAACGCACAGTGTAGTACATAGTATATGAGTGAGTTGCACTGAAAAACTTAGAATATAAGAAACGCACAGTGTAGTACATAGTATATGAGTGAGTTGCACTGAAAAACTTAGAATATAAGAAACGCACAGTGTAGTACATAGTATATGAGTGAGTTGCACTGAAAAACTTAGAATATAAGAAACGCACAGTGTAGTACATACTATATGAGTGAGTTGCACTGAAAAACTTAGAATATAAGAAACGCACAGTGTAGTACATAGTATATGAGTGAGTTGCACGGAAAAACTTAGAATATAAGAAACGCACAGTGTAGTACATAGTATATGAGTGAGTTGCACGGAAAAACCTAGAATTTAAGAAACGCACAGTGTAGTACATAGTATATGAGTGAGTTGCACGGAAAAACCTAGAATTTAAGAAACGCACAGTGTAGTACATAGTATATGAGTGAGTTGCACGGAAAAACTTAGAATATAAGAAACGCACAGTGTAGTACATAGTATATGAGTGAGTTGCACTGAAAAACTTAGAATATAAGAAACGCACAGTGTAGTACATAGTATATGAGTGAGTTGCACTGAAAAACTTAGAATATAAGAAACGCACAGTGTAGTACATAGTATATGAGTGAGTTGCACTGAAAAACTTAGAATATAAGAAACGCACAGTGTAGTACATAGTATATGAGTGAGTTGCACTGAAAAACTTAGAATATAAGAAACGCACAGTGTAGTACATACTATATGAGTGAGTTGCACTGAAAAACTTAGAATATAAGAAACGCACAGTGTAGTACATAGTATATGAGTGAGTTGCACTGAAAAACTTAGAATATAAGAAACGCACAGTGTAGTACATAGTATATGAGTGAGTTGCACGGAAAAACCTAGAATTTAAGAAACGCACAGTGTAGTACATAGTATATGAGTGAGTTGCACTGAAAAACTTAGAATATAAGAAACGCACAGTGTAGTACATAGTATATGAGTGAGTTGCACTGAAAAACTTAGAATATAAGAAACGCACAGTGTAGTACATAGTATATGAGTGAGTTGCACTGAAAAACTTAGAATATAAGAAACGCACAGTGTAGTACATAGTATATGAGTGAGTTGCACTGAAAAACTTAGAATATAAGAAACGCACAGTGTAGTACATAGTATATGAGTGAGTTGCACTGAAAAACTTAGAATATAAGAAACGCACAGTGTAGTACATACTATATGAGTGAGTTGCACTGAAAAACTTAGAATATAAGAAACGCACAGTGTAGTACATAGTATATGAGTGAGTTGCACTGAAAAACTTAGAATATAAGAAACGCACAGTGTAGTACATAGTATATGAGTGAGTTGCACTGAAAAACTTAGAATATAAGAAACGCACAGTGTAGTACATAGTATATGAGTGAGTTGCACTGAAAAACTTAGAATATAAGAAACGCACAGTGTAGTACATAGTATATGAGTGAGTTGCTCTGAAAAACTTAGAATATAAGAAACGCACAGTGTAGTACATAGTATATGAGTGAGTTGCACTGAAAAACTTAGAATATAAGAAACGCACAGTGTAGTACATATATAAGTGAGTGAGTTGCACTGAAAAACTTAGAATATAAGAAACGCACAGTGTAGTACATAGTATATGAGTGAGTTGCACTGAAAAACTTAGAATATAAAAAACGCACAGTGTAGTACATAGTATATGAGTGAGTTGCACTGAAAAACTTAGAATATAAAAAACGCACAGTGTAGTACATAGTATATGAGTGAGTTGCACGGAAAAACCTAGAATTTAAGAAACGCACAGTGTAGTACATAGTATATGAGTGAGTTGCACTGAAAAACCTAGAATATAAGAAACGCACAGTGTAGTACGTAGTATATGAGTGAGTTGCACTGAAAAACTTAGAATATAAGAAACGCACAGTGTAGTACATAGTATATGAGTGAGTTGCACTGAAAACTTAGAATATAAGAAACGCACAGTGTAGTAC
The DNA here is from genome assembly GCF_978045245.1 of Mus caroli. Taxonomy (NCBI): domain Eukaryota; kingdom Metazoa; phylum Chordata; class Mammalia; order Rodentia; family Muridae; genus Mus; species Mus caroli. The sequence continues at coordinate 2,956,944 of NW_028227284.1, read as the reverse complement.
ATAGTATATGAGTGAGTTGCACTGAAAAACTTAGAATATAAGAAACGCACAGTGTAGTACATAGTATATGAGTGAGTTGCACTGAAAAACTTAGAATATAAGAAACGCACAGTGTAGTACATAGTATATGAGTGAGTTGCACTGAAAAACTTAGAATATAAGAAACGCACATTGTAGTACATAGTATATGAGTGAGTTGCACGGAAAAACCTAGAATTTAAGAAACGCACAGTGTAGTACATAGTATATGAGTGAGTTGCACTGAAAAACTTAGAATATAACAAACGCACAGTGTAGTACATAGTATATGAGTGAGTTGCACTGAAAAACTTAGAATATAAGAAACGCACAGTGTAGTACATAGTATATGAGTGAGTTGCACTGAAAAACTTAGAATATAAGAAACGCACAGTGTAGTACATAGTATATGAGTGAGTTGCACTGAAAAACTTAGAATATAAGAAACGCACAGTGTAGTACATAGTATATGAGTGAGTTGCACTGAAAAACTTAGAATATAAGAAACGCACAGTGTAGTACATAGTATATGAGTGAGTTGCACTGAAAAACTTAGAATATAAGAAACGCACAGTGTAGTACATAGTATATGAGTGAGTTGCACTGAAAAACTTAGAATATAAGAAACGCACAGTGTAGTACATAGTATATGAGTGAGTTGCACTGAAAAACTTAGAATATAAGAAACGCACAGTGTAGTACATAGTATATGAGTGAGTTGCACTGAAAAACTTAGAATATAAGAAACGCACAGTGTAGTACATAGTATATGAGTGAGTTGCACTGAAAAACTTAGAATATAAGAAACGCACAGTGTAGTACATAGTATATGAGTGAGTTGCACTGAAAAACTTAGAATATAAGAAACGCACAGTGTAGTACATAGTATATGAGTGAGTTGCAGTGATAAACTTAGAATATAAGAAACGCACAGTGTAGTACATAGTATATGAGTGAGTTGCAGTGATAAACTTAGAATATAAGAAACACACAGTGTAGTACATAGTATATGAGTGAGTTGCAGTGATAAACTTAGAATATAAGAAACGCACAGTGTAGTACATAGTATATGAGTGAGTTGCACTGAAAAACTTAGAATATAAGAAACGCACAGTGTAGTACATAGTATATGAGTGAGTTGCACTGAAAAACTTAGAATATAAGAAACGCACAGTGTAGTACATAGTATATGAGTGAGTTGCACTGAAAAACTTAGAATATAAGAAACGCACAGTGTAGTACATAGTATATGAGTGAGTTGCACTGAAAAACTTAGAATATAAGAAACGCACAGTGTAGTACATAGTATATGAGTGAGTTGCACTGAAAAACATAGAATATAAGAAACGCACAGTGTAGTACATAGTATATGAGTGAGTTGCACTGAAAAACTTAGAATATAAGAAACGCACAGTGTAGTACATAGTATATGAGTGAGTTGCACTGAAAAACTTAGAATATAAGAAACGCACAGTGTAGTACATTGTATATGAGTGAGTTGCACTGAAAAACTTAGAATTTACTGAAAAACCCGCATTACACGAAATGCACAGTGTAGTACATAGTATATGAGTGAGTTGCACTGAAAAACTTAGAATATAAGAAACGCACAGTGTAGTACATAGTATATGAGTGAGTTGCACTGAAAAACTTAGAATATAAGAAACGCACAGTGTAGTACATAGTATATGAGTGAGTTGCACTGAAAAACTTAGAATATAAGAAACGCACAGTGTAGTACATAGTATATGAGTGAGTTGCACTGCAAAACTTAGAATATAAGAAACGCACAGTGTAGTACATAGTATATGAGTGAGTTGCACTGAAAAACTTAGAATATAAGAAACACACAGTGTAGTACATAGTATATGAGTGAGTTGCACTGAAAAACTTAGAATATAAGAAACGCACAGTGTAGTACATAGTATATGAGTGAGTTGCACTGAAAAACTTAGAATATAAGAAACGCACAGTGTAGTACATAGTATATGAGTGAGTTGCACTGAAAAACTTAGAATATAAGAAACGCACAGTGTAGTACATAGTATATGAGTGAGTTGCACTGAAAAACTTAGAATATAAGAAACGCACATTGTAGTACATAGTATATGAGTGAGTTGCACTGAAAAACTTAAAATATAAGAAACGCACAGTGTAGTACATAGTATATGAGTGAGTTGCACGGATAAACTTAGAATTTAAGAAACGCACAGTGTAGTACATAGTATATGAGTGAGTTGCACGGATAAACTTAGAATATAAGAAACGCACAGTGTAGTACATAGTATATGAGTGAGTTGCACTGAAAAACTTAGAATATAAGAAACGCACAGTGTAGTACATAGTATATGAGTGAGTTGCACTGAAAAACTTAGAATATAAGAAACGCACAGTGTAGTACATAGTATATGAGTGAGTTGCACTGAAAAACTTAGAATATAAGAAACGCACAGTGTAGTACATAGTATATGAGTGAGTTGCACTGAAAAACTTAGAATATAAGAAACGCACAGTGTAGTACATAGTATATGAGTGAGTTGCACTGAAAAACTTAGAATATAAGAAACGCACAGTGTAGTACATAGTATATGAGTGAGTTGCACTGAAAAACTTAGAATATAAGAAACGCACAGTGTAGTACATAGTATATGAGTGAGTTGCACTGAAAAACTTAGAATATAAGAAACGCACAGTGTAGTACATAGTATATGAGTGAGTTGCACTGAAAAACTTAGAATATAAGAAACGCACAGTGTAGTACATACTATATGAGTGAGTTGCACTGAAAAACTTAGAATATAAGAAACGCACAGTGTAGTACATAGTATATGAGTGAGTTGCACTGAAAAACTTAGAATATAAGAAACGCACAGTGTAGTACATAGTATATGAGTGAGTTGCACGGAAAAACCTAGAATTTAAGAAACGCACAGTGTAGTACATAGTATATGAGTGAGTTGCACGGAAAAACCTAGAATTTAAGAAACGCACAGTGTAGTACATAGTATATGAGTGAGTTGCACGGAAAAACCTAGAATATAAGAAACGCACAGTGTAGTACATAGTATATGAGTGAGTTGCACTGAAAAACTTAGAATATAAGAAACGCACAGTGTAGTACATAGTATATGAGTGAGTTGCACTGAAAAACTTAGAATATAAGAAACGCACAGTGTAGTACATAGTATATGAGTGAGTTGCACTGAAAAACTTAGAATATAAGAAACGCACAGTGTAGTACATAGTATATGAGTGAGTTGCACTGAAAAACTTAGAATATAAGAAACGCACAGTGTAGTACATACTATATGAGTGAGTTGCACTGAAAAACTTAGAATATAAGAAACGCACAGTGTAGTACATAGTATATGAGTGAGTTGCACTGAAAAACTTAGAATATAAGAAACGCACAGTGTAGTACATAGTATATGAGTGAGTTGCACGGAAAAACCTAGAATTTAAGAAACGCACAGTGTAGTACATAGTATATGAGTGAGTTGCACGGAAAATCCTAGAATTTAAGAAACGCACAGTGTAGTACATAGTATATGAGTGAGTTGCACGGAAAAACTTAGAAAATAAGAAACGCACAGTGTAGTACATAGTATATGAGTGAGTTGCACTGAAAAACTTAGAAAATAAGAAACGCACAGTGTAGTACATAGTATATGAGTGAGTTGCACTGAAAAACTTAGAATATAAGAAACGCACAGTGTAGTACATAGTATATGAGTGAGTTGCACTGAAAAACTTAGAATATAAGAAACGCACAGTGTAGTACATAGTATATGAGTGAGTTGCACTGAAAAACTTAGAATATAAGAAACGCACAGTGTAGTACATACTATATGAGTGAGTTGCACTGAAAAACTTAGAATATAAGAAACGCACAGTGTAGTACATAGTATATGAGTGAGTTGCACTGAAAAACTTAGAATATAAGAAACGCACAGTGTAGTACATAGTATATGAGTGAGTTGCACTGAAAAACTTAGAATATAAGAAACGCACAGTGTAGTACATAGTATATGAGAGAGTTGCACTGAAAAACTTAGAATATAAGAAACGCACAGTGTAGTACATAGTATATGAGTGAGTTGCACTGAAAAACTTAGAATATAAGAAACGCACAGTGTAGTACATAGTATATGAGTGAGTTGCACTGAAAAACTTAGAATATAAGAAACGCACAGTGTAGTACATATATAAGTGAGTGAGTTGCACTGAAAAACTTAGAATATAAGAAACGCACAGTGTAGTACATAGTATATGAGTGAGTTGCACTGAAAAACTTAGAATATAAAAAACGCACAGTGTAGTACATAGTATATGAGTGAGTTGCACTGAAAAACTTAGAATATAAAAAACGCACAGTGTAGTACATAGTATATGAGTGAGTTGCACGGAAAAAACTAGAATTTAAGAAACGCACAGTGTAGTACATAGTATATGAGTGAGTTGCACTGAAAAACCTAGAATATAAGAAACGCACAGTGTAGTACGTAGTATATGAGTGAGTTGCACTGAAAAACTTAGAATATAAGAAACTCACAGTGTAGTACATAGTATATGAGTGAGTTGCCCTGAAAAACTTAGAATATAAGAAACGCACAGTGTAGTACATAGTATATGAGTGAGTTGCACTGAAAAACTTAGAATATAAGAAACGCACAGTGTAGTACATAGTATATGAGTGAGTTGCACTGAAAAACTTAGAATATAAGAAACGCACAGTGTAGTACATAGTATATGAGTGAGTTGCACTGAAAAACTTAGAATATAAGAAACGCACAGTGTAGTACATAGTATATGAGTGAGTTGCACTGAAAAACTTAGAATATAAGAAACGCACAGTGTAGTACATAGTATATGAGTGAGTTGCACTGAAAAACTTAGAATATAAGAAACGCACAGTGTAGTACATAGTATATGAGTGAGTTGCACTGAAAAACTTAGAATATAAGAAACGCACAGTGTAGTACATAGTATATGAGTGAGTTGCACTGAAAAACTTAGAATATAAGAAACGCACAGTGTAGTACATAGTATATGAGTGAGTTGCAGTGATAAACTTAGAATATAAGAAACGCACAGTGTAGTACATAGTATATGAGTGAGTTGCAGTGATAAACTTAGAATATAAGAAACACACAGTGTAGTACATAGTATATGAGTGAGTTGCAGTGATAAACTTAGAATATAAGAAACGCACAGTGTAGTACATAGTATATGAGTGAGTTGCACTGAAAAACTTAGAATATAAGAAACGCACAGTGTAGTACATAATATATGAGTGAGTTGCACTGAAAAACTTAGAATATAAGAAACGCACAGTGTAGTACATAGTATATGAGTGAGTTGCACTGAAAAACTTAGAATATAAGAAACGCACAGTGTAGTACATTGTATATGAGTGAGTTGCACTGAAAAACTTAGAATATAAGAAACGCACAGTGTTAGTACATAGTATATGAGTGAGTTGCACTGAAAAACTTAAAATATAAGAAACGCACAGTGTAGTACATAGTATATGAGTGAGTTGCACTGAAAAACTTAGAATATAAGAAACGCACAGTGTAGTACATAGTATATGAGTGAGTTGCACTGAAAAACTTAGAATATAAGAAACGCACAGTGTAGTACACAGTATATGAGTGAGTTGCACTGAAAAACTTAGAATATAAGAAACGCACAGTGTAGTACACAGTATATGAGTGAGTTGCCATGAAAAACTTAGAATATAAGAAACGCACAGTGTAGTACATAGTATATGAGTGAGTTGCTCTGAAAAACTTAGAATTTACTGAAAAACCCGCATTACACGAAATGCACAGTGTAGTACATAGTATATGAGTGAGTTGCACTGAAAAACTTAGAATATAAGAAACGCACAGTGTAGTACATAGTATATGAGTGAGTTGCACTGAAAAACTTAGAATATAAGAAACGCACAGTGTAGTACATAGTATATGAGTGAGTTGCACTGAAAAACTTAGAATATAAGAAACGCACAGTGTAGTACATAGTATATGAGTGAGTTGCACTGAAAAACTTAGAATATAAGAAACGCACAGTGTAGTACATAGTATATGAGTGAGTTGCAGTGATAAACTTAGAATATAAGAAACGCACAGTGTAGTACATAGTATATGAGTGAGTTGCAGTGATAAACTTAGAATATAAGAAACGCACAGTGTAGTACATAGTATATGAGTGAGTTGCACTGAAAAACTTAGAATATAAGAAACGCACAGTGTAGTACATAGTATATGAGTGAGTTGCACTGAAAAACTTAGAATATAAGAAACGCACAGTGTAGTACATAGTATATGAGTGAGTTGCACTCAAAAACTTAGAATATAAGAAACGCACAGTGTAGTACATAGTATATGAGTGAGTTGCACTGAAAAACTTAGAATATAAGAAACGCACACTGTAGTACATAGTATATGAGTGAGTTGCACTGAAAAACTTAGAATATAAGAAACGCACAGTGTAGTACATAGTATATGAGTGAGTTGCACGGAAAAACCTAGAATTTAAGAAACGCACAGTGTAGTACATAGTATATGAGTGAGTTGCACTGAAAAACCTAGAATATAAGAAACGCACAGTGTAGTACATAGTATATGAGTGAGCTGACCTGAAAAACTTAGAATATAAGAAACGCACAGTGTAGTACATAGTATATGAGTGAGTTGCACTGAAAAACTTAGAATATAAGAAACGCACAGTGTAGTACATAGTATATGAGTGAGTTGCACTGAAAAACTTAGAATATAAGAAACGCACAGTGTAGTACATAGTATATGAGTGAGTTGCACTGAAAAACTTAGAATATAAGAAACGCACAGTGTAGTACATAGTATATGAGTGAGTTGCACTGAAAAACTTAGAATATAAGAAACGCACATTGTAGTACATAGTATATGAGTGAGTTGCACGGAAAAACCTAGAATTTAAGAAACGCACAGTGTAGTACATAGTATATGAGTGAGTTGCACTGAAAAACTTAGAATATAAGAAACTCACAGTGTAGTACATAGTATATGAGTGAGTTGCACTGAAAAACTTAGAATATAAGAAACGCACAGTGTAGTACATAGTATATGAGTGAGTTGCACTGAAAAACTTAGAATATAAGAAACGCACAGTGTAGTACATAGTATATGAGTGAGTTGCACTGAAAAACTTAGAATATAAGAAACGCACAGTGTAGTACATAGTATATGAGTGAGTTGCACTGAAAAACTTAGAATATAAGAAACGCACAGTGTAGTACATAGTATATGAGTGAGTTGCACTGAAAAACTTAGAATATAAGAAACGCACAGTGTAGTACATAGTATATGAGTGAGTTGCACTTAAAAACTTAGAATATAAGAAACGCACAGTGTAGTACATAGTATATGAGTGAGTTGCACTGAAAAACTTAGAATATAAGAAACGCACAGTGTAGTACATAGTATATGAGTGAGTTGCACTCAAAAACTTAGAATATAAGAAACGCACAGTGTAGTACATAGTATATGAGTGAGTTGCACTGAAAAACTTAGAATATAAGAAACGCACAGTGTAGTACATAGTATATGAGTGAGTTGCACTGAAAAACTTAGAATATAAGAAACGCACAGTGTAGTACATAGTATATGAGTGAGTTGCACTGAAAAACTTAGAATATAAGAAACGCACAGTGTAGTACATAGTATATGAGTGAGTTGCACTGAAAAACTTAGAATATAAGAAACGCACAGTGTAGTACATAGTATATGAGTGAGTTGCACTGAAAAACTTAGAATATAAGAAACGCACATTGTAGTACATAGTATATGAGTGAGTTGCACGGAAAAAGCTAGAATTTAAGAAACGCACAGTGTAGTACATAGTATATGAGTGAGTTGCACGGATAAACTTAGAATTTAAGAAACGCACAGTGTAGTACATAGTATATGAGTGAGTTGCACTGAAAAACTTAGAATATAAGAAACGCACAGTGTAGTACATAGTATATGAGTTGCACTGAAAAACTTAGAATATAAGAAACGCACAGTGTAGTACATAGTATATGAGTGAGTTGCACTGAAAAACTTAGAATATAAGAAACGCACAGTGTAGTACATAGTATATGAGTGAGTTGCACTGAAAAACTTAGAATATAAGAAACGCACAGTGTAGTACATAGTATATGAGTGAGTTGCACTGAAAAACTTAGAATATAAGAAACGCACAGTGTAGTACATAGTATATGAGTGAGTTGCACTGAAAAACTTAGAATATAAGAAACGCACAGTGTAGTACATAGTATATGAGTGAGTTGCACTGAAAAACTTAGAATATAAGAAACGCACAGTGTAGTACATAGTATATGAGTGAGTTGCACTGAAAAACTTAGAATATAAGAAACGCACAGTGTAGTACATAGTATATGAGTGAGTTGCACTGAAAAACTTAGAATATAAGAAACGCACAGTGTAGTACATAGTATATGAGTGAGTTGCACTGAAAAACTTAGAATATAAGAAACGCACAGTGTAGTACATAGTATATGAGTGAGTTGCACTGAAAAACTTAGAATATAAGAAACGCACAGTGTAGTACATAGTATATGAGTGAGTTGCACTGAAAAACTTAGAATATAAGAAACGCACAGTGTAGTACATAGTATATGAGTGAGTTGCACTGAAAAACTTAGAATATAAGAAACGCACAGTGTAGTACATAGTATATGAGTGAGTTGCACTGAAAAACTTAGAATATAAGAAACGCACAGTGTAGTACATAGTATATGAGTGAGTTGCACTGAAAAAATTAGAATATAAGAAACGCACAGTGTAGTACACAGTATATGAGTGAGTTGCCATGAAAAACTTAGAATATAAGAAACGCACAGTGTAGTACATAGTATATGAGTGAGTTGCACTGAAAAACTTAGAATATAAGAAACGCACAGTGTAGTACATAGTATATGAGTGAGTTGCACTGAAAAACTTAGAATATAAGAAACGCACAGTGTAGTGCATAGTATATGAGTGAGTTGCACTGAAAAACTTAGAATATAAGAAACGCACAGTGTAATACATAGTATATGAGTGAGATGCACTGAAAAACTTAGAATTTAAGAAACGACAGTGTAGTACATAGTATATGAGTGAGTTGCAGTGATAAACTTAGAATATAAGAAACGCACAGTGTAGTACATAGTATATGAGTGAGTTGCACTGAAAAACTTAGAATATAAGAAACGCACAGTGTAGTACATAGTATATGAGTGAGTTGCACTCAAAAACTTAGAATATAAGAAACGCACAGTGTAGTACATAGTATATGAGTGAGTTGCACTGAAAAACTTAGAATATAAGAAACGCACAGTGTAGTACATAGTATATGAGTGAGTTGCACTGAAAAACTTAGAATATAAGAAACGCACAGTGTAGTACATAGTATATGAGTGAGTTGCACTGAAAAACTTAGAATATAAGAAACGCACAGTGTAGTACATAGTATATGAGTGAGTTGCACTGAAAAACTTAGAATATAAGAAACGCACAGTGTAGTACATAGTATATGAGTGAGTTGCACTGAAAAACTTAGAATATAAGAAACGCACAGTGTAGTACATAGTATATGAGTGAGTTGCACTCAAAAACTTAGAATATAAGAAACGCACAGTGTAGTACATAGTATATGAGTGAGTTGCACTGAAAAACTTAGAATATAAGAAACGCACACTGTAGTACATAGTATATGAGTGAGTTGCACTGAAAAACTTAGAATATAAGAAACGCACAGTGTAGTACATAGTATATGAGTGAGTTGCACGGAAAAACCTAGAATTTAAGAAACGCACAGTGTAGTACATAGTATATGAGTGAGTTGCACTGAAAAACCTAGAATATAAGAAACGCACAGTGTAGTACATAGTATATGAGTGAGCTGCACTGAAAAACTTAGAATATAAGAAACGCACAGTGTAGTACATAGTATATGAGTGAGTTGCACTGAAAAACTTAGAATATAAGAAACGCACAGTGTAGTACATAGTATATGAGTGAGTTGCACTGAAAAACTTAGAATATAAGAAACGCACAGTGTAGTACATAGTATATGAGTGAGTTGCACTGAAAAACTTAGAATATAAGAAACGCACAGTGTAGTACATAGTATATGAGTGAGTTGCACTGAAAAACTTAGAATATAAGAAACGCACATTGTAGTACATAGTATATGAGTGAGTTGCACGGAAAAACCTAGAATTTAAGAAACGCACAGTGTAGTACATAGTATATGAGTGAGTTGCACTGAAAAACTTAGAATATAAGAAACTCACAGTGTAGTACATAGTATATGAGTGAGTTGCACTGAAAAACTTAGAATATAAGAAACGCACAGTGTAGTACATAGTATATGAGTGAGTTGCACTGAAAAACTTAGAATATAAGAAACGCACAGTGTAGTACATAGTATATGAGTGAGTTGCACTGAAAAACTTAGAATATAAGAAACGCACAGTGTAGTACATAGTATATGAGTGAGTTGCACTGAAAAACTTAGAATATAAGAAACGCACAGTGTAGTACATAGTATATGAGTGAGTTGCACTGAAAAACTTAGAATATAAGAAACGCACAGTGTAGTACATAGTATATGAGTGAGTTGCACTTAAAAACTTAGAATATAAGAAACGCACAGTGTAGTACATAGTATATGAGTGAGTTGCACTGAAAAACTTAGAATATAAGAAACGCACAGTGTAGTACATAGTATATGAGTGAGTTGCACTCAAAAACTTAGAATATAAGAAACGCACAGTGTAGTACATAGTATATGAGTGAGTTGCACTGAAAAACTTAGAATATAAGAAACGCACAGTGTAGTACATAGTATATGAGTGAGTTGCACTGAAAAACTTAGAATATAAGAAACGCACAGTGTAGTACATAGTATATGAGTGAGTTGCACTGAAAAACTTAGAATATAAGAAACGCACAGTGTAGTACATAGTATATGAGTGAGTTGCACTGAAAAACTTAGAATATAAGAAACGCACAGTGTAGTACATAGTATATGAGTGAGTTGCACTGAAAAACTTAGAATATAAGAAACGCACATTGTAGTACATAGTATATGAGTGAGTTGCACGGAAAAAGCTAGAATTTAAGAAACGCACAGTGTAGTACATAGTATATGAGTGAGTTGCACGGATAAACTTAGAATTTAAGAAACGCACAGTGTAGTACATAGTATATGAGTGAGTTGCACTGAAAAACTTAGAATATAAGAAACGCACAGTGTAGTACATAGTATATGAGTTGCACTGAAAAACTTAGAATATAAGAAACGCACAGTGTAGTACATAGTATATGAGTGAGTTGCACTGAAAAACTTAGAATATAAGAAACGCACAGTGTAGTACATAGTATATGAGTGAGTTGCACTGAAAAACTTAGAATATAAGAAACGCACAGTGTAGTACATAGTATATGAGTGAGTTGCACTGAAAAACTTAGAATATAAGAAACGCACAGTGTAGTACATAGTATATGAGTGAGTTGCACTGAAAAACTTAGAATATAAGAAACGCACAGTGTAGTACATAGTATATGAGTGAGTTGCACTGAAAAACTTAGAATATAAGAAACGCACAGTGTAGTACATAGTATATGAGTGAGTTGCACTGAAAAACTTAGAATATAAGAAACGCACAGTGTAGTACATAGTATATGAGTGAGTTGCACTGAAAAACTTAGAATATAAGAAACGCACAGTGTAGTACATAGTATATGAGTGAGTTGCACTGAAAAACTTAGAATATAAGAAACGCACAGTGTAGTACATAGTATATGAGTGAGTTGCACTGAAAAACTTAGAATATAAGAAACGCACAGTGTAGTACATAGTATATGAGTGAGTTGCACTGAAAAACTTAGAATATAAGAAACGCACAGTGTAGTACATAGTATATGAGTGAGTTGCACTGAAAAACTTAGAATATAAGAAACGCACAGTGTAGTACATAGTATATGAGTGAGTTGCACTGAAAAACTTAGAATATAAGAAACGCACAGTGTAGTACACAGTATATGAGTGAGTTGCCATGAAAAACTTAGAATATAAGAAACGCACAGTGTAGTACATAGTATATGAGTGAGTTGCACTGAAAAACTTAGAATATAAGAAACGCACAGTGTAGTACATAGTATATGAGTGAGTTGCACTGAAAAACTTAGAATATAAGAAACGCACAGTGTAGTGCATAGTATATGAGTGAGTTGCACTGAAAAACTTAGAATATAAGAAACGCACAGTGTAATACATAGTATATGAGTGAGATGCACTGAAAAACTTAGAATTTAAGAAACGACAGTGTAGTACATAGTATATGAGTGAGTTGCACTGTAAAACTTAGAATATAAGAAACGCACAGTGTAGTACATAGTATATGAGTGAGTTGCACTGAAAAACTTAGAATATAAGAAACGCACAGTGTAGTACATAGTATATGAGTGAGTTGCACTCAAAAACTTAGAATATAAGAAACGCACAGTGTAGTACATAGTATATGAGTGAGTTGCACTGAAAAACTTAGAATATAAGAAACGCACAGTGTAGTACATAGTATATGAGTGAGTTGCACTGAAAAACTTAGAATATAAGAAACGCACAGTGTAGTACATAGTATATGAGTGAGTTGCACTGAAAAACTTAGAATATAAGAAACGCACAGTGTAGTACATAGTATATGAGTGAGTTGCACTGAAAAACTTAGAATATAAGAAACGCACAGTGTAGTACATAGTATATGAGTGAGTTGCACTGAAAAACTTAGAATATAAGAAACGCACAGTGTAGTACATAGTATATGAGTGAGTTGCACTGAAAAACTTAGAATATAAGAAACGCACAGTGTAGTACATAGTATATGAGTGAGTTGCACTGAAAAACTTAGAATATAAGAAACGCACAGTGTAGTACATAGTATATGAGTGAGTTGCACTGAAAAACTTAGAATATAAGAAACGCACAGTGTAGTACATAGTATATGAGTGAGTTGCACTGAAAAACTTAGAATATAAGAAACGCACAGTGTAGTACATAGTATATGAGTGAGTTGCACTGAAAAAATTAGAATATAAGAAACGCACAGTGTAGTACACAGTATATGAGTGAGTTGCCATGAAAAACTTAGAATATAAGAAACGCACAGTGTAGTACATAGTATATGAGTGAGTTGCACTGAAAAACTTAGAATATAAGAAACGCACAGTGTAGTACATAGTATATGAGTGAGTTGCACTGAAAAACTTAGAATATAAGAAACGCACAGTGTAGTGCATAGTATATGAGTGAGTTGCACTGAAAAACTTAGAATATAAGAAACGCACAGTGTAATACATAGTATATGAGTGAGATGCACTGAAAAACTTAGAATTTAAGAAACGACAGTGTAGTACATAGTTTATGAGTGAGTTGCACTGTAAAACTTAGAATATAAGAAACGCACAGTGTAGTACATAGTATATGAGTGAGTTGCACTGAAAAACTTAGAATATAAGAAACGCACAGTGTAGTACATAGTATATGAGTGAGTTGCACTGAAAAACATAGAATATAAGAAACGCACAGTGTAGTACATAGTATATGAGTGAGTTTCACTGAAAAACTTAGAATATAAGAAACGCACAGTGTAGTACATAGTATATGAGTGAGTTGCACTGAAAAACTTAGAATATAAGAAACGCACAGTGTAGTACATAGTATATGAGTGAGTTGCACTGAAAAACTTAGAATATAAGAAACGCACAGTGTAGTGCATAGTATATGAGTGAGTTGCACTGAAAAAATTAGAATACAAGAAACGCACAGTATAGTACATAGTATATGAATGAGTTGCACTGAAAAACTTAGAATTTACTGAAAAACCCGCATTACACGAAATGCACAGTGTAGTACATAGTATATGAGTGAGTTGCACTGAAAAACTTAGAATATAAGAAACGCACAGTGTAGTACATAGTATATGAGTGAGTTGCACTGAAAAACTTAGAATATAAGAAACGCACAGTGTAGTACATAGTATATGAGTGAGTTGCACTGAAAAACTTAGAATATAAGAAACGCACATTGTAGTACATAGTATATGAGTGAGTTGCACGGAAAAAGCTAGAATTTAAGAAACGCACAGTGTAGTACATAGTATATGAGTGAGTTGCACGGATAAACTTAGAATTTAAGAAACGCACAGTGTAGTACATAGTATATGAGTGAGTTGCACTGAAAAACTTAGAATATAAGAAACGCACAGTGTAGTACATAGTATATGAGTTGCACTGAAAAACTTAGAATATAAGAAACGCACAGTGTAGTACATAGTATATGAGTGAGTTGCACTGAAAAACTTAGAATATAAGAAACGCACAGTGTAGTACATAGTATATGAGTGAGTTGCACTGAAAAACTTAGAATATAAGAAACGCACAGTGTAGTACATAGTATATGAGTGAGTTGCACTGAAAAACTTAGAATATAAGAAACGCACAGTGTAGTACATAGTATATGAGTGAGTTGCACTGAAAAACTTAGAATATAAGAAACGCACAGTGTAGTACATAGTATATGAGTGAGTTGCACTGAAAAACTTAGAATATAAGAAACGCACAGTGTAGTACATAGTATATGAGTGAGTTGCACTGAAAAACTTAGAATATAAGAAACGCACAGTGTAGTACATAGTATATGAGTGAGTTGCACTGAAAAACTTAGAATATAAGAAACGCACAGTGTAGTACATAGTATATGAGTGAGTTGCACTGAAAAACTTAGAATATAAGAAACGCACAGTGTAGTACATAGTATATGAGTGAGTTGCACTGAAAAACTTAGAATATAAGAAACGCACAGTGTAGTACATAGTATATGAGTGAGTTGCACTGAAAAACTTAGAATATAAGAAACGCACAGTGTAGTACATAGTATATGAGTGAGTTGCACTGAAAAACTTAGAATATAAGAAACGCACAGTGTAGTACATAGTATATGAGTGAGTTGCACTGAAAAACTTAGAATATAAGAAACGCACAGTGTAGTACATAGTATATGAGTGAGTTGCACTGAAAAAATTAGAATATAAGAAACGCACAGTGTAGTACACAGTATATGAGTGAGTTGCCATGAAAAACTTAGAATATAAGAAACGCACAGTGTAGTACATAGTATATGAGTGAGTTGCACTGAAAAACTTAGAATATAAGAAACGCACAGTGTAGTACATAGTATATGAGTGAGTTGCACTGAAAAACTTAGAATATAAGAAACGCACAGTGTAGTGCATAGTATATGAGTGAGTTGCACTGAAAAACTTAGAATATAAGAAACGCACAGTGTAATACATAGTATATGAGTGAGATGCACTGAAAAACTTAGAATTTAAGAAACGACAGTGTAGTACATAGTATATGAGTGAGTTGCACTGTAAAACTTAGAATATAAGAAACGCACAGTGTAGTACATAGTATATGAGTGAGTTGCACTGAAAAACTTAGAATATAAGAAACGCACAGTGTAGTACATAGTATATGAGTGAGTTGCACTGAAAAACTTAGAATATAAGAAACGCACAGTGTAGTACATAGTATATGAGTGAGTTGCACTCAAAAACTTAGAATATAAGAAACGCACAGTGTAGTACATAGTATATGAGTGAGTTGCACTGAAAAACTTAGAATATAAGAAACGCACAGTGTAGTACATAGTATATGAGTGAGTTGCACTGAAAAACTTAGAATATAAGAAACGCACAGTGTAGTACATAGTATATGAGTGAGTTGCACTGAAAAACTTAGAATATAAGAAACGCACAGTGTAGTACATAGTATATGAGTGAGTTGCACTGAAAAACTTAGAATATAAGAAACGCACAGTGTAGTACATAGTATATGAGTGAGTTGCACTGAAAAACTTAGAATATAAGAAACGCACAGTGTAGTACATAGTATATGAGTGAGTTGCACTGAAAAACTTAGAATATAAGAAACGCACAGTGTAGTACATAGTATATGAGTGAGTTGCACTGAAAAACTTAGAATATAAGAAACGCACAGTGTAGTACATAGTATATGAGTGAGTTGCACTGAAAAACTTAGAATATAAGAAACGCACAGTGTAGTACATAGTATATGAGTGAGTTGCACTGAAAAAATTAGAATATAAGAAACGCACAGTGTAGTACACAGTATATGAGTGAGTTGCCATGAAAAACTTAGAATATAAGAAACGCACAGTGTAGTACATAGTATATGAGTGAGTTGCACTGAAAAACTTAGAATATAAGAAACGCACAGTGTAGTACATAGTATATGAGTGAGTTGCACTGAAAAACTTAGAATATAAGAAACGCACAGTGTAGTGCATAGTATATGAGTGAGTTGCACTGAAAAACTTAGAATATAAGAAACGCACAGTGTAATACATAGTATATGAGTGAGATGCACTGAAAAACTTAGAATTTAAGAAACGACAGTATAGTACATAGTTTATGAGTGAGTTGCACTGTAAAACTTAGAATATAAGAAACGCACAGTGTAGTACATAGTATATGAGTGAGTTGCACTGAAAAACTTAGAATATAAGAAACGCACAGTGTAGTACATAGTATATGAGTGAGTTGCACTGAAAAACTTAGAATATAAGAAACGCACAGTGTAGTACATAGTATATGAGTGAGTTTCACTGAAAAACTTAGAATATAAGAAACGCACAGTGTAGTACATAGTATATGAGTGAGTTGCACTGAAAAACTTAGAATATAAGAAACGCACAGTGTAGTACATAGTATATGAGTGAGTTGCACTGAAAAACTTAGAATATAAGAAACGCACAGTGTAGTGCATAGTATATGAGTGAGTTGCACTGAAAAAATTAGAATACAAGAAACGCACAGTATAGTACATAGTATATGAATGAGTTGCACTGAAAAACTTAGAATTTACTGAAAAACCCGCATTACACGAAATGCACAGTGTAGTACATAGTATATGACTGAGTTGCACTGAAAAACTTAGAATATAAGAAACGCACAGTGTAGTACATAGTATATGAGTGAGTTGCACTGAAAAACTTAGAATATAAGAAACGCACAGTGTAGTACATAGTATATGAGTGAGTTGCACTGAAAAACTTAGAATATAAGAAACGCACAGTGTAGTACATAGTATATGAGTGAGTTGCACTGAAAAACTTAGAATATAAGAAACGC
The DNA here is from genome assembly GCF_978045245.1 of Mus caroli. Taxonomy (NCBI): domain Eukaryota; kingdom Metazoa; phylum Chordata; class Mammalia; order Rodentia; family Muridae; genus Mus; species Mus caroli. The sequence continues at coordinate 2,939,675 of NW_028227284.1, read as the reverse complement.
ACAGTGTAGTACATAGTATATGAGTGAGTTGCACTGAAAAACTTAGAATATAAGAAACGCACAGTGTAGTACATAGTATATGAGTGAGTTGCACTGAAAAAATTAGAATATAAGAAACGCACAGTGTAGTACACAGTATATGAGTGAGTTGCCATGAAAAACTTAGAATATAAGAAACGCACAGTGTAGTACATAGTATATGAGTGAGTTGCACTGAAAAACTTAGAATATAAGAAACGCACAGTGTAGTACATAGTATATGAGTGAGTTGCACTGAAAAACTTAGAATATAAGAAACGCACAGTGTAGTGCATAGTATATGAGTGAGATGCACTGAAAAACTTAGAATATAAGAAACGCACAGTGTAATACATAGTATATGAGTGAGATGCACTGAAAAACTTAGAATTTAAGAAACGACAGTGTAGTACATAGTATATGAGTGAGTTGCACTGTAAAACTTAGAATATAAGAAACGCACAGTGTAGTACATAGTATATGAGTGAGTTGCACTGAAAAACTTAGAATATAAGAAACGCACAGTGTAGTACATAGTATATGAGTGAGTTGCACTGAAAAACTTAGAATTTAAGAAACGCACAGTGTAGTACATAGTATATGAGTGAGTTGCACTGAAAAACTTAGAATTTACTGAAAAACCCGCATTACACGAAATCCACAGTGTAGTACATAGTATATGAGTGAGTTGCACTGAAAAACTTAGAATATAAGAAACGCACAGTGTAGTACATAGTATATGAGTGAGTTGCACTGAAAAACTTAGAATTTACTGAAAAACCCGCATTACACGAAATCCACAGTGTAGTACATAGTATATGAGTGAGTTGCACTGAAAAACTTAGAATATAAGAAACGCACAGTGTAGTACATAATATATGAGTGAGTTGCACTGAAAAACTTAGAATATAAGAAACGCACAGTGTAGTACATAGTATATGAGTGAGTTGCACTGAAAAACTTAGAATTTAAGAAACGCACAGTGTAGTACATAGTATATGAGTGAGTTGCACTGAAAAACTTAGAATATAAGAAACGCACAGTGTAGTACATAGTATATGAGTGAGTTGCACTGAAAAACTTAGAATATAAGAAACGCACAGTGTAGTACATAGTATATGAGTGAGTTGCACTGAAAAACTTAGAATATAAGAAACGCACAGTGTAGTACATAGTATATGAGTGAGTTGCACTGAAAAACTTAGAATATAAGAAACGCACAGTGTAGTACATAGTATATGAGTGAGTTGCACTGAAAAACTTAGAATATAAGAAACGCACAGTGTAGTACATAGTATATGAGTGAGTTGCACTGAAAAACTTAGAATATAAGAAACGCACAGTGTAGTGCATAGTATATGAGTGAGTTGCACTGAAAAACTTAGAATATAAGAAACGCACAGTGTAATACATAGTATATGAGTGAGATGCACTGAAAAACTTAGAATTTAAGAAACGACAGTGTAGTACATAGTATATGAGTGAGTTGCACTGTAAAACTTAGAATATAAGAAACGCACAGTGTAGTACATAGTATATGAGTGAGTTGCACTGAAAAACTTAGAATATAAGAAACGCACAGTGTAGTACATAGTATATGAGTGAGTTGCACTCAAAAACTTAGAATATAAGAAACGCACAGTGTAGTACATAGTATATGAGTGAGTTGCACTGAAAAACTTAGAATATAAGAAACGCACAGTGTAGTACATAGTATATGAGTGAGTTGCACTGAAAAACTTAGAATATAAGAAACGCACAGTGTAGTACATAGTATATGAGTGAGTTGCACTGAAAAACTTAGAATATAAGAAACGCACAGTGTAGTACATAGTATATGAGTGAGTTTCACTGAAAAACTTAGAATATAAGAAACGCACAGTGTAGTACATAGTATATGAGTGAGTTGCACTGAAAAACTTAGAATATAAGAAACGCACAGTGTAGTACATAGTATATGAGTGAGTTGCACTGAAAAACTTAGAATATAAGAAACGCACAGTGTAGTACATAGTATATGAGTGAGTTGCACTGAAAAACTTAGAATATAAGAAACGCACAGTGTAGTACATAGTATATGAGTGAGTTGCACTGAAAAACTTAGAATATAAGAAACGCACAGTGTAGTACATAGTATATGAGTGAGTTGCACTGAAAAACTTAGAATATAAGAAACGCACAGTGTAGTACATAGTATATGAGTGAGTTGCACTGAAAAAATTAGAATATAAGAAACGCACAGTGTAGTACACAGTATATGAGTGAGTTGCCATGAAAAACTTAGAATATAAGAAACGCACAGTGTAGTACATAGTATATGAGTGAGTTGCACTGAAAAACTTAGAATATAAGAAACGCACAGTGTAGTACATAGTATATGAGTGAGTTGCACTGAAAAACTTAGAATATAAGAAACGCACAGTGTAGTGCATAGTATATGAGTGAGTTGCACTGAAAAACTTAGAATATAAGAAACGCACAGTGTAATACATAGTATATGAGTGAGATGCACTGAAAAACTTAGAATTTAAGAAACGACAGTGTAGTACATAGTTTATGAGTGAGTTGCACTGTAAAACTTAGAATATAAGAAACGCACAGTGTAGTACATAGTATATGAGTGAGTTGCACTGAAAAACTTAGAATATAAGAAACGCACAGTGTAGTACATAGTATATGAGTGAGTTGCACTGAAAAACTTAGAATATAAGAAACGCACAGTGTAGTACATAGTATATGAGTGAGTTTCACTGAAAAACTTAGAATATAAGAAACGCACAGTGTAGTACATAGTATATGAGTGAGTTGCACTGAAAAACTTAGAATATAAGAAACGCACAGTGTAGTACATAGTATATGAGTGAGTTGCACTGAAAAACTTAGAATATAAGAAACGCACAGTGTAGTGCATAGTATATGAGTGAGTTGCACTGAAAAAATTAGAATACAAGAAACGCACAGTATAGTACATAGTATATGAATGAGTTGCACTGAAAAACTTAGAATTTACTGAAAAACCCGCATTACACGAAATGCACAGTGTAGTACATAGTATATGACTGAGTTGCACTGAAAAACTTAGAATATAAGAAACGCACAGTGTAGTACATAGTATATGAGTGAGTTGCACTGAAAAACTTAGAATATAAGAAACGCACAGTGTAGTACATAGTATATGAGTGAGTTGCACTGAAAAACTTAGAATATAAGAAACGCACAGTGTAGTACATAGTATATGAGTGAGTTGCACTGAAAAACTTAGAATATAAGAAACGCACAGTGTAGTACATAGTATATGAGTGAGTTGCACTGAAAAACTTAGAATATAAGAAACGCACAGTGTAGTACATAGTATATGAGTGAGTTGCACTGAAAAAATTAGAATATAAGAAACGCACAGTGTAGTACACAGTATATGAGTGAGTTGCCATGAAAAACTTAGAATATAAGAAACGCACAGTGTAGTACATAGTATATGAGTGAGTTGCACTGAAAAACTTAGAATATAAGAAACGCACAGTTTAGTACATTGTATATGAGTGAGTTGCACTGAAAAACTTAGAATATAAGAAACGCACAGTGTAGTGCATAGTATATGAGTGAGATGCACTGAAAAACTTAGAATATAAGAAACGCACAGTGTAATACATAGTATATGAGTGAGATGCACTGAAAAACTTAGAATTTAAGAAACGACAGTGTAGTACATAGTATATGAGTGAGTTGCACTGTAAAACTTAGAATATAAGAAACGCACAGTGTAGTACATAGTATATGAGTGAGTTGCACTGAAAAACTTAGAATATAAGAAACGCACAGTGTAGTACATAGTATATGAGTGAGTTGCACTCAAAAACTTAGAATATAAGAAACGCACAGTGTAGTACATAGTATATGAGTGAGTTGCACTGAAAAACTTAGAATATAAGAAACGCACAGTGTAGTACATAGTATATGAGTGAGTTGCACTGAAAAACTTAGAATATAAGAAACGCACAGTGTAGTACATAGTATATGAGTGAGTTGCACTGAAAAACTTAGAATATAAGAAACGCACAGTGTAGTACATAGTATATGAGTGAGTTGCACTGAAAAACTTAGAATATAAGAAACGCACAGTGTAGTACATAGTATATGAGTGAGTTTCACTGAAAAACTTAGAATATAAGAAACGCACAGTGTAGTACATAGTATATGAGTGAGTTGCACTGAAAAACTTAGAATATAAGAAACGCACAGTGTAGTACATAGTATATGAGTGAGTTGCACTGAAAAACTTAGAATATAAGAAACGCACAGTGTAGTGCATAGTATATGAGTGAGTTGCACTGAAAAACTTAGAATATAAGAAACGCACAGTGTAGTACATAGTATATGAGTGAGTTGCACTGAAAAACTTAGAATTTAAGAAACGCACAGTGTAGTACATAGTATATGAGTGAGTTGCACTGAAAAACTTAGAATATAAGAAACGCACAGTGTAGTACATAGTATATGAGTGAGTTGCACTGAAAAACTTAGAATATAAGAAACGCACAGTGTAGTACATAGTATATGAGTGAGTTGCACTGAAACACTTAGAATATAAGAAACGCACAGTGTAGTACATAGTATATGAGTGAGTTGCACTGAAAAACTTAGAATATAAGAAACGCACAGTGTAGTACATAGTATATGAGTGAGTTGCACTGAAAAACTTAGAATATAAGAAACGCACAGTGTAGTACATAGTATATGAGTGAGTTGTACTGAAAAACTTAGAATATAAGAAACGCACAGTGTAGTACATAGTATATGAGTGAGTTGCACTGAAAAAATTAGAATATAAGAAACGCACAGTGTAGTACACAGTATATGAGTGAGTTGCCATGAAAAACTTAGAATATAAGAAACGCACAGTGTAGTACATAGTATATGAGTGAGTTGCACTGAAAAACTTAGAATATAAGAAACGCACAGTGTAGTACATAGTATATGAGTGAGTTGCACTGAAAAACTTAGAATATAAGAAACGCACAGTGTAGTGCATAGTATATGAGTGAGTTGCACTGAAAAACTTAGAATATAAGAAACGCACAGTGTAATACATAGTATATGAGTGAGATGCACTGAAAAACTTAGAATTTAAGAAACGACAGTGTAGTACATAGTATATGAGTGAGTTGCACTGTAAAACTTAGAATATAAGAAACGCACAGTGTAGTACATAGTATATGAGTGAGTTGCACTGAAAAACTTAGAATATAAGAAACGCACAGTGTAGTACATAGTATATGAGTGAGTTGCACTCAAAAACTTAGAATATAAGAAACGCACAGTGTAGTACATAGTATATGAGTGAGTTGCACTGAAAAACTTAGAATATAAGAAACGCACAGTGTAGTACATAGTATATGAGTGAGTTGCACTGAAAAACTTAGAATATAAGAAACGCACAGTGTAGTACATAGTATATGAGTGAGTTGCACTGAAAAACTTAGAATATAAGAAACGCACAGTGTAGTACATAGTATATGAGTGAGTTGCACTGAAAAACTTAGAATATAAGAAACGCACAGTGTAGTACATAGTATATGAGTGAGTTGCACTGAAAAACTTAGAATATAAGAAACGCACAGTGTAGTACATAGTATATGAGTGAGTTGCACTGAAAAACTTAGAATATAAGAAACGCACAGTGTAGTACATAGTATATGAGTGAGTTGCACTGAAAAACTTAGAATATAAGAAACGCACAGTGTAGTACATAGTATATGAGTGAGTTGCACTGAAAAACTTAGAATATAAGAAACGCACAGTGTAGTACATAGTATATGAGTGAGTTGCACTGAAAAACTTAGAATATAAGAAACGCACAGTGTAGTACATAGTATATGAGTGAGTTGCACTGAAAAAATTAGAATATAAGAAACGCACAGTGTAGTACACAGTATATGAGTGAGTTGCCATGAAAAACTTAGAATATAAGAAACGCACAGTGTAGTACATAGTATATGAGTGAGTTGCACTGAAAAACTTAGAATATAAGAAACGCACAGTGTAGTACATAGTATATGAGTGAGTTGCACTGAAAAACTTAGAATATAAGAAACGCACAGTGTAGTGCATAGTATATGAGTGAGTTGCACTGAAAAACTTAGAATATAAGAAACGCACAGTGTAATACATAGTATATGAGTGAGATGCACTGAAAAACTTAGAATTTAAGAAACGACAGTGTAGTACATAGTTTATGAGTGAGTTGCACTGTAAAACTTAGAATATAAGAAACGCACAGTGTAGTACATAGTATATGAGTGAGTTGCACTGAAAAACTTAGAATATAAGAAACGCACAGTGTAGTACATAGTATATGAGTGAGTTGCACTGAAAAACTTAGAATATAAGAAACGCACAGTGTAGTACATAGTATATGAGTGAGTTTCACTGAAAAACTTAGAATATAAGAAACGCACAGTGTAGTACATAGTATATGAGTGAGTTGCACTGAAAAACTTAGAATATAAGAAACGCACAGTGTAGTACATAGTATATGAGTGAGTTGCACTGAAAAACTTAGAATATAAGAAACGCACAGTGTAGTGCATAGTATATGAGTGAGTTGCACTGAAAAAATTAGAATACAAGAAACGCACAGTATAGTACATAGTATATGAATGAGTTGCACTGAAAAACTTAGAATTTACTGAAAAACCCGCATTACACGAAATGCACAGTGTAGTACATAGTATATGACTGAGTTGCACTGAAAAACTTAGAATATAAGAAACGCACAGTGTAGTACATAGTATATGAGTGAGTTGCACTGAAAAACTTAGAATATAAGAAACGCACAGTGTAGTACATAGTATATGAGTGAGTTGCACTGAAAAACTTAGAATATAAGAAACGCACAGTGTAGTACATAGTATATGAGTGAGTTGCACTGAAAAACTTAGAATATAAGAAACGCACAGTGTAGTACATAGTATATGAGTGAGTTGCACTGAAAAACTTAGAATATAAGAAACGCACAGTGTAGTACATAGTATATGAGTGAGTTGCACTGAAAAAATTAGAATATAAGAAACGCACAGTGTAGTACACAGTATATGAGTGAGTTGCCATGAAAAACTTAGAATATAAGAAACGCACAGTGTAGTACATAGTATATGAGTGAGTTGCACTGAAAAACTTAGAATATAAGAAACGCACAGTGTAGTACATAGTATATGAGTGAGTTGCACTGAAAAACTTAGAATATAAGAAACGCACAGTGTAGTGCATAGTATATGAGTGAGATGCACTGAAAAACTTAGAATATAAGAAACGCACAGTGTAATACATAGTATATGAGTGAGATGCACTGAAAAACTTAGAATTTAAGAAACGACAGTGTAGTACATAGTATATGAGTGAGTTGCACTGTAAAACTTAGAATATAAGAAACGCACAGTGTAGTACATAGTATATGAGTGAGTTGCACTGAAAAACTTAGAAT